>NW_021703775.1:84905966-84930688 GCF_005190385.1 Monodon monoceros
ATATATATATATATATATATATATATATATATATATATATATATATAATGTACATATATATTATATATATGCATCTATATCTATCTATCTACCTATCTATCCATAATTAATCCCAAGATGTTTTGTTTTTAATGAAACACAAGAAAAACATACTGATGGGTACCTTTGTTAATGTCAATGGTCTTCTGGAGAATTCACTCTCACTAACCCAGGCCCAGTCCTGGATTCCTGGTACCCTTTCCCACTTCATGGACTGTCTTCTCTGATGTTTGCTCACATGAGAAATCACTTCAGGTTTTCCTGTCCACACTGTTATTTCAGTTCCTCCTTAATAGATAGCCTGGCTCTAATTCCAGGAAGGAATTATATCTATATATCTCTCTGTATAACTATATATTACATATATATGTATATATATGAGAATAAAATTCCAGAAAGAAATATATATCTGTATATTTATACCCATTTATATAGAGTGGAATAAAATTCACTTACTTTTATTATTCAGACCCTTCCGTAGCTATGATATAGTATTGTCCTTGAATCTGTCAAACTCAAAAGCTGGACTTTGAAGAGCAGTAACAGCTAAAAACCATACATGAGAGCCCAGGAGCTTCATGAATTGCTTACATCTTCCTTCTAAACTGTACACTTGGGTACTTTTTAAAGAGAGCTGAAGGAAATAGTTGAAACATTTCCTTTCTCAACCCTTTGCTGTTCTCTTCCATGCACATGGGGTGGGCAGAGGCGAGCGTGGTCACAGCCCACTGAATCAATCACAGAGAGGCTGTGCACCTGCTCAGCACTTAAAATTATGTTTATGTGAAAGCCACAAGTAAAGTTAATGAACCATAAAGTTAGGAACAGGCCAGGAAGGTCCTATCGTAATACTTTTGCTGCTCTGCTGTATGTTTTTAAAATTTGTATTTAATTATGTTGCTGTTGTAATTATGGGGAGCTTTAAAATGACTGGGATGTTTGTAAAGACCTTTATTTATTACCCCTAATTGCATTCTGAGCAGAAATGTCTTACATTCATCAAGTGGAATAAGAAGAGAACAGATGAAGCACAGCAGTACTTGGTGATTCAGCTCATGCTGGTGGAACAGGTAGAGCTGCCAGCGTCTTTCTTTTTAAATATCCATCCTTAATACGTAACAGACTTGGAGATAAGTAGCTAAGAGAGAAGATAGTCATATCTCTTTTTCCTGAGTGGCATGGTCTCGACTGACCTCAGGACGCTAGTCCTTTTAGAGTGCTAATTCATTTTACCTCTATTCACGAGACATGAATGGAATTCACTGGTATTTTGGCTCAAATTAGACATGAGAGGTTCTTTGCTGATAATGAAAACTTCTATGTATTCTCTCTACTAAAGTCCAGAGAACGGCCGTGGAAGTCTACCTGAGCTGCTCATGATTCTCTTTTTTTTAAATTAATTTTTATTGGCGTCTAGTTGCTTTACAGTGTTGCGTTAATTGCTGCTGTTCAGCAAAGTGACTCAGTCATACGTATACATAAATGCACTCTTTTTTAGATTCTTTTCCCATATCGTATGATCCTCTTAATGGGACTTGAATTTGAGCATTCTGACTTCTCTCAGACAGGCTAGGCATATGTATACATATATATAATAAATGTATATGTCAGACAACAACAAACAGCCTCGCACTAGATCACTTAGACCCCAAAGATCTGAAGCAGTGGTCCTCAACCCTAGTGGTATTTTAGAATCACCTGGGAGCTTATTATACACTTGGTCCACACCCTAGAGGACTTAGCTCAGAATTTCTGGAGGTGGCCCCAGGTGTCAGTATTTTTGAAGTGTCCTACCTGCTTCCAAGTGCACTCAAAACTGAACTATTACTGCATGAAAGGAATTTGGAGTACATTTTGTTCTACTTAAGATAGAACTACTACCTTAATTAACAAATTTCAGTGCATCCTAAAGTGGTGTGGTAAATCTACTAGAATAATGAAGATCGTGATGATGGTGGGGGTTAGTAGTTATTTAGTGATAACTATTTCTGTTTTCCAAGCCCCTGATAAGCTCTTTATGTTTATTCTATCACTGGCTTCCCACAGTATCTAACAAGATAGGAATTTTTATTGTCTTCATTTCATAGATGAGAGAACTTGGATTCAGCAAGTGTAGCTAATTTTACAAGACTGCATACTTATTTATGAGTAAAGCTGGGTTAGGATTTAATTCCAGATCTAACTCTAAAATCATAGAACTTGACCACTGAGGTTCTGCTTATTTAAAAACCTGCAAAGGGAGATCCCAGAGAGAGGACTGGGGTTGGCTGCGTGAACACAACCTGAAGGGGGCTAGTGCGCCTCAGCTAGCAGGGAGAGAGTCTGGGAAAGCGTCTGGACTTGCCTAAGAGGCAAGAGACCATTGTTTCAGGGTGCGCGAGGAGAGGAGATTCAGAACACCACCTAAATGAGCTCCAGAGACGGGCACGAGCCGCGGCTAAAAGCGCGGACCCCAGAGACGGGCATGAGACGCTAAGGCTGCTGCTGCCGCCACCAAGATGCCTGTGTGCGAGCACAGGTCACTATCCACACCCTCCTTCCGGGGAGCCTGTGCAGCCCGCCACTGCCAGGGTCCCAGGATCCAGGGACAACTTCCCCGGGAGAACGCACGGCGCGCCTCAGGCTGGTGCAACGTCACGCTGGCCTCTGCTGCCGCAGGCTCGCCCCGCATCCTCACCCCTCCCTCCCCCCGGCCTCAGTGAGCCAGAGCCCCCGAATCAGCGGCTCCTTTAACCCCGTACTTTCTTAGCGAAGAACAGACACCCTCAGGCGACCTACACGCAGAGGCGGGGCCACATCCAAAGCTGAACCCTGGGAGCTGTGCGAGCAAAGAAGAGAAAGGGAAATCTCTCCCAGCAGCCTCAGGAGCAGCAGGTTAATCTTCCACGATCAACATGATGTACCCTGCATCTGTGGAATACCTCAATAGAATCATCCCAAATTGAGGAGGTGGACTTTGGGGGCAACTGTAGCCTTGGGGTTTGCTGTATGCGACTGACTAGTATCTGATGTTTATGTTTATCTTAGTATAGTTTTTAGCACTTGTTATCTTTGGGAGATTTGTTTACTGGTTCCGTTGCTCTCTTCTTTTCTTAATTACTTTTTAAAATTTATAATTTAATATATTTTTATTTAAATAACTTTTTCTTTCTTTCTTTCTTCCTTCCTTCCTTCCTTCCTTTCTTTCTTTCTTTCTTTCTTTCTCTCTCTTTCTCTCTCTCTCTCTCTCTCTCTCTCTCTCTCTCTCTCTCTCTCTCTCTCTCTCTCTCGCTCTCTCTCTCTCTCTTTCTCTCTTTCTTTCTTTCTTTCTTTTTTTTCCCTTTTCTCCTGAGCCGTGTGGCTGACAGCATCTTGGTGCTCCAGCAAGGTGTCAGGCCTGAGCCTCTGAGGTGGGAGAGCCAAGTTCAGGACATTAGACCACCAGAAACCACCCAGCCCCATGTAATATCAAACAGCGAAAGCTCTCCCAGAGATCTCCGTCTCAATGCTAAGACCCAGCTCCACTCATTGACCAGCAAGCTGCAGTGCTGGATGCCCCATGCCAAATTACAAGCAAGACAGGAACACAACCCCACCCATTAGCAGATAGGCTGCCTAAAATCATGATAAGTTCACAGACACAACAAAACACATCACCAGACATGGTCCTGCTGACCAGAAAGACAGAATCCAACCTCATCCACCAAAACACAGGCACCAGTCACCTCCACCAGGAAGCCTACACAACCCACTGAACTAACTTTACCCACTGGGGGCAGACACCAAAAACAACAGGAACTACGAATGTGCAGCCTCTGTAAGGGAGACCCCAAACACAGTAAGATAAGCAAAATGAGAAGACAGAGAAATGGACAACAGATGAAGGGGCAGGGCAAAACCCACCAGACCAAACAAATGAGGAGAAAATAGGCAGTCTAACTGAAAATGAATTCAGAGTAATGATAGTAAAGATGATCCAAAATCTTGGAAATAAAATGGAGAAAATACAAGAAACGTTTAACAAGGACCTAGAAGAGCTAAAGAGCAAGCAAACAATGATGAACAGCACAATAAATGAAATTAAAAATTTCCCAGAGGGAATCAATAGCAGAATAACTGAGGCAGAAGAATGGATAAGTGACCTGGAAGATAAAACAGTGGAAATAACTACTACAGAGCAGAATAAAGAAAAAGGAGTGAAAAGACTTGATGCCAGTCTCAGAGAGCTCTGAGACAACATTAAATGCACCAACATTCAAATTATATGGGTCCCAGAAGAAGAAAAGAAAAAGAAAGGGACTAAGAAAATATTTGAAGATATTATAGTTGAAAACGTCCCTAATATGAAAAAGGAAATAGTCAATCAAGCCCAGGAAGTGCAGAGAATTCCACATGGGATACATCCAAAGAGAAACACACCAAGACAAATATTAAGCAAAATATCAAAAATTAAATACAAAGAAAAATATTAAAAGCAGCAAGGCAAAAACAGCAAATAGCATACAAGGGAATCCCCATAAGGTTAACAGCTGATCTTTCAGCAGAAACTTTGAAAGCCAGAAGGGAGTGGCAGGACATATTTAAAGTGATGAAAGGGAAAAACCTACAACCAAGATTACACTACCCAGCAAGTATCTCATTCAGATTTGACAGAGAAATTAAAACCTTTACAGACAAGCAAAAGCTAAGAGAATTCAGCACCACCAAAACAGCCTTACAACAAATGCTAAAGGAACTTCTCTAGGCAGGAAACACAAGAGAAGGAAAAGTCCTACAAAAACGAACCCAAAGCAATTCAGAAAATAGTAATAAGAACATACATATCAATAATTACCTTAAATGTAAATGGATTAAATCCTCCAAACAAAAGACAGAGACTGGCTGAATGGATACAAATACTAGACCTGTATATATGCTGTCTATAAGAGACCCACTTCAGATCTAGGGACACATACAGACTGAAAGTGAGGGGGTGGAAAGACTTTAAAATAAAGACTATTACAAGGGATAAAGAAGGACACTACATAAAGATCAAGGGATCAACCAAAGAAGAAGATATAAGAGTTGTAAATATTTATGCACCCAACATAGGAGCACCTCAATATATAAGGCAAATGCTAACAGCCATAAACAGGGAAATGAACAACCCACTTTCACCAATGGACTGATCATCCAAAATGAAAATAAATAAGAAAACACAAGCTTTAAATGATACATTAAGCAAGATGGACTTAATTGACATTTATAGGATATTCCATCCAAAATCAACAGAATACACTTTCTTCTCAAGTGCTCATGGAACATTCTCCAGGATAGATCATATCTTGAGTCACATATCAAGCTTTTGTAAATTTAAGAAAATTGAAATCGTATCAAGTATCTTTTTCGACCACAGCACTATGAGATTAGATATCAATTACAGGAAAAAGACTGCAAAAAATATAAAGACATAGAGACTAAGCAAGACACTACTAAATAACCAAGAGATCACTGAAGCAATCAAAGAGGAAATCAAAAAATTCCTATAAACCAATGACACTGAAAACACGATGGGCCAAATCCTATGGGATGCAGCAAAAGCAATTCTAAGAGGGAAGTCTCTAGCAATACAATCCTACCTCAAGAAAAAAGAAAAATCTCTAATAAAAAACCTAGCTTTACACAGAAAGCAATTAAAGAAAGAACAACAAAAAAAAAAAAACCAAAGTTAACAAAAGGAAAGAAATCATAAAGATCAGATCAGAAATAAATGAAAAAGAAATGAAGGAAATGATTGCAAAGATCAATAAAACTAGAAGCTGGTTCTTTGAGAAGATAAACAAAATTGATAAACAATTAGCCAGAGTCATCAAGAAAAAAAAGGAGAAGAATCAAATCAACAGAATTAGATAAGTAAACGGAGAAATAACAACTGACACTGCAGAAATACAAGGGATCATGAGAGATTACTACAAGCAACTATATGCCAGTAAAATGGACAACCTGGAAGAAATGGACAAATTCTTAGAAATGTGCAAGCTTCTGAGACGGAACCAGGAAGAAATAGAAAATATAAACAGACAAATAACAAGCACTGAAAATGAAACTGGTTAAAAATCTTCCAACAAACAAATTCCCAAGAACAGATGGCTTTACATGTGAATTCTATCAAACATTTAGAGAAAAGCTAACACTTATCCTTCTCAAACTCTTCCAAAATATAGCAGAGGGAGGAACACTCCCAAACTCATTCTACAAGGCCACCATCACCCTGATACCGAAACCAGACAAACATGTCACAAATAAAGAAAATTACAGGCCAACAACACTGATAAACACTGATGCAAAAATCCTCAACAAAATACTAGCAAACGGAATCCAACAACACATTAAAAGGATCATACACCATGATCAAGTGGGGTTTAACCCAGGAATGCAAGGATACTTCAATATACGCAAATCAACCAATGTGATAAACCATATTAACAAATTGAAATATCAAAAACATATGGTCATCTCAATAGGTGCAGAAAAAACTTTTGACAAAATTCAGCACCCATTTATAATAAAAACCCAACAGAAAGTAGGCATAGAGGGAACTTACCTCAACATAATAAAGGCCGTATATGACAAACCCACATCCAACATCATTCTCAATGCTGACAAACTGAAACCATTTCCACTAAGATCAGGAAAAAAAAGGTTGCCCACTCTCACCACTATTACTCAACATAGTTTCGGAATTTTAAGCCACAGCAATCAAAGAAGAAAAAGAAATAAAAGCAATCCAAATTGGAAAAGAAGTAAAACTGTCACTGTTTGCAGATGACATGATATTATACATAGAATACTAAAGATGCTACCAGAAAACTACTAGAGCTAATCAATGAATTTGGTAAAGCAGCAGAATATAAAATTAACACACAGAAGTCTCATACATTCCTATACATTAACAACGAAAGTTCAGAAAGGGAAATTAAGGAAACACTCCCATTTACCACTGCAACAGAAAGAATAAAATACCTAGGAATAAACCTACCTAAGGAGACAAAACACATGTATGCAGAAAACTATAAGACACTGATGAAAGAAATTAAACATGATACAAACAGTTGAAGAGATATACCATGTCCTTGGATTGGAAAAATCAACATTGTAAAAATGACTCTACTACCCAAAGCAATCTACAGATTCAATGCAATCCCTATCAAACTACCAATGGAATTTTTCACAGAACTAGAACAAAAAATTTCACAATTTGTATGTAAACACAAAAGACCCCAAATAGCCAAAGCAATCTTGAGAAAGAAAAATGGAGCTGGAGGAATCAGGCTCTGGGACTTTAGACTATACCACAAAGTTACAGGAATGAAGACAGTATGGTACTGGAACAAAAACAGAAATATAGATCAATGGATCAGGACAGAAAGCCCAGAGATAAACCCACGTACATATGGTCACCTTATCTTTGATAAAGGACGTAAGAATATACAATGGAGCAAAGACAGCCTCTTCAGTAAGTGGTGCTGGGAAAACTGGACAGCTCCATATAAAAGAGTGAAATTAGAACACTCCCTAACACCATACACAAAAATAAGCTCAAAACGGATTAAAGACCTAAATGTAAGGTCAGGCACTATAAAACTCTTAGAGGAAAACATAGGCAGAACACTCCATGACATAAATCACAGCAAGATCCTTTTTGATCCAGCCCCTAGAGAAATGGAAATAAAAACAGAAATAAACAAATGGGACCTAATGAAACTTAAAAGCTTTTGCACAGCAAAGAAAACCATAAACAAGACCAAAAGACAACCCTCAGAATGGGAGAAAATATTTTCAAAGGAAGCAACTGACAAAGGATTAATCTCTAAAATTTACAAGCAGCTCATGCAGCTCAATATCAAAAAACAAATAATGCAATCCAAAAATAGGCTGAAGACCTAAATAGACATTTCTCCAAAGAAGATATACAGATTGCTAACAAACACATGAAAGGATGCTCAACATCACTAATCATTAGAGAAATGAAAATCAAAACTACAATGAGGTATCACCTCACACCAGTCAGAATGGCCATCATCAAAAAATCTACAAATAATAAATGCTGGAGAGGGTGTGGAAAAGGGAACACTCTTGCACCATCAGTGGGAATGTAAATTGATACAGCCACTATTGAGAACAATATGGAGGTTCCTTAAAAAATGAAAAATAGAGCTAGTATCTGACACAGCATTCCCACTACTGGGCACATACCCTGAGAAAGCCATAATTCAAAAAGAGTCATGTACCAGAATGTTCATTGCAATAGCCAGGACATGGAAGCAATCTAAGTGTCCATCGACAGATGAATGGATAAAGAAGATGTGGCACATATATACAATGGAATATTACTCAGCCATAAAAAGAAATGAAATTGAGTTATTTGTAGTGAAGTGGATGGACCTTGGGTCTGTCATACAGAGTGAAGTAAGTCAGAAAGAGAAAAACAAATACCGTATGCTAACATATATATATGGAATATTAAAAAAATGGTTTGAAAAACCTAGGGGCAGGACAGGGATAAAGACACAGATGTAGAGAATGGACCTGAGAACACGGGGAAGGGGAAGTATAAACTTGGATGAAGTGAGGGAGTGACATTGACATATATACGCTACCAAATGTAAAATAGATAGCTAGTGGGAAGCAGCCGCATAGCACAGGGAGATCAGCTCGGTGCTTTTTGACCACCTAGAGGGCTGGGATAGGGAGGGTGGTAGAGAGACGCAAGAGGGAGCAGATATAGGGATATATGTATACATATAGCTGATTCACTTCGTTATGCAGCAGAAACTAACACAATGTTGTAAAGCAATTACACTCCAATAAAGATGTTAGAAAAAAAAAAAAGACTCAAAAAAAAAAAATAACAAAACCAACCCTGCAAAGGTGCCATCCCATCTTCACTCTATTTGGATGCATTTATTTTACCTAATGCAGCATTGCTTTCCTCATTACTCATCATGGAAGTGTACCCAGTGATTCCAAATATTCCATAGTAACTTTTATCCCCCAATTTTTCCGATATCAACACAGACATCATATATTCCAGAAATAGACACTACTCTCCCAATATATAACTGTTTCATTTTTTCCTTAACACACACACACACATACGCACACACAGGATTTATGATTAAATTTAGAACACTTGCTCTGTGCCCAATATTTTGCTATATATAGACACTAAACCTGACCTCACTTAGTTCCTTAATTGAGGTACACTGTCATTAAAATATACCATTATGAAATATTATACATACAATAAGAGCAAAAATAGAAATGTTTCAGAGGATGGTATGATTAATATGGCTGAGGGACATTGGAACCATGGAAAGGTTATATAATTAAAAAAAAAAACAGAAAGAAAAAATCTCTAAAAGTAGAAAAAATGGAGATAAATGTACCTAAAAGTATACCAAGTAGGAGGCAGAGAGACTTATATAAGTATTAAGTGATTTTATAACCCAGTATATCCAAAATAAACACAAAGAAATCTTATATTGTGTTTTTAGTCTATAACAATTTTGTCCTGTCATTTTGTTCTGTAAATAATATCAATATTGCTCTTTTACTATTTAGAAACTATTTCATATATGTACACTAGTTAAAATAGGATAAAGAAAATACACACTATGTCAATATTATTAGGAAATAATATTTTCATAAGAGAAAATAAATATAAAAATAAAATCAGAGAATTTTAATAAACATCAAATCATATAATCTTCACAAGTTGTAAAATGATTTATGAATTCATTATTTTTTTCTGTTCTGAAAAGTATACATTGAAGTAATGACAAGCCAGTACCATTTAACACACCTACTACCTATGGCTTCTAAATACCATTTCCCACTAAAAGGAACCAGGGCTCCTTGGAGAAAATGGCTGACTCCAGAATGGAGAATAAAATATGCTTATTTGGGCTGTATGAAATTGCCTTTGTGTAGGTTCAAAATGGTTGAATATTGGCACTTTCAAAGGATTCACCTAATACAAAATCAGCCTGGGACATTTGGTCATGCAGAAAAGCAAATAAGTTAGATTAACCAGGAGGATATATTCTGAAGTAGTCATGGATGTCTGAATTTGTCTTGAAATATCCCAACAAACAAACAAACAAAAGCAACATGTAAGTGAAGGAGAGGGTGCAAGAATCAAAAACAACAAAGATTGATGAGGGTTGAAGCGCTACTTTGGATGTGCGCAAACATTTTCATAAATACACAATTTTTTAAAATGTTTAAAAATATTGGAAAGCATGATGCCAAAGAGACAATACTCTGAAGACTTTTATAGGATAAATAGGAATTTAATGGCTTCCTGGGAGAAGTCCAAGCAATGAAAACAACCTGAGGCAAGTGTGGGCATGTGGAATCACATAACATGGTCTGCCAGCCAACAGCATCTATGTACAACTGGGACATCCACTGAGAGGACTTGAAGATGGCAGGAGATGGAGTCAGATTGTTAATGAACAGGGAAACAATGCTATAAAATAGGAGGGAAAACAATCATTGAGGCCAGAATCCTAGCCTGGCACATTTTATTTATTTTGATTTATTTATTTATTTTATTTTTTAAATATATGTCTTTTTTTTTAAATCTTTATTGGAGTATAATTGGTTTACAATGTTGTGTTAGCTTCTGCTGCATAACAAAGTGAGTCAGCTATATGTATATATATATCCCCATATCCTTTCCTTCTTGTGTCTCCTTCCCACCCTCCCTATCCCACCCCACTAGGAGGTCACAAAGCACCAAGCTGATCTCCCTGTGCTATGAAGCTGATTCCCACTAGCTGTCTATTTTACATTTGGTAGTGTATATATGTCCATGCAACTTCCACACTTCATCCCAACTTACACTTCCCCCTCCCCATGTCCTCAAGTCCATTCTCTACGTCTGTGTCTTTATTCCTGTCCTGCCCTTAGGTTCTTCAGAACCATTTTTCTTTTAGATTCCATATATATATATGTATTAGCATACAGTATTTTCTTTTCTCTTTCTGACTTACTTCACTCTGTATGACAGACCCGAGGTCTATCCACCTCACTACAAATAACTCAATTTCATTTCTTTTTATGGCTGAGTAATATTCCATTGTATATATGTGCCACATCTTCTTTATCCATTCATCTGTCGATGGATGCTTAGGTTGCTTCCATGTCCTGGCTATTGCAAATAGTGCTGCAATGAACATTTTGGTACATGACTCTTTTTGATTTATGGTTTTCTGAGGGTGTATTCCAAGTAGTGGGATTGCTGAGTCTTATGGTAGCTCTATTTTTAGTTTTTTAAGGAACCTCCATATTGTTCTCCATAGTGGCTGTATCAATTTACATTCCCACCAACAGTGCAAGAGGATTCCCTTTTCTCCACACCCTCTCCAGCATTTATTGTTTGTAGGTTTTTTAATGATGGCCATTCTGACTGTTGTGAGGTGATATCTCATTGTAGTTTGATTTTCATTTCTCTAATGATTAGTGATGTTGAGCATCCTTTCATGGGTTTGTTGGCAATCTGTGTATCTTCTTTGGAGAAATGTCTATTTACGTCTTCAGCCTATTTTTGGATTGGGTTGTTTGTTCTTTTGATATTGAGCTGCATGAGCTGCTTGTATATTTTGGAGATTAATCCTTTGTCAGTTTAATCCTTTGTTTGCAAATATTTTCTCCCATTTTGAGGGTTGTCTTTTCATCTTTTTATGGTTTCCTTTGCTGTGCAAAAGCTTTTAAGTTTCATTAGGTCCCATTTGTTTACTTTTGTTTTTATTTCCATTTCTCTAGGAGGTGGGTCAAAAAGAACCTTGCTGTGATTTATGTCATAGAGTGTTCTGCCTATGTTTCCCTCCAAGAGTTTTATAGTGTCTGACCTTACATTTAGGTCTTTAATCCATTTTGAGTTTATTTTTGTGTATGGTGTTAGGGAGTGTTCTAATTTCATTCTTTTACATGGAGCTGTCCAGTTTTCACTGCACCCCTTATTGAAGAAGCTGTCTTTTTTCCATTGCATGTTCTTGCCTCCTTTATCAAAAATAAGGTGACCATATGTGCGTGGGTTTATCTCTGGGCTTTCTATCCTGTTCCATTGATCTATACCTGGCACACTTTAAATACATCTTTTTGGGAGAGATCCTTAATTCCAGATTAAAGAATAGATTGGTATAAATATCAGAGGGATAGCAACCATAGATTAATAGAATTACAGAGTTGGAGAAAATCTTCAAGATTTCACCATCTATACTGGACATGTTGAACTAGATACAACCCGGACACTTGTGTCCTTTTATGCACAGTCCTAATTCTTAAAACTTTCTCTCTTGTGCTGAAATCTGCTTCCCTCTAATATCCACTAATTCATATTAGTTTTACTCTCTGGTATCAAATAGAATTATTCTATACACTCCCAGATATTTGAAGATATAGAACCAGTTCTTTTATTCCCTTAGCTAAATGTTCTCCTATTTTCTCCTTCAAATAACTTGTTTTCTTATCCCTTATTATACTGGCCATGTGCACCTTGATTTAGTCTAGCTTGCAACAAGAGTCTACATAACTTCTTTAATAGAAGTTGGATATGAGTTCTCAGGGAATTAAAGAAAAATAGAAGAACATAGTCAGTTACATATTCCTCTTTGTCCTTGAGGAGATGTCGTGTCAGGGATCTGATCACCAGGCTTTGAAGTAATGATCTCCTGTGGAGCTTCATGTCAGGAGCAATGTGATGATGTGATGGAGTAAACGAATTCATCTGCAGAGACATCTCTCCAGGAAAATGTAGAAACAGATTTGTGAGACAGCATAAGACCAACCACCAAGGCAAGATCTACTTCTTGGTCTTCATTGTCCACTCAACTTGTATCCAGTCTACTTCCAAGATTTTGCCATTATGTTCTAGGGCCACTAGAATTCCAGCTCTCCACTCACCTATTCTTGAGTTTTTAACCCTTCCACCACACATAATTTAATTCTTTAAGGTAACGGCATCTGACCATCAGAAATTACCACGCTGGCTGCAGGGCTGTGGTTGGGTTCTATGGGATTAGTAAAATAATCACAAAATACTCTCACATAGCATGTTAACAAAAATAGTTCTAATGTCACATTGCTGTGGCTATTTATTTTTTGTAGGTCCTCTTCCTGAAAATCTAAAACAGAACTCCAAATGTATGAAGGAATGAACTCTGGAATCAGGGCACAAAATTGAGCACAAATTCATATGATTTATCTAACAGTTTTCTGATCATTCAGCTTGATTCCCAAACTGTGTTCTCAGAAAATGATATTAATGGATTCTCCATTGGAAATAAAAATGTGTTCCATGAGAAATACTGAGAAATACTAAAATATCTTTGAGAAATACTGAGTTAAAAATCACACTATATCTAAAAAAGCAAGTTAATATGTGATGGTTCCAAAGCATCTTTCTTTTCTCTCTATGTTAAAAAATTAGAAAATATTTCAAACATACAAAAAAGTATAGAAAAAATTAAAAGAAATCCATATACGCACAGCTGAGATTAAAGTATTGTTAACATTTTGAATTATATGCTTCAGATTATTCCTTTTTTAAGGAATAGATATACACAAGCCACCAACTTTTTATTCTATCCCCATCCTCCACCCTCAGTAGTAATCACTTTCCTGAAATTGGAGTATGATTTTTTTAATTCATTCTGCCATTCAATCAACCACTATTTATTTAATATCAACTATGACCTAGGCATTGGTCCAAGAACTAAGGATAGAGATGTTAAAAAAAAAAAATACAGCAAGTCATCACGTAGGCTCTAATCTAGAGCAGTGGTCCCCAACCTTTTTGGCACCAGGGACCAGTTTTGTGGAAGACAAGTTTTCCACGGATGGGAGCCGGGGTGGGGGAGGGACGCATGTTTCAGGCGGTGATGTGAGCGATGGGGAGCGGCAGATGAAGCTTCGCTCTCCCGCCACTCTCCTCCTGCTGTGCGGCCCAGTTCTCAGGAGTTGGGGACCCCTGATCTAAACGGAATAGAAAAACAAGATAAACAAATGAAAGAATGAATGACTTATTAAGTAGTGATGAATGTTCTGGAGAAAAATAAAGCAAGGAAGGAAGGTAAGTGGTGACCAGGGAAAGAGTTTTAATTTGAACTTCCATGATTATAAGAAGGTTGGTCATATTTCTATTCATTTAATGAAATACAAATTTCTTATTTTCTTTAATTCATTAAATTTGTAAAATTTTATCTACGTTTCTATTTGTTTGTGTTTTCCATTGATATGTTGTTCTTTATATAGCCTGGGTATTAGTTGTTTGTTGGCTGTATGTATTGCAAATTTTTCTTCCCATTCTGTGGCTTGTCTTTTCATCTTCCTTATGGTGACTTCTAAAAAAGGAAAGATTCGTTTTAATGAAGTAAATCTTTCAACCATTTACTTTAAAGTTATTTTTTTTTATCCTTTTGAAAAACTTCTTTCACTGAGGTCATGCTATTTGGTTATATTTTAATTTAGTTTATAATTTTGCCATTGATATCTACATTTTTTAATCTATGAGGACTTGTTATTTGTACATAGTGTGAAATTGGGATTTAATTTCATTATTTTTTCATCTGGACACCCAATTGTTCCAATGACATTTATTGAAAATACAGTCCTCTCTCTGATCTGAAATGCCAAAAACAACAAATTGCAGGAATAATGCAGCTGGTATTAAAAAGATAAAAACGAGTAGAATATTTAAAATTTTATTTGAGTCAATTTGAATGTTTATATCAAATGGAAAAATTCCTAGACAACTTAACAAATAAAACTAGCCTGAGGAAAAACATAACAGGAAACCTTAAATCATGCTGAATCCAATAAAATCACTGAATCTGCAGTGATATCTCACAAAGAAAATACCAAGCCCAAAAGCTTCACTAACAATTTTGCCAATTATTTAATAACCAATTTAAAAACTTTCAAAACTTTTCCAGAAGATGGAGAATGAGAAAGCACTCTCTGACTTATTTCATAAGGTTATCATAATCATGCTAATAAAAGAAAAATAACAGACAAGGACACAGTGATGAAGGAATATTACAGATAAATACCACCAGTGTTGACACAGATGGAAAAATCTAAACAGAATATAGACAGTAAATCCAACAATACTTAACGTGACTGAGTTACATCCCTCACCCTCCAGAAATGACAACATAATTCAATTTTTGAAAATCAATAAAAGTATTGAAACAGATGAACAGATTAAAAGTCATAGAATGGGCTAAAATATTTGTAACACATATAGACAACAGAGAACTAACACCAGACTATATAAAAACTACAACATACCAACTAAAAAAAGACCAAAAAACTGGACACAAAAACTTAATTTAATGAACTTAACAAAGTAAGATATCTTTTTCTCATTAAATGTACGAAAAGAAGGACACACACACACATACAGGTCTTGGTAATGGAAGCACAGAATGAGTCCTTCACCTGAGAAAGTGTATCTACAAAAAACCTGCATATACATGTATCTATTCTTTCTCAAATTCTTCTCCTATTTAGGTTGTTACATAATATTGAGCAGAGTTCCCTGTGCCACACAGTAGGTCCTTGTTGGTTATCCATTTTAAATATAGCAGTGTGTACAAGAATAGGTACATGCATATGTATAACTGAATCACTTTGCTGTACACCTGAAACTAACACAACTTGTTAATCCACTATATTCCAATGTAAAATAAAAAGTTAAAATAAATAAATAAATAAATATAATATTTTAAAAAAATCTACAGGAGTCTTTCCTCTTCCTCTCCTCTTTTTCCATCTCCTCTTCTCTCTCTCCCCTCTCTTTCTTTCCCTTCTACTCCTGAATCATTCTGTGCAGAAACAATTATGTCTTGCAAAACAAAGTACGTTTCTACATCCAGTTGGGGTGAAGGGGGCAGTGGGCTGGGGGGAGTTGAAGCCTGACAAGGGTGAGGAGTGTGGCCACTCAGGGGTGATGCTCTAGCAGGGGATGTGGGAGATGGAGCTGGGGATGCAGGCATACATGCGAGGATGGCTCGGTGGGGCTCTCAGAGCCTGAGGGTGCAAGGAGGACATTAGCACAGTTGGTGAAGAGTGAGGAGAGGATCCAAGGCACCTGGGTGTGGAAAGTGGACACAGGAGTGTGTTGATGAGGGTTTCTAAGTGGGGGGTGCCAGTGGAGGTGATGTGATATTGGATACATACAGGGGGATTGATCAAATAAGGACGTATGTTCCAGAAATGGGAGCCAGCTTTCTCAGCACTGAGAAGGGAGCTAGTTACCAAGATGAGAATGGGGAAACTAGGGTGAACTCTGAGTGTGGACAGAGATTGGAGTGTGATCTCGTGGTTAGATAGAGGGAGGGGACAGGAGATGAACATTCACGTATGTACATTGACTCTTAGGGACTACATCCTCAGTTGTGCAAGTAGATTGAGAACATGCTCACTGCCACTTCCCTGTGAAACAGTGCGCTGCTTTCACAGTGTGGATTCTGGGCCCGGGGTGTGTCAACTGCACTGGGAAGAGAGAACTGTTCCCAGAGAGAATGGAATGGCAAATTCTATAGTTTGTTTTGTTTTTTCTTCCATGGTCCTTGAGGTAGAAGAAAGTCTTAAACTGCAGGTACTTAATAAAACGCCCTTCATGCTTCATCATGATGTTACCTAATGTCAGCAACTCCTATGAATGCTGAGCTTATTTTCCCATGCATAAAGAGAAATGTATTCCATAAGCCACTTCAAAATTCAGGACCAAATGCAGCCCTCTCTTTAGGAACCGGCTGGGTTTCCTATAATATGCCTTCACCTTTTCTTTCTGCCCACCACAAGTGAAAACTCTGGAGTTATCACAAATGAACCACCCCATTGGAATAGAAAGCTTTCAATCATGTAGACTTTTTCATATGATGAGGTTTGATCTGGTCTTTCGTGTGTTGGACAGCTCATCTTCTGTGAAACTCTCTCCTATCTCCAGCTTCTTTTCCAACTTCTGGTCTAAACATCAAAATGTTCCTATTGGTTGTTTTCTAACACTCTGGAGAGGCACTCACAGAAAAACACCTCATTAAAGAAAAATATTTTGTAACTGTTTTTCTTGATTCTTCTGCTAGTCCTTCCCCTATGGCTAAAAAGCCCTAAAAACATGGCTCCTTTAAAATCGACATTTAAATGTCTTAATTGCAACTCTTTTTTTGTGGCCAGTACATTTTTTGCATTCTATTTTCCAATAGAGTTTTAATAATATTTATCTCTGTCAGTATCCAGGGCCAGTTCTGTCCTTCAAACCAAATTTCTTGGTCATCTCCAGCCAACTGTTGGCCCTGGCAGAGATCAGAATACATTTACCAGAGTCTCTACCAGGTAACATTTGATATTTGTAATTAATTGCATAGGTAACTGGACACTAAACTAATCACAGGCTAAGCAAGCCAGGTGTATTCTCAAAAATGAAGGAGAATTATGGACACATTTAATAAGTTATAGTATAATTCTCCCAGTGAAATTAAAGGTAAGCATAAAATTGGCGTGGCAGAAATAAAAATGTGGGTTCTCATTTTGTTTTGGGTTTATGCAGTGTTTTCATAGTCACCATTTTTTTTAATCTTTATAATGTATACTTTCAGTTTGTCATCAGCTGCCAGTGGAAGAAAATATACCTCTTCTGCTTGTTCACACTGTTTTTTTTGTTTTCAGGATAGAATCAAGGTATTGGTTTTAGTTTAGATGAGACACAATTGTTTCCATGTTGTCCATAGGTAAATGTATTTTTAGTGCTAAAATTTTTCATGAATATCCTGTGAGTTATGGGACATTTGTTTTTAACCATATAATTACATCTTATTTATTCAAAATCAGTTATTTCTTTTGACCTCAACTATTGAGAGAACAGTTGAACAACAGGACATAGATTTTTAAAAAGGAGAGGAAGGAGGTTTTCTATGTAATCAATGTAAATATTACAAATCCCAAGTAAAATATGTTTCGTAAGTCATATTCTCTGTATTTAAGAAATCTATTCAGTACCCCCTTTGACTTTCTAGCTTTGTACCCACAGAGGACTAAGTTCAGCAAGTTTCAGCAAGAGCAGCTAGAAATAGAAAGACCAGAGAGAAAAGCAAACATAGCTGACAATCTGACAATGAAAGTGAAAAGATAAACATAATAAAACCAAAACCAAAATCAAAAATTTTACAAGCCTGGGGAACTGGCAAATAGTCTATACAGCAACAGTCTCAGAAAGCAAATACTCCAGCAAAAACTTAGCATTTGTAGGACTTCAGCGTTTACAGTTAGTGTTTATATACAGCCTTCACATAGAATACTTGTTTTGACCTGCAGGATCAAACTGTAAACAGAGCAGATAAGTAGCAATCCCTTTCTATGCCAAATTACTTAGTGTCATGGACTGAATGTTTGTGTCCTCCCCCAATTCATATGTTGAGATTCTACCCTGTAATGTGCTTGTATTAGGAGGTGATTGGGTTTAGATGAAGTCATGAGGGTGGAGGTCCCATGAATGGGATTAGTGCCCTTGTAAGAATCATAAGAGAGCTTGCTTCCCCTCTCTGCTCTCTGCCCTGTGAGGACATGAAGAGGAGTCTGCAATCAAAGTGGGCCCTTACCAGAACCCGACTGGGATTGTCCCCAGCTCTTGGACTTCCAGCCTCCACAACAGTTAGAAATAAGTTTCTGTTGGTTGTAAGTCCCCATGTGTATGCTCTTTTGTTACAGCAGCCTGAACTGGTTTAGACATTTAATACAACCCTCAATAGCATGGATTTTGGAATAAGATTGACTTGTTACATTTTTAAGTCTGCTCTGGCTTCATATGTGACCTCAGGTAGTTAGTAACATTTTTGAGACTACGTAAATGATGGTAATAAAACTTACCTAACATGGCTGTTGAAAAGACTAAGTGAGATATGCATATAAAGCACATAGGAGCAGTCAGGAAATGAGAATCATTGCTATGATTGAATGGAAAAAATGAAGGTTCAGAGATATTGAGTGACTCACTTGGGTTTCATAGCTAAGAAGAGATGGAGCCAGATGGAGGCCATTCAATTCTCTGCCCAGTTTCTGTTGCAAGCAGGGCACCATATTTCTGTGTGCAGTTCTGTCATTTGTTTATGAGATAGCCCTCAGTCTCTAAGATTTAAGACAGATCACATTCAGGCCCCTTTGTATCAAAGTAAACTATTTAATATCTTAAAAAACTAAACTTCAGACTTGTTTTTCCCTTTATTCATGAGGTCAAAAAAATGGATCCAGGTGGAAGAAGTAATTATCTGTACTGACATTAGTAGTTAGTGCCAGTGGGTAGAAGGAAAAGCATGTCTTCAAAGGCTCAATGAGGATTAAATGAACAATGAAGAATAAGCACCTGAAGAGAAATAGGAGCAGTGCTAGATTATGATGCTCAATACTTCCTTCTTTCCTTCCTCCTTTTCTTCTTTCAGTGACTCCCTCCTTCCATCCTTCCTTTGTTTTTCTTTCCACCCAAACAAAAAAATATTGGTGCATAATTTATTGTGAGCAAAGCCTTTATACTATATTAACTAGCATCCCTAGTCTAAAGGAGTATATTTATTTAAGGAAACAAAAAAAGTAAACAAGTACAATATAGTTAGAGAAGCAATGTGATAGGGATAATGTGGTGCTACAAATCAGCAAGGAGAAGCATTTAACCTTGACTTGAAGAGCTCAGAAAGGATTTGTCTGTTTTTGTTTGGTGTTTTGTTTCCAGAATAGCCACTGATGCTGTGGTCTGTCTGTTCTAAGATCAACGTTTAGCAACAAGGGAGGTGGGGCAAAAGTGAAGAGTTCAGAGGAAACAGTAACCTGATTTCTTTTTCAAAACTTCAGGTAGCTGATTCTAGTTAAGAGAGAGAATTGGGAGAAGATGCCAACTGAAGTGTTAGCAGATTAACAGATAATAAATGGGTTTGTGTCAGCTGATCGTTCTGTTGTCAAATTGGTTATTGTGGAAACTAAATTTCCTCGAATCCCTTTCTCTACATTTCTGGCTTGCAGTTGTTCAAAAGTGAACTTGTGTGGGACTGGGGATGGAAGCGAAATCCCGGGCATGATTAGAGGCAGTGAGAGGCAGACATGGATTGTACATGTTGATCTGGCTTTCCTTTTTCTCTCCTGTTCTGCACAGAGCTCTCCTTTTCGACCCCTGACCCAGTTGAGCAACCGCCATCCCAGGTCCATCACCAGAAGCTTTGCTGCACACTTAGAGGCAGACAGCAGTTGCTAAGAACCAACACCTTTCCATAGACTTCTACTCCTTTCTCCCTTGGTGGTTCTACCCAGCATCCGACAGTTCTCTCTTCCATCTTTCCCCCCAAACTCCAACTCATTCATGTATCTATAGCTGGCTAGTGACCTACTCATTTTTTTCTCATTTTCAGAAATTTACTTAGTAGTTGCATAATTTTTAAGGTCTAATTTCTTAACCTACAATATTTTATAATTCTATTCTACTTCCATTAATACAGTTGTTGATACCAAATGTAGTTCTATGGCAACAGAACATTTAGGATGAAAATGTGGAATTTGTTCTTTGATCTGATTTGGTTAAAAGTCATCAGTGACCCTGTTACAGTGGCAAAGTGGGTACTGTGATTCATGGTATGCAATGATGAAACAGCTGCTTAAATTATTACCTGTGGGCCCCTACCAACAAGTACATACAGAAGGCAACCCCTAAGTGGTAAATTTTAGCAGAAATAGGAAGCATAATGCAGTAGATTTGTTGATTGTAAGCATGCTAGAAACCTTAGTGGAAAAAAATGATGAATCAGGAACTTAGATTCTCAATTTAAGGTTCATAAGGAACAGAAAGCTTCTATAATTGCTCTAAAACTAACTTAGTCTCCACCAGGCACAGTACTGAGATTTCTGAAAACCAAACCTTAAGTCTGATCTAGTGGGTGGCTGAACCACTATGGAATTACTACAGATAAAGACTTATGAGAAGATTGTCATGTGGCTGAGAACCTTGAATTCCTAAATTCTGGAATATTATTCAGCTATGAAAAAGAGGGAAATCCTGTCATTTGCAACAACATGAACGAACCTTGAGGGCACTAACTGAAATAAAACAGAGAAAGACAAATATAGTATGATCTCACTTATATCTGGAATCTTAGAAAGCCAGACACATCAAAACTTAGAGAAGATTGGTGGTTGCCAGGGGCTTGGTGGGGATGGGAGAAATGGGGAGACGTTGGTCAAAGGGTACAACTTCCAGTTATAAGAGGAATAAGTTCTGGGGATCTAATGTATAGCATGGTGAGTATAGTTTAAAATATTGCATTGTATAATTAAAAAGTTTCTAAGAGAGTAGGTCTTAAAGGTTCTCACCATAACAACAACAAACAAATGGTAATCATGTGTGAGGTGAAGAGTGTGTTATCTTAGCGTGTTTATAATTTTGCAACATATACATGTATCAAATAATCACATTTTACATCTTAATTTACACAATGTTACATGTCAGTTATACCACAGTAAAGCTGGATGAAAAGGAAGTGTGACCCTTAATGTTCATTCATCCATTTATAAACATTTTGTAGATATTTGAAAGAAAATGGTACACACCACTGAAGGAAAAAATGTTTTCCCTTCATTCTTAAGTTACCACAATTTCTTACTACTGGCATGTGTGCACTGCTGGGCACTGCACAGCTTCTCAAACTTTGGAATCAGGTTTGGAAACTGCACCTTTATTTCATGTTGCACGTTATTTTTTACATGGTATTTGCTTTTCATCCCATCTACTGATCTCAGTTTTGAAAAGATAAAACATCATTGAAAAGATTGCAGCATACTTCAAGCTCATAGCTCACATAGTGTCTAAAAGAATGTGACTTTCTGTATTTCCCTTAAAATATCTTTTGGCACCCATGTGAATTTATTGTGGTGCCCTGAGGAACCTTGGCACACAGTTTGGGAACTGTAGTTCTACACGTATAACCAGAATCAAGTTCAGGTGGTTCCTGAAGAAACAGGAGCAAGGTGGTACCCAAAAGCAAATTCAATACATACCGAAAAAATGGCCAGATTCTGCCAATTTACACTGACCTGCCAGAGGAATATGTACGGGAGTGGTGCCTATGTGAATTAAATTAAGCCCTGCCAAAATGGCAGATTCATGTGCAAACCCACTAATTACTCTTGTCTTAAACTACTCAGTTTTGGGGTGGTTGGTTACACTTCAATAGATTACCAGAATATTGCTGGTCTAATATATCTATTACATATCTAATATTAGACCAGCCATATTATTATATTTTTTGTTTTAGACAGAGCACATTGTCTTTGAGAGAAAAAAAAATGTATTGGAATGAGGGAGCAAGACTGGACCCATAGAAATAAAGTTACTCTTAGATAAAAATGATTGAGGGCATTCTTAAGTGACATTCAGCAAATATACATTAAAGCACTTTGCTATGCATTGGAGATGTGGAATGTACAGAATAGTCTTAGGCATCATGTTTTAGAATTTATATTTAACTAAAAAACTGGGTTCTAGACAAGCAATTAAGTAAATGTGAGAGACATTTTTATATGGCAAATGCAGGTGCCTAACTTGTCTGTAAGTCAGTGTTAGAAGCAGGGAATGTTTCATCTAAGGGATTGCTATTTAACCTGAGATCTTAAAGACCTGAGGAATTGGCCAGTGAAATACAGTGTGGAGCGGTGGACAGAGATGTTTGAGCCTCAGGAAAGAGCATGCTATCCACGTGGTTGTGTGAGTGGTATGCCACGTTCTAAAGTGCAATAAAGGGCATGTGTCAGTTCTGAAATTCACTTACGTGGAATTCTCCTTTCCCCAAATGTGCCAAATGAATGAAACTTATGACTATAGTAGTTTTTCCTCGATTTGAAATGTACTTAATAGGATGCAAACTTGGAATTTTTGGAGTAGATTTCATATTGGCTTTCCTTTCTATCTAAATGAGTACAGGAATATCGTCTGTGTCCTTACCCATATGCCTTCTTGTCATATTAAAAACACTGGCAGTCATTTGTACATCTCATCAATCTCCCCCATTAATTCACTCAGAGCTAGTGCTAGACAGCAGATGGGCAAAAATGTGCTCCAACCAGCCAGCCTCTCCCCGAAGGCTGTGGCTGTTATCTTCCTAAGCCCAAGAGCTATTAATTACCTGTACTGCTAGTAGATTATGACGAGCTTCGGAGACAGAAGATTGTCAATGTCTCAATTCTCTGAGGTTTGTGAAGGTGATGAGTGACTTCTTTTTGAACCTTCCTGGTTCACCGTTTCTCTCAGCTTCTAACCCTTCCTCTAATCTTACTAAGAGCTGTTTGTGTTCTTATCACCTGTAATTACAGGGTAGCTCAAGAAGATGTTCAGGCATCCCCAGGTCTCACCCACACTCATCTCTCGTGTAAGATTGTGGCACATCATCTTAGCACTCGTGGAATAAGCTTTGGAATTAAATAAGGGAAGTGGGTACGGGGGCAGCCTTTCCTGGTGTTCTCAATTTGGGCGTCCAAACATAGGAGAAGACTGAAAAGTTATCCTAGGGAGTTGGTTGGCATCACCTCAAACCTTTCAGTGTAACTTGCTGCAAAAAGGAAGTGTCACTTTGGGGACAGCAGATGGTGGATGCCCCACATGTGAGACCCAACTTTGCCTGAGACCAGGAGAGGGCTGTCCAGAAAAGGAGCTTGCTCCCATTCATTTGGAGCACTCCTAGGGTGAGGTGGGTTTAAGATGATAATCTGTTGTCGCCTTTTTCATCCATACTCCCTAAAAAACACCTCTATTATATTTCCAGGCATCAGTGAGAATCAAGAATGCTGGAATAAGGAGGGAAGGGCAATATAGGGGTAGGGGATTAAGAAGTACAAGCTACTATGTATAAAATAAGCTACAAGGATCTATTGTACAACACTGGGACTATAGTCAGTATTTTATAAAAACTGTAAATGGAGCATAGCTTGTAAAAATTGTGAATCACTGTATCGTACACCTGTAACTCCTACAATATTGTACATCAACTACACTTCAATAAAAAAAGAATGCTGGAATAAACCAACTAACCTGAGAGGAGAGGTACCTTTCACTTTAGTTATGTGACTAGAATTCAGTCAGTTTTTCAGTCAGGCTTTTTGGTTTCTCTTTCTCTCTCTGTCAGTGAATTTTGAGAGCACTGACTCTGAATTAATCACCAAGGATACAGAACTAGATATAATGGCTTGAGGACTCCGTAGCCTAGAGAGGAATTAGGACAGTGAAGGCAGTGATCACTGACCTGTGGTAAGTACTACAACTGAAAACCAAGCAAGGAAGCCAGAGGGTGCACACTGTCTGGTGCATTTCAAGATAATTTTCAGGGAATCTGGACTTTGAACTGAGTTTTGAGGAGTGTAAGTATTTTTGTCAATAAATAAGGAAGCGCTTCATTAAAGTCACGGGTGAGTAAAAGTCCATGGCTTGTTACACAGCACAATTCCTCTTGTATGCAATAAATGCCTGGTGTGGACAGGAAAGAGACAGGAGACAAGACTGGAAATGTCAGGGTTGCTGACCAGACAGTGAGGCTACTTGAACCCTGAAGATGTCACAATTTATCCTGTAGGCAGTGGGTTAGTGTGTGTGTGTGTGTGTGTGTGTGTGTGTGTGTGTGTGTGTGTGT
>NW_021703775.1:84930698-85220963 GCF_005190385.1 Monodon monoceros
GTGTGTGTGTGTGTGTGTGTGTGTGTGTGTGTGTGTGTGTGTGTGTCTGAACAATGTGAAGCAATGGAAAAGTGGGAAAAGATTTCCTCCTGGGGACACTAGGAGTATCATCCCCATGATACTGGCACAACTCTGAAATATGAACAGGACCACAGCAAAATTAAGTGTATGGTCTGTGCTGTGTCACAGTTTGGTGAAAAGACTAGAGGAGCCTCTTCTCACCTCAAAGCTACTCACCTCTGGGGTTCTCATAAGCCACCGGCTCTCAGCATGGAGACCCTCATCCTCCGGTGAACAGTCTGCCACTAGGTTATCCACGACCTCTACTTAAGGTCAGAAAGGACCAGACAGCATGTTGCATGTATCCTACAATTAACTGAGAATTAACTCCCAAGACAAGGATTAGGTGTCTGAACTGAAGCAAATCTGAGCGCACTTAGGATAGAAACTTTTAGTTCTGTGTCCGGGTGACTTTGAGAAGATCACTAAATATTCATCTGTTATTTATCTAGCTGTGTACTGGGGGTGAAATAATACTTATGTCATAGGTTAATGTTGTAAATGAATGAGATGGTGCACAAAAAGTGCCTATCACAGCGCCCAGCTCATAGGAATGGATTGATAAACATTAGTATTTCTCTGATACAGACAGATTGAAAGCACAAAAAAATAGCATTGTCTGTTCCCACTTCACCTTTGAAATGTACCAAATCTTTCATAGTGTTCTGTAAAATCCATAATAGCCTCCGTGGGAGATGGGTTCTGACCACTAGATTCCTGAGATTGATGTCTGATGCTCATCATGGGCTCACTGAATGGGAAAATGGTAAGAACTGGCAACCAAATAAATGGATCTTAAAATACACAGCTTTTCAAAGGAGGTATTTAGAAAGCACATGACTGACCTATGATTCCCCAGGGCTCCCTGCTGGCCCCTTGGTAAGGAAGAGAGAAATAATTGCCCTAAACAATTGAGCATGCTTGTAAGACCAGAAATAAAGTCAATCAAATGTCTAGAAAAAAACAGAGCTGCCTACAAGGTGGAAGTTCTTCCCTTCCTCCCTATTCCTTTCTTATTTCTTTTTACGTTTGCTTTTCCTTTCTTTTCTTTCTTTCCTTTTCCTGGAATTCTAAAGGTTTATCAGCTCGTTGCTAGATACTTCTCTTACCAAGCCATCATTTGGCCTTGTATTAACACCAGTTCATCAAAGTACTAGTCAATCAGAACGAGAAGGGTTGGATATTTATCCATTAGTTACAATTATAATCAAGCCTGCTAACAGTCTAATGAAAAACTATCAGAATAGATGTTAAGTGGGTCTGGAGACTAGAAGGCGGTGGGACGTGGTCTGCAGCCATCCAGCTTCTCTTCTTAGCAGCTTGTCTTCTTTACAATCCTATACTCACATTCTCTGATTATGTGTCACCTAGGTTGCTCATGCCAACTCAACAGAACCTTCGTACTATAGTATTTGGGCAGTAATTCTCTTTCCCTAGTTCAGAGTTGAATCCTACCTGATTTGCCTTCTTCTCCAAATTTTCATTAGAATCTGGGCTCCCAGACCTGTGGAAAGTCACACGGGGAGGCTGGGTTGGATTTACCCTAAGGAGATGGAACAGGCAAGCTTAGTGTTATTCATGAGGTCACGGAGATCCTGGGAGGTTTGGAAGGAGTCACCAGGTTTGAACTAAGGAGGGAGGTAGAAAAGCATCACCTCCTTCACCATTTGGCTTTAGCTGGTCAGCTAAAGGGGAAAAGTCACTTATTAGATGGCATAAACACCTCATAAGAAGCAGCTGATCTAGTCTGTTATCTTCATGTGACTAGCAGTCAGAATGAGGTCCTGGAAGGACAATAAAATCATCATCAACACCATGCAGAGGGGAGTGCTAAATGAGTCTCTTATGCTTTTGAAATACAATAAGAAGAATAATATGTTTACAGTATAATTATTATTATCATCTCTTGCCTTAGTAAGTGTTGAGGAGTATACCAACAGCTTTAGAAATACTAGTTTTCAAGCTTTACCCTATGAGATAGTTTGTGGATTACTAGTCCTCTTGAGAGCTGGTTCTTCTGTATTTTTGGACACTTGGAAAGACCCTTCAGCTTCTCTTCGAGCTACTCTGAAGCCATCAGACTCGTTCCAGCCGACAGGATGTGAGAAATAGTGTCTATCCTTTCCAGTCAAAGGCAGTTATTTACAAGTGCAAAATTTTCTCATAATCTCTAGTGGCACCCTTTGACGCGGCTTGAGTCTCTGAGTCACCATGTGGAGGGTCACTGTTCTGGGGGAACTCTGACCTGCTTTGGACTTTCCAAGAGCAAAAAGTAAACATTGATTATGTTAAGCCACGAGGATTCTGAGCCGTGTTTATTATAGCAGCAGAGTCTCTCTATCCTGAGCAATACAAATAGGAGAAACCATGGTGTGGAGAGGGTAAATAACTTATCCTAGGTCACATGGTCAGTAAATTGTGGGACCAGGATTTGAAATCACATTAGTCTGACCTCACTGCCAAGTGCCTAATCAATACACTTTTCTGGATTCACTCTGAAAGGGAACCAGCTCAGTCTCCAGGAACAAAGAAAGAGAGCTCCCTGATGAGCAGGGCTACACATATCAACAGATGGCTTCCTGTGCATTTATGTGCAAGGCCCATTCGGAGGAACCTACTCCAACAATTTTTCCTCCAGTTGGGTGACTTCCGACATTGACTTAAGCCCATGTTTGTCTTAGAAATAATGTTAAAAATATGAGTTCCCATCCTTTGCTAAGCTAATAGATTATAATGAATGTGAGTGATACTTGGCATGTTTATTGTAGCATAGAAGCAGCGATGTTAATCAAAATACTTAAAAACCAGTGAAGCAGACATGCCAACCAATCAAATGAGACCCTTTTACTATAGGTACAGAATAACTTGTTTGGTCATATAAATACATACTCGTTGGATATTAGCTCTCCTTAGAAAAACTTCAGAGTTATCACCCTGACAGTTATTCTAGGATAAGAGTGGATATAGTGAATATGTAGATCAAAGTAGAAAGTTAATAACTCTGGGATAAAATTGATTTTTAAAAATTGGCTTGCTTTTTCATTGACTTTTAATATTAATATCTGATAAGATTTTCTTCTTTATTTTAAATATGTATTGCAAGAAAAACATTCTGTCTAATTGACAATTTTGGTTATTTGGATTCCTGTTGATTACAATGTTGACCTTTTAGCATACATCTGGTAAACTAAGTTTTTATTATTCATGTTGCTGTAAAAATTTTAAGGAAAAGTCTTAACATCTTGTGTTAAAATGCATGAACATTTAAAACTTCAAGAGTATATATGTGTGTGCGTATGCATGTGTGTGGTTGTGTACACAAAAAGTATATTTTGGATATAGAATTCTTATAATTCAAGATTGTAACGATGCATTAACTTGCCTTTTGCTATTTCAGAATGATCTTTAAGTAATTGAACATAGAGTAACATTCCAATCCAATAATTAAGCTGTTTGGATCTTTCTAAATGGAGAACTGTGTTCCACTAGGCTTAGCGTCAGATTGTGGCTGCTTCTTGATAGCAGCAAAATCACTAGAAAATGTTTGGGGTATGCTGGGATCATCCATGACTGTTTGATCTTCACCACATACTATTAGACTGGAAGGTGGCAAGGTCAGGTGTCCTTGTCTATGAGCTTGGTTCTCACTAGGGAAGGTGAAAGGATCCCTACCCCAGCCTTCCACAGATCACATTACGTAAACAGAGTTTGGCTATCTTCTTCCACAGGAGCATCTGCTCCACTGGTGGTCCCTCGTGTACACATTTTGTTTTGTCCAAGAGAGTTATCATGAGTAATGGATAGGGCTGAGCCTGCTAATGCATGATGTAATTGTCAGAGGGATTTAATTATCAGCACATTACACGCGGGATTACTGTGCCGTGTGATCTCCAGTTCGCTCTCAGGCAATTTAGAAGCAGCATGAATCACAGGAGGTGCAGTTCTCCAAAAAGTCAGTAATGATGCATTTGCTCATCTCTTACCTGTCTGAAAACATTGAACAACAGTGACTTATTTTACTTGCTAATTTCAGTAGAAAATTTATAATAGATTACTGTTCCTCAGGTATCATCTCACCACTGCATAAAAACCATTCACCTACCATGCAGGTCTTTTTTGAAAATACTCATACTTGAAGACATTCACTCACTGAGTGCTAGCTACTCAACACAAGCTCCATACCAAGAATAATTTTCAGGCATACTTTCATTTCTCTAGAAACAGACCATCTAAATAATGAAGTAGGACTCTATCTGGTTTCAAGATAGAATAAAGAAAAACATAGTGAGTAATAAAATTATATGTTTTATGTAAAAAACTAAAATAATTATCAATTCAGTTATTGATAGCTATAATTATCAGTTTATTTATAAAGCACAGTAGGTAAAGTGCTAGACTTATTGTAGTAGAAGGTTTTTCAAAATCGAATGCTATATACTAAACAGCTGTAGCATATAGTTATATAAGTATTCTATATATTAAACATTTACATTCATAATTTTTAAATCCACCTTATGGATTAGGGGACAGATTCAGGGATGTTAGGTAATTTGTCAACAGGAGATAAGAAGAATATATGTAAGAGTAATAAAGACAAAGGTCAGAGTTTCACTTTAAAGAATATAGTTAAGGAAATTAACTTTTTTAAAATTTAGAATTTTTTAAAACTTAGAAAATTTTTTGTTGCTTTTTCTTTTAAATACCAAGGTAATGTACAAATATCAATCCATGCTGAGCTTCAAAGTTTCTACTTCAGGATCTAGATGTCCTGAACCATGTTCTTTCCATTCAAATTTTCCAAGACTCTTTCTCACTTGGTTAGTGCTCTTCTGTCTGCTAAGAAACCCAAAACAATGGTAATAACTCTATTGACCGACAGCAGAGAATTAAATATAAACATAGTAAATCATTATGCAAATCATTAAAATTATGTTTTCAAAATAATATCTAATCAAATGGAAATGTAATAAAAATATAAACTTTAATGTAAGAAACATTAAACTCTTTATATGTTCAAGAAAAATAAGCTGATTTTTAGTTATCCTTTATAATTTCAAATTCTACAATGACTATGTACTTGTTAACTACCTCCAGTATTTAGTAAAATTAGAAAACATTTAACTGGATGTTTCATTCATCTTCTAATGTATCACCTGATAATTCTCTTAGCTCCCTCTTATATATATAAATATATCTACAATTGTATCTATGTATGTGTTTGTAATATATGTCAATATATATAAATATATATTTGTATGTATATATGTAATAATATATAAACATATATTTGTGTGTATGTGTGTATGTAAACTGTAGTTTTCTTATACCTGTGTATGGAAAATATGACAGTTGATAAACAAAGGTGATTTTTCCCTTAACTCAGAAATACTTGATCTGATCTTTAATTATAAGTTATCTGTGTAATGCACATGAATCAAATATCAAATGGTGATTTAATTTTAGAATAATTATTTTCTTAAAATTTGAAATTCAAAAGGTAATATTTTGTTAACATGCCGATATTTTATATGGCTACTTAAACATTAATACTAACCTTATGTCTTTTTTGTTTCATTGAAGATATATAATATATAAAATCTCTCTTCTTGGATCCTATGCCTTAAGTTGTATAGTCTATTGGACTATAAACGCTCTCTCAGTTTTGAACACTAGTAAGAAAGTCTGTGCTTAAACATCTTTGTTTTTTTAACATCAAGTGGAGCTCCTTATATATAGTAAACATTGGCTGATATGAATTTTGTTTGTTCTTTACAAAGTCAAATATTTGTGAGCAAATTGAGAGAACTTTTATTTATCTTATTATTAGCTTTCATTAATCTTCAGCTTTCACAGTCATTTATATTTTCACATCTTTATGAGTCATCATTCCTGGAACCCTAAGACTTCCATATTAATACTTCTCAGAACCATTGAGATTCTGGAAAGAATGTTGGATTAATTTTGAGGCAATCCAAAGCCTCATCACTTACTTGCTGTGTGATCTTGGGTAAGTCAGTCTCTCTGAGCTGCAAATGCCTCCTGGAAAGAAAGTGATATTAACATATACTCTACCTAAATTCCAAAATTCTTGAAAGCATTTGGTAAATTAATATTTATGAAAGCACATTATAATCTGAATCATGCTATATCAATGCAGATGTTAGTCTCTTTTCTATTATACTAATATGAATCTAGTTGTTTTCTTATTTGAATGTTTGAAACTATTAATTCAATGCATTATATTTTTATTTTCTCTTATCCTGCAACAATTATATTAATTTTAAAATGTAAAATTTTAATCTATTCTATTATATACATTTCTTACCATATGATTACAAATTCAAGACATTATCCAACTTTTTGAGCATGTCCCAGTTTTTTAATAAGGCAATATATATTCAGTAATTTAAAGAAATCACTATTCCAACTCCAAGAAATAAATATTATTTGTTGAGAGGGAGGTGGGCTATATTACTTTGTTTTACTTTTTAAAATAAATCTGAAGTTATAGAGAGTTGTTCTCAACCTTAAATATCCCCTCAATAACAGAGGTGAATATAACAGAGAAAAGTTAGAAAATCAACAAAGTGAAAGACATATGTTGACAATACCAGATAGCTCACACTCCATTTAAGTGCATCCTCCAAAGTCTTGTAGCAAGAGCCTGTGCTAGATTGAAGAGCTGTTGTGGCTGGTCTTTTACTAAGTAACGATGAGACCATCTGTAATATGATTAGCCTTTCTATTGATATATCAGTAAAATATGAAGATATCTATTGATATATCAGTAAAATATGAAAATATGTTTCAATCCCAATATATAATTCTATGAATACTTTAGGAAACAAAACAAGCATGAGAGATATAATAATTCGTTGGAGCCTCTAAGCCCCACTAGCTCTCTGACATAGGCTGACTGGTACCCGTCTTTGAATATACCTATAGAAATAAGATCACACAGTGTCTTCTCACCATCTAAGACTCATCTAAGGTTTGAAATGTGTTGATAATTTCATTTTGTGGGCTCAATTTATTTTAAAGACATATTTATAACATGAGAATGCCACATATGACAAAGGAAATGTGCTTGAAATGTTTTCCACTTTGATATTAAACATTAAGTTTTGAAAATCCTACTGAAAACAAAAGGTAGAACCTTCATCAAAATTTTCACATTTGACCTTGGACATGTGGTTTATTCTCTCAGTGGTTTACTTTTCTTTGTTTGCTTATGAAGCAGGGAGTAAAGTCCCATTTCCTCATAAACCTTTCAAGATTCATCCATTTAAATAACAAATGGACCGATTTTAATACTGTAAGTACTGAGAAGAGGCACAGTGAGCATGACAAAGGTGAATCATTTCCCTCAGTTCTCCATGCTAATTTTCAGCTCTGTCCTGCCATGTGCAAGGTTAAAACAGCCATCTGATGTTTACCATGTCAGTTCAACAACCCTTTATTTGAGTACTTGCCATATACCACATAGTGTGTTGGTTGATGGAATGAGCAGTCCCTGTCTCCAGAAGGTCACAAACATACACATATATAGTCATCATCTTCCTATCCAATTTCATTACCTCAACCAAGCTCCTAGAGCCTAACAGACCATTTCACAAAACATTAATTTTGTAGTAGATGCCTCTGAGAGGCGCAAACTCTTTGGACAGATACATCAAGGAAGAAAGAACAGGGAAATATATATATATATACTTTCAAAAATATATTCAAAGTCAGCATGATTAGAAAAAAATAATTAGAAATGGATCCAAACAGACAGCAGTGAGACCTGTCCCAGATGGTGCTGAGTTGACCTCTATGGGGTGAGCAGTGCATCCCTCCAGATTCAGCACATTCTTGCTTTTTTCTTGTCCTCTCAAAGATGAGTTCAAGAAATATCAGTGAGTCCAACAGCACTGACCTTATCACAGGAAGAGATGTCTGCTGTGACTGGTCGCTATTTGGAAATATAATCACCAACTGGTCAGGGGTTAAGGAAGGGAAGCTTACATTTACAGTTCTTATTTTTTAGACCTGCTTCCATAAAAGTTTAATTATTATCACGTAAGGATGTCATGATTTATTAAATATTAATTAATACAATATGTGGAAAACACTCATTACAATACACACTTGTTTACTCAATTGAAAGTGACAACAAGTGTGCATTCTATACTATAGAGCTATATATGGATTATCCTGTTGAATGCTGGTACAATTCTGTGAGATGAGAACTGTCTTTATCACCATCACCATCACCATTCTTACAAACAACAGCCCTGAGGGAGGAGAAGTAACTTGCACCTGGTCTAACAGGTGGTAAGTGACAGAACAAGGATTCAAACTATGAGTCTCCTCCAGTCCCCACGCTTATACATTATGCTCTGCTCCCCCATCTCATTTCACTTTGAGTTTAGTTCACATGGTCTGATATTAACATGGTTTCTCCCAACTTCCTCATCCTTCAGACAATTTGGAGTTCAGGTTATTTAGTATGATAGTATCTTCTTCCCCTGAGCAGGACAAGCCCCAGACATCAGAGCCTGCTCTATCCCCAATAACAGTATGGTGAGTGGGTATTATAGAATATTAGGAGGACACTAAAGAACTAAAGATGTTGGAGCATGGTCCTAGACAAAGGACATGAGATCTCAGCTGCTCGGGCCAGTGCAGGGATCAGCTCCCCCAGAGGTATTCTGGGTCCAGGTCAGTAGGAGTTAACAAGAAGACAAAGCATGGAACTAAGATCATCAAGACTAATGAAATCTATTTTCTGTATTTATTTCCCACACTTTAAAAATATGATGGCTTCTGTTGGTCTTCAGGTGAATTTCCAAGATGGTGTGACACCTAATGTTATATCCTGATGCTTAGCTTAGGAAGCTCTTGCTAACTTGCATTTTATATACGGCCAAGGCAAGGGGTTTAGAGTCACAGACCTCAGGACTCAAGCCACAGCTCTGTCTTTTACTGGTGGGGTGACTGGCAATTTATCCCTCCCACACCATTTACCTCAAACTTACGACTGACATCCTGGATGTAGTTTTGAGAAGATGCAGTCTGACTTTAACATATGTGTTTATTTTCATTTTCTCCTCCCTTGCCCCATCTCAGTATCAAAGATTCGGAGGATTTGTTCTTTTAAGACCATATTTTTTTTAAATAAATAAATAAAAATGTTCCTTTACTCTCTAAATAAGTACTAAGCATCTACTCTGGACCAAGAGCTGGGCTGGACGCAGGGAGTTCAATGATGACTATTCAGTTATGGTCCCCGAACTCATGGTCCTGCCACCGTTCAAATGGAATAAAGATGACCAAGTTCCTTGCTTGGAGAATGGTTTATTTTTAGTGGAATAAAATGGAAATGACTGATTTCTTCTTTGGGTATCACTTGGGGACAGTGTGTCTTCTATATTGCAGCTCTGAACTCTGTGTCACTCTCAACTCAATCACTCCTTTGCAAAGTCTTCTCTGACCCCGAGAAATATGGGCATGTCCGGTTGTGCTAATTGGGTTCTAATGCCATGTGTTTGCTCACCTTCCAGCTGGCATGATTCTGGAGCTCAGACTACCTGTCCTAACTTGCTGTCCACTACTTCTCTCCATGTATTTTACTCCCCAAATAAACTATACTCTTGACAAAATTGAAAAAATATCTCAATTTACAAATGAATGAATGAATGAATGAATGAAATACTGGAGTAAAAAAAGGAAAGAAAGGGGAAAGAAGAGGCAGAGGGTTGGATTTTGGCCAATGCCTTATCCACTTCTTCAAAATATGTGCTATGTTAGCAAAAGTCCAGAAGAGAACTCAGCCTGTTCACTACACTTAGAAGGATTTTTTGTTTGTTTTGTGTTTTGGTTAAAAATGTAAGACTTTAATAATTGCAAAACTGTACATTCTCTTGGAGAAAGTAATTCCCTTTCTTATTATCTTCCTTTGCACATTTTTTCTTGTTTATTTTCTCTATATATGTTTCCATATTTTTTTTGTCTATAGTTACATTTATTTAACAGTACAGAGGTGAAGAGAGTTGGGATTTGGTATCAGATGAGAAAATAATGTAAATTAGTTATAAGTCACATAACTAGTCTAACCTCATACTAGTTATATGACTTTTAGTAAGCTGTTTACCTTTCTCAGCTACATTCTCCAATTTATATAATTGGCCTACATTTTAATTTAGAGTTTTGGTAAAGGTTAAATGATATAATTTGTGAGGGATTTATAAGAAGTTGCATGTGCAGTAAAATATATATTATTGGTCAGAAAGATTCTATGTGTTACCATTGTTACTATTAATATCAATAACGACCCTGCCTTCCAACAACACACGGGGCAGACATAGGAAAGTAAATCATCTGTAACTATACTCACATAATAGAAAAGGGATTATTGGCTGACCAGCTTCTTCCATACTTGACAACTGAAAGTTGCACCATAGACTCACGCTGATTTGGGTGGTGTCCTAAGTGATGACCCAGATCCCCCTCCTAATTCACAGACGAGGTGTGTGCAGTCGTCTCTCCCAAGACTCCAGGCTTGTAGACCCCACATTTCCCGGCAGCCCAGGCAGCTTTCTATCTCCTCCCACTGTCTGCATCATCCTGTCTTATGGTGATGGACTCAAGTTCACAAACTTGAACTTTTGCAGGTGCTCAAAATGTCCTTCTTTCATTATTGTAATATGCTGTTTCAGTTGCTTCAGTGCTTGTGTATATCAGTCTGAGTGTTAACTGATGCAATACAGCTATAGTTGCTAGAGCTTAATTTGTATATTAAGTACTTCCCCTGAGTTTTGGATATCTTGTTGCTGCTTTAGCACCAGAATGGATGGAATAGGTACACTTATCCCCCCATATCTGATTGTGTTGTTGTCCTATATGAATTTTATGATTTCTTTATGCCCCCTGACTGTATTTGTGTTTCTAATTTTAGGTCTAAGTATCACTATTTTAGTGCTTAAATTTAGGACAATTTCATGTGAAATTAATTGATGTACTACTTTGTAAATCAGGCAACTTTGAAGAAATCTATAAAATCCTTTTACAGTTAATCAAAATATATTATTCTATGTCTTCTTCTAGATCCTAATTTTTTCTTTCCTCAAATATTTCTGAATGTTTGTGTCAGAAAACCAAAAAAAATCTCTTAAGATTAGAAACTCAGTAATTAGCCAGTAAGAAAGGAGACTTGGGCATATCTGTTGTTTATTGGATGTCGTTGTGTTATTATCACTTTTTCAGAAATATTGAGACAAACTTTTTTTGTCACAATATTCCATCATTATATGTAGCATTTGTCAGTCAAGACATTGTTACTGAAATGCATGACCTGACCACTTTGGCAAATTAATTACATTCGTAACTTAATTTGCCAAAGAAAATTTTAGTTTCATTTCACAAGATTTCTCTGAGGATTCAAAAGAACCTGAACTTTATTCATTCAACATAAAATTTATTGAAATTCTACTGTTTAGTGAGTAATTATCCACAATATTTAAATGCATGGATAAAATTACAGTCAATTCATGCACATTATATAAGTTGAACTTCTAAATTATTTTCCCCAATTTTCTTCTTTATTGAGTAGTTATAATTTTTCAGAACAGTTTCCAATCCCAGGTTCTGATTTCTTAGATTGTTTCTACTCAACCATCCAATCCTTTATTCAGTATGTATGTACTGACTGCCTTCTGTCTACGGGACCCTATTTTGGGAGCCCCTTTTTCTCTGGGAAATGAAGAACTTGGGTGAAGACTTGGGAAAATTGTGAGGTTTCTGTCCTCTATTGACATAAGAAAAAAGATTCTAGGGGGCCTGAAAGGGATGGAGAGTGGTTTTGAGGACCTCACTCAAATAGTTTGTTTCTCCCTAACTCACAAATATAAATTTCACTAATTAGGAATCTGACACTCAAAGCAAGTAAATAGGAGAATGATCTGTCTTCTTTATAAAACCATCTTCAAGGATTTAAAAAGTAGCATTTACATGAAATGGCAGGAGCTTGTCTGATGTTGAGTTAATCACAGATTACTCTCACTTCATGCAAAGTCAGCACAAAGTCTGCTACTTCAAAAGCTCTCAGGAAGAATAGCATACTCATTCAAAAAATTCCGCTGTTTGGGCTTTTCTCTGATTTCAACTGATTCTCACCCAACTAACCAGAACAAACTGCTGTGCAGAGGAGGCCGTATATAAACCGACAAGATTAAAAATCTGGAGCCCAGGTTTACTTTTAGAACATTATTTTTTCAGCTGGATTTTTAAAGCTTCCTAGTGAGGTCAATCTCAATTGCATTTTCCTAAAGTTTCTGCATGAGTTTTAAACTCAGATGGCTGTCAGGGGATTGTTAGCGCAAGATCCCAATTCATTCTCCTTGTCGGTGGAGCATTACACTCTAAGATCGAGGAGAATCTTTAGTCCCATCCTTTCTACCCACAATCCCGTGGGGGGAAATCAGTTCACCTCTTCACCCTTCTTAGAATTAACCTGGCACGTGGCAAGGTTAGCTCTTGTGGCTGCTACTGCCATAATCATCCCTAAAGGAGAAGGATGACCACTCACAGGCGCTTCCAAGGAGGGGATATCCTTTGAAACTCAAGACTGAAGACTGGAGTGCTTACCAGGTTATACCCCTCTCCTCTGAAACCAGGCAGCATACCCACTGCCCCCCGGGGACTCACATGGCAGCAAATGCTCCCTGGGAGGTGGGGAAGAGCCAGGCGGCTACGTCACGTGGCAGCATCCAAACTCAGGGTGTCTCTGAATTGGCACATCTGCCACCTTCTGGGACAGGAGACCCAAGCTTGGTTTGTTTTTCACTTATACTTATTGTACTTCATTTCCCTCTCAAGGCAGCCCCAGTGCCCTGTGAAGTAAACAGACAGAGGGGTGGGCACAGGGTGAGGGCTGTGTACCTGGGTGCTCTGCCCCTCTGGTCTCAGTGTGGGCTGAGGGGCAGGATTTCCCGGAGAGCAGACTTGCTGGAGACCAATTGCACTTGGCATGTCCTGGGCCACGGCTAACAGCCCTCCAGGGACTGGGCCTTGCTGGCTCCTGCTGCCACTGTGGGCAGCTCCCCAGGCCCAGCTGCTCTTAGGAGGACCCTGTGTCCTCAGCTGGCTCGGCAGGAGGAGGGAAGGAAAGACAAGAGGCCCAATTCCCAGGGCACAGGAGACTTTCCATGGAAGCAGTTTGATGGCATCAGATTGATTGCTATTGTCTTTTTTTCCCCCTGACCATCAGCCCCAGAACAGGAAGAGAGTAGTGCTCAGGGTGTGACCACAGCCAGGATGAGTGTATGTGATGTCATTGTGGATGAGAGCAGGGCTGCAACCATTCACACCATATGCTATGGGCCCAGCACTGCCACCTTCCATCAGCATTTCTCCACCTGGGCACCACTGACATTTGGGGTTGGACAATTCTGCATGGGGGTGGCTGTCCTGCACATTGCTGGTTGTTTAGCAGCATCCTTGGCCTCTACCCACTAGGTCCCAGTAGCACCCACCAACTGTGGCAATGACAAAAAGGCTATAGACTTTGCCAAATTTCTCCCAGGGGGCCAGAGAGCAAAATCACCCTGTTAAGAACTACCACATTTGATATCAGATCTCCTCCTTACAATAACCCAGTGGCTTAGACATCCTTTCCCCCATTCTTGCATTGTGGTTGAATAAGGGTGATGGTGGTAGTAATAGCAGCTAACATCAGTTAAGTGCAGGAAGCATTCTAAAAGTGTTCCTTGCAAGACCATATCTGCATTGTCCCTCGACCCTCACAGAAGTCCTGGTGGGTGTTGGCGCCCCAAGTTAAGGAACTGAGTGTAAAAAGCATCAACAAAGGCAAGGAGTGAAAGCTGTTTTATTTTAAACCCTTTCCACCAAGTGATGCTCCTTCTTCGGAGAAAAAAACAATCATATGCATCTGTCTTTTTAAGCCTGAGCCACACAGAGTAGGGTGTCCTTGCAAGGCTTCCACAAGTATCTGCTGTACTGAATCAATGTAAAGTGGCATTTTATTTCCCCTACTTTAGTGTTTTCCTGTCACTCTTGTTTCACAGAAACAGGTATCTTCACAGAATGAACAGTTGAAGCATTTCCAATATGCTATCGTCACTAGGTTCCAGAAGTCTACTTTGCTGCATGTCAGATCAATGCACAGCTCAGATTCCAACTCTCCCATGAAGCTGTCTCCAATTACTGACTGGAAACGCTCTATACCTCTTCTGAACTTGCACAGGGTATGATCTGAGCCATCTTCTCCTTGATGCCTCTCATGGTCTATGCAGTACCTGGATAGTTATAAATATTCCCAGTAACCCTGTACAAAAGTACGTCCTCTGAGGACATGACATAGACTCTTGTGGCACTCTGCTTTCTCTCTGTGTATTCTCCCCACGTCCTCCACACTTATGGAGTGTGGTTGATTGCCTGACTAAATATATGTGTGATCGAACCCATGTGCAAAACCTGAGGGTTCTGTCTGGTTTCCAAAGTGTGCTTACAAGACATTGCATTAGTGTGGAAGGTATTTAATGCTCCTGTCCATGCTTTACAGCCTAGAGATGGGCAAGGCTTTTTCTTTCCTTCCTTCTACCTCCAGCCCTCTTGATTAACAGGTGTCATTTCTGCAAGAAAAGGTAATAAACAAATACATAAATCATTACTGTTCTCTTAAAGATCTGTGCTGGGTTTCAAAGAAAGACAGAATATAATTCATACAATGGATTCATTTTTCCTATGAGGTCACTAGTCCTTCAGAAACCAGGCAAATTTTTTTTTTTTTTTTTTAGTGTGTGTGTGGACACCATTGTGGGCCAGGCCAAATTCACTGGGACCGTGCTGTCACTCACTCATTGAGGTGACAGATGCTACAGTGTCACTCCACCCACTAAGGATCAAATGCACTGGGTGGTGCAATGGTTTTATGGAGAAGAGACTGACAATGGGGTTAGTGCTCTAAGATAGACAAAGGCACTATCCCGGACCAGGACCATTAGGCAGATCATTCTAGGAGATGGGATTGGAGTAGCACCCTGAAACATAATGAGGCATTAAACAGGGAACAAAGTAGGAGAAGGGCATCGCTAGAACAAGAGCACATGCCAAAGTCTAGAGGTGTGCAAGTCCATAATGTGTTTGGGACACACAAGTAGTGTGTGCAGTCCATCTGCAGTGCAGGGAAACTTGACAAAACGAGGGCAGGTCCAGACCGCTGAGGGTCATCTGCCTCATTTGCTGAACACGTACTAGTTTCCAGGCAGGGTTAGACATTGAGGAGAAGAGACTCACCTGGGAAAGCCTAGTGAAAGACTGAAGGCTGGAAGGCAAGAGGGGAGTCAAGGATTGCTATGACATTCTCAGTGTGCTCTTCATCGGAGAATGCCTCATCTGATTCAAGGCTGTGTTTTGTAATTAGACAACCTGATGACGTAAGCCGAGGTGCTGGTAGAGGATTACAATGTTCCATCCTGAAGGTACCATGTCCACTTTTACAGGGGCCTTCAAGGTGCCGAACAAAATAAATTACTTTATACATCATGGTAAGGCCAATGGGAGAGGCAATTGGGGCAAAAACTCTCCTGGGTTCTCAGATTTCTTTTCAGAAAACATTCGCTGTGCATCTCTGTCTAAAGGCTTGTGCTAGGTGATATGGCAGCACCGATGGCATGAGGCTGCCTCTGTCCTCGAGGAATTTACTAGGTCAGAGGAGACAGAGATGTAGAGAACTGAATGCATCTCTTGTCCAGAGCTGTGTAACCTTGAGATGTACAGAGATAGACATGAATATACATATAAAGATCAGCTTCTCAGTCTTGGTGCTATTGATGTTTGAGGCTGCAGAGTCACATTTTCAGGGTCTGTCCTGTGCATGTTGGATGTTTTCCAGTGTGTCTGGCCTCTACCACTAGATGTCAGTACCCTTCTTAGCCCCCAAGTGTGACAACCAAAAATGTCTCCAGACACAGGCAATGTCCCCCGAGGGACAAAGACACCATGGGTTGACAACCAGAGACACATGATCCAGATCTAGGTAGATGTATAGATAGATCAATATAACATTTATCTACCCTGTGGTTGTATCCAGCCAGCCTTCCCTCAAAACCCAGGTGGAAAAGCTTGGGGGGAAATGGACCCCGAGAAATGCATGTTTCCCATGCACAGGGGAGAGTGGGATGATTGCTCATTTTAAAGTAATCAAAGCAGAACAAATTGCAGTTAGCAAAAAGCCCTTCTCTCTCATTGGATTCAGTTTTAATTGTCGTTGAGAAAATCAAGAGAAAAGCATAGGAAGAGGTAAGACACATGGGAAAAGCAAACTGAGACAAACGGGCATTGACTCTTTCATAATTGGTAGTGAATGTGTGAAAAATGTCATGCACATTGTTTACCAAGTAAATCACAGGTGCCAGAAGCATCCTTGAATATTGTCTATGCTCAAACTCCAAAGCCATTGTACACCGAGAATTAGAAGTATACTTCTGGAATAGATTCATTTTTATAATTGTGAAATAATCTCTTTTGCCTATGAAGAAAACGCCAGTTTTTAAAATATGAATAAAATGCCATTTTTTATACATTTGAGGAAGTTTTACCTTACTTAACACTAAAATGCCTTTAACTGCTTTTAAGTACATAAATATCAGTAATATCTACTTCGTATCTCTTTTTAAAATAATTATTTCAAAAGCCTTGGCTGTGTCTTCCAGATGGGAAGTTGATATTTCATGAATGCTTAAAAACATGAAATATACCAGGACACTAAACTTCCCTTAATAGTAATAAGCTGCCCACGTGATACAATTGGTATGAAACAGAAGGCTTAATCACAAATGCCCTCCCCACCTGCCCTTCCCCAGCAGGGGAGGCATTTCTTTGGGTTAAGTCATTGTCTGCAGATGGTCCTGTAGAAATGCAAATATGATACTCAGAACAAGATAATGCATTAATCAACACATTATCACCAAGTTATTAATGAGGTAAGCCAATTACGACACTCACTCGATCAACATTTATTGCAGGATTACCATATGCCAACCACTGGCTAAGTGCTGGGAGCGCAGAAGGAAAGCAGACATGAGCTCTAAGGGAGGCTATTGTTTATTGAGAAACACAGACTTATGGGTCTATAAGCTGCAATTGCAATAGTTTATGCTTCCACTTAAAATGTCGATTTTCCTCTAGTTTTGTTGTCCTTCTCCATGCTCAGTACACCCATCAGTGGCTCCTGCCATGGGCTGCATATGAGAATCTCCTAGGGCACTCTTCAAACCTACAGATGTCCAGTCTCCCCCAGCCCCTAGCCCAGACAAATTCAATCTGAATCTATGGGATGAGTGCTAAGCAGCAGAATTTGTAAGTTTCCTGAGGTGATTCTGCTCTCAGTAAGTTTAGGGAAACACCATTCTACTTGCTCTCCCTTAGATAATTAAACCCCAAGTCAAGGACTCAAATTCTGCACTTCCTAATATTGTCTATTTGCTGAAATATAATTTCTCAAGGGTCTCCCCAGAAGGGCTAATTCAGTCCATTTGGGTTGAAATCAAGTATGTACTTCAAAGAAGAGGGTCTATGTGTGATTGTTATGATAAGAAAAGTTTGAAAATAACTGGAAATATACTTAAACCTTCAAAATTGACTTCCCCTGTTCAGTACGCTTAGCATTCTCTTCCATCCCCACCTGAGAACTCATTCAGAATGTTCACCTCGGAGTGCACAATAACTCTTTACCTTACCCCACACCTCCCCTTCCTACTCTCCCCTCCAGACCTCGGGGGAAGATTCCTTGTTCCTCTGACTGAACTTCTCACCTCATACCTCCCAGAGTGATGAGGAAGCCAGCAACCCCTTGTGTGGCTGGAGTCAGCACCTACCAGCTCACAATTGTGTTCATTTCTTCCCAACTCCAAATTCAGTCAAATTGGTGGCTTGAATTCAGCAACAGAGGGAGTATTTGCACCACAGAAGTTGGCAAAGACCACAGAAGTGATTCTTTTAATGGATAGCTGGTAAACGTTTACCAGTAAACCACTACTATCCATCTGTTTCCCCAAGGGACAGGAGAGAGTTCCCTTGCTGAGGTGCAGTGGAGCAGAATCTAAATTTAAGGTAGAGCAAGTCAGACAAGTCCAGGAAATGGGGGTGATGGAAACTGTCAAACTTCTGACACTGACAGACAAGGTGCCAGCAGAGAGAGGGAATCCAGAAAGATGTTCCACTGGCTTAAAGTAGGTACTTCACAGTTTTTTCTAGGATTGCTCTTGAACAGTATCAATCCATTTTAATCGGCTTAGTAACAAAATGCATCCAGGTTAAATTTTATAGTTAGTTTGTGTCACATCTAGAAAGTCTTTACTTTTTGGGAAAGGTGGTAAATTTTCCTGCTCTCAGGGACTTAATGTAAACATTCTCTTGGCAAAATAATGTACATTAACTATGTTTAGATATAAATTATCTGTATCTTCACGATTCTTTTCTTTTTAATCAATATTCAGCAATGACAGCTACTTCGTGATTGGACTGATCCATTTGTTGGCTTAAGTCCTGAAAATGCTGTTTTACTCATAAAGAAAATGTGGAGACTAGTGGGGTCCACCACTGACATTCACAAAGCCTAGGACAACTGATGTGTGTGGAAGATAAGGCAGGGGGTGGGGGAGGCGTGGTCTTGTTTTTCTCATCCAGTGTGCTCTCTGGTCCTGTGCCTTTGCCATTCTAATGACTTCTGTTTTTCACGCCAACAAATGAATACTATCAGTCTCTATAAAATGTATAGTGAATATTATTGCTAGAGGTTTTCAAAATAAAAAAAATAAATAAAATGAAGAATAGCTCAAATGGAACATGGTGAAATTATTATAGACAAAAGAAATGCCTAAGTAATTATATGCTATCAGTAACAAATACTGTGAAAAAAACATTTCAGAAAAATTGTACGTTTGAAATAACACAAAATAAATTGCACTAGTTTAAAAGGCAATAAAACAACACAATTTTCGTGGCAGACACAAAATCGGTAAAATGTTCTTGAAAAACGAATCTTGAGAAAATGATTTCTATTATATATCTATATCTGGTAAATTTGTTATGGGTTAAAATATAAATATAGTAAACCTTCACTTTAAAATATGTATGGTATCTCTTTAATAGTAAACTTTACTGCACTTCAGTAAAAGCACAATGGAAAGAAAATAGAGAACACAGTCTGGGAAATGAACTGAGTTTAAGAATGTTCATTCCAGCAAATATTTAAGGCAAAATTAATCAGTGTCCGTATAAATTTCATTTAACCTTTTGTATTTATCAACATGTAGTGTCAACATTTTCCTTGGCATCTAGTTTATAGAGTCAAAATAACCATTCTTATCTTTTTTAAGGTCAAGGAGTCAAAAATATTTGTGTAATAATGATCTGCAAACAATAGAAAAAGTTTTTAAAATGTCAATCTTCCAATATACCCAGTGCCACTTTGGCCCGTTGACAATGGCAGAGCCTGCAGCTGTTAATATAGACCCATCTGGTCTGCATTTCAGCCTTTTGGTGGAGGGTAGTGACCACATGGCACTGGTGAAACACAGGCCAAGTGACCTTGCATCCACAGGGCAAATGGGGAATAAAACGCTCAGAGAAGAATTCCTTAGCAAAATGGGACCCCCTGGCACTCTAGCAATTCTCAGTGGGAATACGTTACTGATGTTATGTTATAGCAGATAAAATACGTTACAGCAGGTACAAGCAGAGGCCCATTCTAGTGAAGTTACTATTGAAGTTATTATGAATTATTAGTAAAGTGGCCCACAAGTACCTAGAGCTTAGAAAACCTTGATGACATGTGCCCCCAACTGCATCCACCTACCTAAACATGTTAACAAATATCCCAAATACAGGATACTCTGGATGAGTGTACATATGTGTGCATATATGCAAGCAAGTATGTACGCATGTATGCACGTGTTATGTATGTGTCACTGTGTAAACCTAAAAACGGGCCAAGCTTCTCATTTGGCTTCTGTCTCTCAGTAAGGAAACACAGGAGCTTGCAGAAATGCTAAGTCAGCATTCTATCAACAGTCTGCTGAGGTGAGGTTAAGCCTAGTTTAGCCAGGTTTCCAGTGGGTAGGGGGTCATCCATCAACATTTGTGCTTTACCTACATTGCACTGGCCTCCTGGGATTAAGGCTGAATGGTCCATGGAGAAGAAACTTGAGTCTCCCAATTTACAAGAGCTTATCTTTGATGGAATCCTCTATTCAACAACAGCAAACACTTATTAAGTACCTCCAGTGTGTAAGGCTCTGTGCTACACACTGTACACATGGAAACCAGAATAACTGTCTGCCTTCGGGGAGTTAAATTCTGATGGACTTTCATATCGACTGGGAAGTTAATTCTGTCCTCTCTGGAAGAATGGAAGTAGACAATTGGACCAGCATTTTTAGACTGGGACAGTGAGCCAAGTTCCACAATAAAAGTCTTCATGAGGCCCAAAAAGGGCTTCTATCACAAGAGCTCCCTAATCCTGGGCCTCATTTTTGTTCCCATCTCTCACCTTCATCTGTCACCCTTCCTTCCCCTCCAGAGCTCCACTGTACTTGGGGGCCTCTATCCACTACCACATGTGAACAGATGCAATGCAACTGTCATTTCAATTATCTATCTCCCTGCTGGATTCTCATTTCCTTAAGAGCAGAGATTGATCATGTCTCTGAAGAATTACCATTCTATGCTAGCCCAAAACAACAAAAAAGAGACTCTATATACTTCTTTCAGGACAGAATTCATCCCAGCATCTCGTGGTTTTGTACATCTTCTTCCTTTTGGCTTTCTCTTTCTTTCCTTAATTTCAGTACCTGGTTAGGTGCCATGGTTGCCCTTCACCTGCTATCTGGGCCCTTCCTTCTTCTATGCTAAGGGCATCCCCTTGACTTGTTTTTCTGTGTAATCCATAAAGACCCCATTATTTTATAAAAATCATGTATTTGAACTCAAGGAGTGCTGTGGTATACAGGTGTGCTCTAATCACCCTGAATTTGATATCGAAACTGTTAGTAAACAGTCAGATAACTCTTTTGTTTCCCTAAAGATAAGTAAGAAAAAGTCATGCATTTTATGGAGCTGTAATTTATTGGCTCTGTTAAGCTACACGTTTTTCTCCGTATTTTAAAAGGTTGCTGTATTTATTAATATTCATGATTAAATAACTTATTGGCATTCACAAAACAAATAGCACATGGAAATCATTACATTCAAAAGTCACATTTCATGTGATTCATCTTCACCTTAAAATAAAACAAAGGAATATATTGTTTGGTGACTTACTGGATCTTCTTCAGTAGCTATTTCTCAATTTACCACATTATAGAAATTAAATTATCTGATTCTATCTTTGTAAATTATTCATTTCTTAATTCAATAGCAATACCGTGTTGATATTAGGTGAACTGAAGTGTCCTTTCCCTTTTCAGATTTATATCGTCTTTGTCCCTGGATTCTGAGCAAGAAAATGATCTATGGAATAAATTGTGGTTACTTGTGTATGTTTGCATTTGCAGAATAATTCCCTTCACTCTTTCTTCTCATAAAAATGAGCATAAGAAGCAGCTATTCCGATCAGGTATGATTATTAAATCTTGTTCTCTAAGTACTGCACAAGTTTGAAATGTTACCTGCTTAGAAAATAAAAGGGTTGAGAGTGCTTTCATATTCATGACCCAGCTCCTTCCTCAATCATTTCTTGGTTGTTGGCCATTCAGTGAAGATTCAAGAGATGATGGCATAAGGTATCATGGGACAAATATCATACGTGTTATAGGAATCTAACTGATCTATTCTGAGAAAATGTAAGTTACCATATTTATTTATTTTTTTTGGCCATACACAGGCCTCTCACTGCTGTGGCCTCTCCCGTTGCGGAGCACAGGCTCCGGACACGCAGGCTCAGCGGCCATGGCTCACGGGCCCAGCCGCCCCACGGCATGTGGGATCTTCCCAGACTGGGGCACGAACCCGTGTCCCCTGCATAGGCAGGTGGACTCCCAACCACTGTGCCACCAGGGAAGCCCTACCTTATTTCTTAAAAGACCACAGGAGTAAGAAGCCTGAGCCTATGATTTTTTTCCCTTGAATTTCTTCCCATTATGGTACTCACTTTAGTGTGTGTACACACACATCCCACATACATACTCCTTTGTTTGATTTGTTTCCTGATTTCTCTTTCCATAAAACAGCTACAGTTGCATGAGGGCCCACGTTCTGCAGGCATGGTCACCATCCGGTATTCACCCAGTAATCACAGAGCTTTCACAGAACTGATTCACTAATAAATAACTCTAAATGTGAATGAAAGGCTAAATAAATTCTAAGAAAATAAACTTGAGGAAATAGAGATTCTTTCTGACAACATATTTTGTGCTAGATGGATATTTATGCCTAATTAAAAAGAAGCTGTTAGTGCTTATAAGCCAAAAAATTTATTAGAAAACCATTAATTAGAATCATTTTTGACTCCACTCTAAAAGACAATCACTCTTTAGCTTGCGGTTCTAAACATTGAAATTTGCCACTGAGTAAAAATATTGGGATAAGCATGTCCTCTTCTGGGACATTTCACAGGTAATTGTGCAATCCACGAGGTTTAAGTCTTACTGACAAGACATAATGATTGTAATAAACAAAGGAGCAGAGTCTTAGAATCCAGTTTAAATAAATAAAAAATTTGTATGATAAAGCAAGTGTGAACATGCTAATCAAGGTATTTCCTAGGAGTTTTCCCCTTTTTAATCAAAAAATACTTATTGAGAGTCTACTAAATGCTAAGGTACTTTTCCTGCCAGAAAGAAGCTTATAATAGCCTCAGTACTGCTATTTGCTATTATGTGTCTTCGGCGAAGGTACTTATGATTTTTTCTGTATGTAAAATAGATACAATAATAATAAGTATCTCATAGGGTTGCATCATTTGTACAAGTGCGTAGTGTCAGACCCACACGTTAGAAAGTCTCAATAAAGCCTAGTTATCATTTTAAAATAATAATAGGACAGTATCAATAATGATAATAGGAGACAATACATGCCATATTTTCCGGAATAACTTTTTAGGGCTCTAGATATTTCAAGAAGTGATTATTATAGTGAGCTGAAATAGGAAACTTTTACGTGTTCGTATTTGGCTAACTTCAATCCCACAGTCAGACAGTATGAAGAACCCACTGAGATCCTGAGCAGGGTCAGTCCGAAGTCGGAAACCTACAGGGACACAAGCACGCTTTTGATAAGGGTTGGATATATGTACCTGAAGCCTGGAGGAAGAAAGAGAGAGAAGTTATTCAAAACGAGTCCAGCAGGGACGACAGATAGCTGGAAGTAGATTGGCATCAGAGTATTGCCATAGCGTTACAGAGGTACTCTAATGTGATAATCATTAAAACAGACATTCTGGAGGCAGAGATTAGTGTAGTTGAAATGTGAAAGTCATGTGGAAGACCCTGAACAGAGCCACAGAGCCGGGAAAGCAGGTGACAGAGAAGGACCACAGGGGTTGGAGAGGAGGGGTCTGTTTCTTGAGGCAGACAGGGTCTGGCCAGGCTAGGGCTCTCCCTCAACACCCTCATGCCTGTTTGCACACACAAAGAGCATTCCACCAGAAACCCTAAACTGGGGGCTTCCCTGGTGGTGCAGTGGTTAAGAATCCGCCTGCCAGCACAGGGGACACGGTTCGAGCCCTGGTCTTGGAAGATCCCACATGCTGCGGAGCAACTAAGTCCATACGCCACAACTACTGAGCCTGCGCTCTAGAGCCCACGAGCCACAACTACTGAGCCCACATGCCACAACTACTGAAGCCCGCATGCCTAGAGCCCGTGCTCTGCAACAAAGAGAAGCCACCGCAATGAGGAGCCCACGCACTGCCATGAAGAGTAGCCCCCACTCGCAGCAACTAGAGAAAGCCTGTGCACAGCAACGAAGACCCAATGCAGCCAAAAATAAAGTAATTAATTAAAAAAAAAATCTAAACTGAAGAACTTTAAGACCTTTGAAAGCAGACTTGCCAGATTTAGCAAATAAAAATTCAGGGTGCCCAGTTACATTTTAATTTGAGAAAAACAAGGGATTTTTTTATTGTATGTATGTCCCGAAGAGCAAGATATTTGAACAGGTGGAAAAGAAAAGGGAAGCAGTCCAAGTGAAAACAACATTATTACAAGGGAAGCTTAGAGGCCAAGTTAAGAAGGCATATATTTAGGGAGTAATGAAGACCTTACTTTGTCTAGAGTGCTAGGCATGAGATCTTAGAAAAGGAAACTAAATCAGCATGTGCTTTTCCTATATATTGGAGACTATGCTAGATGTATTATATTCTTACTAGATTGACTCTTTCCATAAGTTCCACCAGGTCAATATTATAACTACCATTTTACTAATGGGGAAATTGAGCTTCGGAGATGTAAAGTGCATGCTCAAATTATACAACAAAAATGTAACAGCCGGATATACCCGGGCCTATCCAACTAGAGGGACTGCCTCATATGTAGGTAAATGATAATTATTTGTTCAATTTAAGTCAAATAATGGATACTAAACCTGTGCTCAGATTCTGGAGGCATTAAAAGTAGAAGACAATTCATTATTCAGTGTGTAAATTTTTTTCCAGAAACAGAAACATATAACCATGTGCCTCCAACTCACATCACTCACATTGGCTTCCCTACAGACCTCTTAGCAAATGCTTTAAGCTCCACCCAATAACACAGCTACAGTGTAGGTGGTCCATTCTGCATTCAATTCTCGCTTTCTTACAGGTGCTAACTTCTAAACCCCTGATCAAAAACAGTTGTTAATTAAGAATATACAATATAATTCTCACCTCCCACACGTTAGCTCCAAATTCCCTGATAAAATTGAAAACTGGTATGATCCCCTCAATAACTATTTATTCGCTAAGATCACACTTTCTTACAGAGAGGTGCACAAGTACTCACATTCTCCATTTGGGGGTAATTGTATTAGTTGTTGTGAAATTCACCATAACAGTCTCCATGGAGATCAATTTTATGGAAAATATAACAATCATAAAACCATGAAGAATAGATTTGAGCAAAGTGTACTCAAGATGAGAATCTGTGTTCCCTCAATCGCTCCTCTAATATTCCTGATGGCATGTCTAAAATGATAACCAGGGTAATGTAGCAGTATTGGATTTGATTCAGCTGTGGAAAAATAAGTATATAATTATGAGATTGTCATAGTTTTCATGTTGTCGTTATTGCTATTTTTAAAGTTCAAAGAAATAGGCAAGAAACCATGAATACAAAATGCTTTGGAGAAACAGATATGATTCTAAAAACAATGCAAGTGGGGAAAAACTTTTGGCATTAGTTATGTTGGTCTATTTCAACTCTTTGACTTAAGTTTAGAGAGTTAAATGCTATGGGAGTGGCCTAGAGAAAAAAAATTACAGGAATTTTTTGATAGACATTTAGAAGATATGGTAGAAAGAACATAGGATTTAGAGTTAGACAGACCTCAGTGTGAATGCCAGTTCCTTTTTATTTCTAGATGGATGGAACTTGTTAAGCTTCGTTCTCACTGTTGTTTTGGTTTTCTCCTTTGGGTTATAACAAAAGCACATAGTGCAATATTAGTAGGCAATTTATGAGTGTTCATATCCTGTAGTAACCTCCAATGTCCAATTCAAGAGGGATTTTCTTTAACTTGGACAGGTATGTGTTAGTCCAGTGCTACAACGAGTGTTATAAAGAACTTTGAAATGTAGCTTTTAACATGCAAAATGAACTGGTAGCGTGCGAGCTCAGTGTGCAGCCTGAGATGTCTGGACACGTTTCCACAACAGGTACATGGCAATGCCTCCTCTGGCTGAGAACCAGGGTCAGATCGAGGGTCATTCCTGCACACTCTCATGCTATAATGTTTTCCCAGTCTTTTAGCTGGACCCTAGAAAGCACAACAGCTTCTTGACCGAGGGAACATACCTCAGCAGCAGGACACCTTTAATTCTTGTCTCATGGTTGCCTCTTTTGTTCCATTAATCTTCACGACCTTCTGAACTGTGCCCTTCTTGCCTCTCATTGGCTGAGTAGTTCCTGGTGGTTCCTATCTTTTCAGTCTCACGTTCTTTATTTGTTAAATGAGATAAGACCATTAAAAGTAAATAAAATAGCATTTGTTGAGCCCTTGGCTCAATCTCGACACTACATAGGTTTCAACCCAGGGTAGTAGGTTCTGCCCTTGTATTGATCTCCTCCTCTTCCAATTCATCACCACCTCCTGTTCTAGCTGCCTGACTGGTTTGGAAACTTAGCCCATCTTTGTGGGACTCATGTTTGCAGTCTGTCCACTTTGCTTCTTGGTTTCTGACTCGCTGGCTGACCCCTGACTTTTTGACTTGTGCTGGTATTCCTTCCTGTTTACACATTCACAGCTCACAAAGACCCTGTCAGCCTATCTCTTTCGTATCTTTTCTAATGCAACCTTCCAAAGTCGAAGCCCTGGCAGGAACATAAGCCACTTCCCCAGGCAGCGAGAGAAAATATGGAAGGAATAAACTTTCACAAACCTCTTTAGCCTATGTTTATTTTTTTTCAGTTTTATACTGCAAAATATTGTTTCAGAAGAGGCACCAGACCTCACTGAGGTACTATAAAATAAGTAAGTGTTGCTTCAGAACAGAGGTGGCCAGAATATCAAGATCACCCTTTTCCTTAACACCAAACCTCATAATGCTGCTGGTACTAATAGGGTCCAGTTAAGACTGAGAACCTCCTACTTGTCACTGAGACAGACGACTCAGAATTTCTATCCTCAGAGACTGATTCAGCAAGCTAGCTTATAAACTGATACGTCATTTAATTCTTTTCTGGATTTTTATTTATCACCTTTTGGACTTAGTTTAATAATGATGTTTGGTATATGAGTTTGAACTTATAGGCTTATATTTTAACTTCTTTGCCCAAAGTTATAGCTTTGCTACTCACAAGAGATGAGGCTTCATCCAATCACTAAAACATCAGTGCTTCTTATTAATTTTTAGTATTAAGAGTTCTTTGTGTATTTTGGATACAAGTCCTTTACCAGATACCTGTTTTGCAGGTATTTTCTCCCAGCCTTTGTCTGGTCTTTTGAGCCCCTTCATAATATCTTTCATATGCCAGATATTTAAATTACTTATAATGTTTTCTTTCATGTATCATACTGTGGTTTTCATCACCAACTCAAGGTAACAGATTTTTCTCCTTTATAGTTGTGTGTTTTTCATTTAGGTCTGCGGTCAATTTTTTTTTTTTTTTTTGCGGTACGCAGGCCTCTCACTGTTGTGGCCTCTCCCGTTGCGGAGCACAGGCTCCGGACGTGCAGGCTCAGTGGCCATGGCTCACAGGGCTAGCCGCTCCACAGCACGTGGGATCTTCCCAGACCAGGGCACAAACCCGTGTCCCCTGCATCGGCAGGCGGACTCTCAACCACTGCGCCACCAGGGAAGCTCCCTGTTTATTTCTTTACATTGAATTCTCTGCATATTAATGACAGTAATTTTAAATTACGTATGGGATAATTCTAAAATCTGAGCCAAATGTTGATGTTTCTTTTGTCTCTTCAGACTGTTTTTCCTTGAATTTTACCATGACTCGTATTTTTCGTTATTGTTCTAAGGCAGATATGATACATCAGGTAATAGAAACTGAGGTAAATAGGCCATCAGTGTGAGGTTTTGCTAATTTTGCTTGGAGCTGGACCATGTTTTAATGTGTGCTGTACCTGTGGGTGTCAAGGTTTCACATTTTTCTAGTGCCCCTGTTGAATTTGAGTTTCCCCAAGACTTCTCCTTAGAGAGTCTGTGTCTTGTAACATTTTCAGCTGAAATTCACTGTTATTATGCTAGAGCTCAGCTGGTGTGGTTTTAAGGCCCCAGAGAGGGGCCATGTTCTACGATCCTACGCTTGAAAACCTTGTGATGGAATCTCAGGCTTGGTGTGACTGAGTCCCTCAGCTGTGGTCTTCACAAGGGTTTCTTGGGTCCCTTCTCCCCCAACTTAGTGAGACAGAAAGACTACAAGGGACTGGAATGGGATACAGATGTGACCTTTCCCAGGTGGGAGAGGCTCTGGTAAAGTTTTTAATCCCAGAGAGTAGGTCTTTGTTATGGAGAATCCTCTGGTCGCACTTTACAATGGTAACTCTCCCTCTCCAGCTCTAAAGCTAGCACTGGATCATTCTCTGATCCTCCCTGTGAGAAACTGGTGAGGTTCCTGTAGGTAAAATCCATGAAATTTAGGGACCCCCCCCATGACAGCAACTCCAAGCTCTCCAGCGATGCTTGTCCCTCTCATGCCCATCTCTCTCAGCCTCCAACAATTCATCAAAATTACCATTACGTCTTCCTACCGTTTATGGCTCCAACAACTTCTGCTCCAGATGGGCTGATCTTGGCTGTGATTGTCTGTGTTTACCTTTCTTTCCAGATTTCAGAGTGGCAGCTTACACCGAAACCTGAATTCTTTGAAGGGTCCAAGAAAAGTTATTGATTTTTTGTTTGTTCAGCTTTTTTCTTATTGTGAGAATGGGAGTGATAACTTCCAATCTCTTTACATGTCAAAGTTGAAACAGGAAGTGTCTCACACTGTTTTAAATGTTTTACCAGGGGCTTCCCGGGTGGCGCAGTGGTTGAGAGTCCGCCTGCTGATGCAGGGGACACGGGTTCGTGCTCCCGGCCCGGGAAGATCCCACATGCCGCGGAGCGGCTGGGCGCGTGAGCCATGGCCGCTGAGTCTGTGCGTCCAGAGCCTGTGCTCCGCAACGGGAGAGACCACAACAGTGAGAGGACCCCGTACCGGAAAAAAAAAAAAAAAAAGTGTTTTATCATATCCCAGAGTTTGCCAACAAGAAGGTTTTTTAAATTAATTTAAAAGATAATTGTGACAATAAAAAAGAATTAAATAACAACTTGAAAACAATTTTTCCAGTGTCAAGGGGCATTAAATTAATGTGTATTTGCAAATTTTTATAAATGGTGCTGTGCTATATCCCATTTAAGAAAGCGCATTTAGATCACTGCCTAAAAATGTATTAGTCATAACACAGGAAAAGAAAACCAATTCCAGAACAAGTTATGCCCATCTCTCTGCTAGACTCATGCCTTAGATCCTTAAATACTGACAATCCACTATGTCCCAGGAAGGGACTGTGTGTTTTATTAAACTTACCCTCATTTGATCCTTTAAGAATGCAATACTAAGTTATTGTGATTATTTTCGTTTTACAGATATAAACTTTTAAGCAAAGATAAGTAAACTAATTTGACCAAGACCATGTAGATTATAGGAGATCGAATCACTATTTAAATACCTATACATTATTTTATCCTTCCAGCCACTCTCTGAAAGCAGTACTCAATTAATCCATTTTATTTCATTTCGATTCAATTCAGTTAAACACTACTATTCAACTAGCAACTACTAGGTGTTTGGTGTGACAGGTGATGTTGGAAATAAAGAGATGCGTGAAAATTCCCTTTGACCGCAGGAAGCCCCCAAGTGGAAAGGAAGACAAGCCTATTGATGATACCTTTCAACCTCTCTCTCTGGATGCAAAACTAAAGGTAATGAACAATTACAACTGAGAGAGTAGGTGAACCAAGTCTTGAAGGGTGAATGGCAGCTCTTCAATATATTCAGGATAGAGGTTGGCAGTATGTCACAGTACAATTGAGAAGGAACTTCAACAAAGAATCATAAGTTACATGACAATGTTCTGTGAACTCAGGTTTTTTTCTAAGACAAAAAAGAAAAAAGGGTGGGTTAAGGAGCAGGGCGGAAGCTGATAAGAACTAGAAAGGAATATACCATTTATGTTTCCAAATGTCAGGCACTTGAGTTTAGAAGGGTTTGACAAAACCGTGTTTCATTGTATCAAACTTGAGTTTTAGAAAGTCTACAGTCTTCTAAATGGAGATGCAAAACTGAAGCTAAAACAGCTAAAGTGAAGTTCGAGTTTTCACTGTACATTTCTGGAAGGTGTTTGTGTGTAGCTCCGGGACTGTACAACTAAATATCAGTAGGCAGATTTAGCGATCAATTCTTACTGAGGTTTCTTCCACTTTGTATACAATTGTGAATGCAACTTACCCTTGAATGAAATCTTTCCTATTTGAAAGACATCAAGATCACAACATTGTAATAAATCATGTGCATGGAGAATTTAAAAACTATTTATTTGTTAAAATCCCCAAAATGAACCAAAAGGTCTATTAACCTCAGAAGAATTAAGATATTTGAGTGATTATTGTTCAGATATGTGTTTATGAAGGGTTGAGATCTTGAAGAGGAACTTGGATATTTATCACTATTGTTTTTGCTCTAAATCAGATTTCTGCTCATGTGATTATCATAAGCACAAGTTCTGACAGCTGCACTTATAAAATCTTTGAGGAAAACATATTAATTGCCTCATATTTTCTTCAGCTAATAGAACTATTACCATTCAGTCAAAACATTACTGATATATTAATAAAAAAGAGATATAGTCAAACAGATAAGCAGAAACACTTTGAGATGAATTTCTAAGACCCCAGAATTTCTTAGCTCTGCTCTCTCATTTACATTAAACCATCTGGCATGAGAATGTTAGTAAAATCTTCGAAAAGAGAAAAAACTGGTCTCTAGTCCCAGTGTTATATATTAACCCTTAATGTTGTTGCCTAACCAGTCACTGAAACAGGTAGCCAACCTTTAACTATAGATATAGTTAATATCTATATCTTGAGCCACACTATTCTTATTTTAAAATGGATTTTTAGTCAAAAGACTGACGTTACATTTGAAATGAACTGAAGTTTGAAGATTGGAATTCTGCAGTACAATCTGTTACTTTACAAATAAAAATACTTTGGGGACTAAGGTAAGCTAAGAACACAACCAGGGCCTAGAAGCATATTGTCTGAGACCAGAATTTGCTCTGTCTCTTCCGGGATTTGTAATCTTTACTGAACTTCACTGCATTTTAGTTTTCTTGTCTGTAAAACAGGGACGATAATAAAAACTAAAGTCTGGAGCTGTTGTGAATACCACATTGAGAAAATTATTAGACCTCAGGGGACCCTGGAGACATATCTGGTTGTCACAAGTGGGGTGATGAGGTAGTACTGGCAGCTAGTGGACAGAGGCCAGGGACGCTGATAAATATCCTACAGTTCACAAGACACTCCCCCACTAAAGAGAATTATCTATAGCCCCAAATGTCAATAGTGATGAAGCTGAGAAAGGCTGCTTCATTGTAAGCTTCAGCTCTAGGCATTATACCTTAAGAGTAAAGGTCATCTCTTCATAATCTTTAAATCCCCATTGCTGATCACAAGGGATGTGTTCCATAAACGAAGGTGTTTCATTCCTTTCCTTAATCATTAATTTCTTCGTTTGAAACAGACACTATTGAACCAGATATCATTCCATCTGCCAGAGCTTCAAAGATCAATTCGACAAACTCCTCCCTTAATACGTGCATAGAATGTGAGGTCATACAGGGAAACAAACAACGACCACGCATTGAGACACGTAAGTCGTGATCGAAGGGCTGTTGGTCTTGGTGATAAGGACACTTAAAGGTGGGGCTGAGAGATGGGACAGAGCATGTGAAAGTCTGTGCAGGGAGTAATCATGAAAAGATGAGTGTATTAGCTCTTCTAGTGGGATTACATATGAAAGATTACAAAGGAAAAGAGGAGAAATAGAAATCAAACATGATGCAATGAGAAAGTGAAAGCTAGCGATGGTGAAATTCTAAACTTGGCCCAGGAAAGGGTAATGCGAAGAAGAGGAGGGTAGCTGGGGTTTTGCACTGATACGTGGTGATCAAAGCAGGCTTGGAGAAGAAGGAGGAACCATAAGAATTCTGGGCTGCCGTGTGGGAGACTGAGTCCATAGAAACAAGAAGCCCCTGCGGGAAGGAAAGAGGCTGAGGAGAAAGGGCAGTGAGTTCAGTTTGGACTGGCAGAGGTACGCGGCCTGATGGTTACAGAATTTAAGAGAGGAACCACTCCAACGAAGCAGAAAGAGTAGAAAATTACCAACAGCCAATGTAGTTACTGGGGCAGGGCAGCAGCCAATGCAATAAAACCTTCAGTCTCATTAGGTTATGGTCTGGTCGCCTTGGGTTTGATCTTGTTAGAAATACACTGTCCTTTAGGGTTTGATAGATGGGTCTGGAAAGCACATGTGAGAGAAGTCTGGGTTGGATACACATGGACACACAGGAGAGAGGCAGCCAAGGAAATGGATGGCAAGATGCTTTCTGTCTGCTTTTTAATTATCTGAGGCCCATTCCAAAGGTCACAGGTAAATAAAAATAGATAACTCATAAGTTGAGAGGAACAAGTAAGTTTGTCAAGCATGATGTTAATAGTATGAATATCTTTATTATACTATTATGTTCTAAGTTCACAATTCACAGATAGACATTTATATTTCTTTCACTTAAGGTGCTGCCTACACTTATTGTTCCTTATCTATCTATTGAATAAATAACTAAATCAATGATTTGACGTAGGAGAATTACCTTCCTCGAGATTGACTTGTTCAGGCTTAAATTACACATATATGTGTATGTAATATGTATATTTATACACCCGTGTATACATGCATACCTATACATATATACACATATACATATACATGTGTGTATAGATATAGATATAGATGTATACACACACACGCACACACACAGACCTTCTTTCTTGAGATAATGTTCAATCCAAAAGAATGTGCAATTGGTCAACTCCTGTCAAGTGAAATTATGTGTATCTTTAAAGTCGAAGATATAATGAAAGTGTTGTGCAGACTATATGTCCTTAGTTATGTACGTTTATACAAAATAGGGAAAAAAAGAAGAATAGTTAGATTTTACCCTCCATCAGTGCATTGAGGAATAGTTAATTTTAGGAAAAATAATTTAACTCCTTGAGGAAAGACTGAAGCTGGCCTCATACCCCATGGGAGAAGTCAGCCCACCTCCTGAACCTGGGGAGATGCACTCACCCCTCAGAGGAAGGCCTGTTGGCTAGGCCTTCAGGCAGGAGCGCGCTCTGCAGGAAGCCTGTGCCCTGTAAGGATTTTGGAGAGCTCTTAACAGAAGAAGAGCATCCCAAGGTGTCTGAGCCCTGAGAAGAACAATGGTGCACATCACGTTTACATGTACAGAACATTCTAAAATACACGTTGGCATGAGATAAAAGAATAGCTCATGGCTATTCAGCATTTGACCAAGAGCTTTTAAAGGCAAACATATTTTTGGTGTTGATTCTTGGAGTAACTTTACACCTTCTGAATTGAAGGATTTCAGAATGGGAAAGCTGGTATTGTCAGTTTCCCCTTTTCGAAGCCAAGGCTTCACTGATGGGAGGTGCTCGGTCACCGGGTTCTGGAGCTGAGATTGTGTCAGCTTCATCACCTCACCAGACGCTGTGTTTCTCCAATTCTGAGGTTCACTTTAATGCAAGGGTCTCTTATTCTTTTTCATAAAGGAGCTGGGTCAGTGGGGTTAGGCTGTTCTGCATGGCTGGCTGACACTGGTCCTGGAGAGGGTCTCCTGGCCTGTTCCTCCCCGCTCTGCTCTCTTAACAACCCCCTATAATTAGGTAGCTCATTTGCTTATTTACCAAATAATCATGACGCATTCAGGGTGTGAGGTCTATGTAATGCTCTTGCTTCTCTTCCCGGGACTTCTCTGGACAGCTGCTGCTGTTCGTATTCCAACAATCTGAATCCCACCTGAGGGAACAGGCTTGTATCCCTGAGCCAGCAAAACACTCATGATGTCCTGCCCACTGCCCGTGACGAGAAAAATCCATAAGGTGAGCAGAGAGACAACATAAACCAGAAAGGAAATATCTGATTATTTCCCAGTGACCATTTAGAAAATGTCTTGGTTTAGGATTCCATGTCCCGGGCCTGACTCCACCTTTCAGTATCTGTGAAACATGGGGCAAGCCTCCGCAAGTCTCTGAGCCCCGGTTTCTCATCTATGAAAAGGGACACTAATTCTTGCCCTGGCTCCTTAAAGGAGCTCCTTATAAGGTCCATCAGCTGGGGTCGTGCTGCACAGAGCTCAGGCCCTGTCCTTGCTGTCACAAAAGAAGGGGGCCCTGGGGCCAGTCCCCCAGCTCTGTCCGCCCGTTGAGGCTAGTTGTGGCCTCTCTCTGTGCCCCAGGTGGCTTTTGAAGAGCAAGATGACTGTTGCGAGCCTTGTCTATGTTACACTTTTTTGTTTTGTTGAAGTGTAGTTCATTTACAATGTTGTGTTAATTTCTTCTGTACAGCAAAATGACTCAGTTATACATCTGTATATTCCTTTCCATTATGGTTTGTCACAGGACACTGATATAGCTCCAGTATGGTGCCTTGTGCTCTACAGTAGGACCTTGTTTTTATCCATCCTAAGCTATGCTACTCTTTGATGCTGCCTGCAGGGTAAGCATTCAGTAAGCACAGGACTATGGTTGGTGCACGGGCTGCAACTGAAGATGAAGACGGTTTTGCTGTCCTCATAGACAATTGGGATTTTACGTAGAGAAATCACGACGATCGTTCAGCAACATGGGTGTTTGACTGTGTCTCCGCCCCAGGGCCTTGGCCTGCCTCTTGCCAGGCTCTCGCTCCCTGGTTCAGCATTTGGGGCAGAAGGCACTTCACAGAGACCCTGGGTCTCAGGGGAGGGCCTGGGAGGAGGGAGGGGTTCACTCTGCAGAAACTCACAGTCTCTGGTTGAAACTGGAGGATACTTAGGACCCCTCATGAACGTCTCCACGTTACTTAGGTGAAGTGACAGAAGTTACAAAGAAAGCGGGCACCACTGCTTTTGGGACCCACCAGACACAACGGTCTCATTAGTCGATCTTTCTCCTGCTGAGGGAATATGGCCAGGCTGTACCTTTCCAACTTACCTGTGTTTATTATTATTATTAAAAACAAACCAGGGCTTCCCTGGTGGTGCAGTGGTTGAGAGTCCGCCTGCCGATGCAGGGGACACGGGTTCGTGCCCCGGCCTGGGAAGATCCCACATGCCGCGGAGCGGCTGGGCCCGTGAGCCATGGCCGCTGAGCCTGCGCGTCCGGAGCCTGTGCTCCGCAACGGGAGAGACCACAGCAGTGAGAGGCCTGAGTACCGAAAAAAAAAAAAAAAAAAAACCAAAAACTCAGATTTGGGAATTTAAGGGAAAATAAGTGTCTCAGATTCTATTTACAAAATAAAAGATTGCGCCGATTTGAGGCCCTAGATTTTTCACTCTCACGCTTGATGCCTGATCACAGTGTTCTAACCTAAGGTATGCACCCTGCTCTTTGTATTTTTGGCAGAGTCAGTGGTTAACAAGTTAACAGAAAGGGCCCCTAGGATCACAGTAGGACACCTCCTCACTCAGGCCCTGGGACCCTGAGACCTGGAACTCCAGCCATGGAACTCTGCATGTGATTTCACTTTGATTTGCTTGTATGACTTTTTTGCAGTTGTGTGTGTGTGTGTGTGTGTGTGTGTGTGTGTGTATGTAATGCTTTATGTCTGTGCACATGCTTGTGTGCCCACATCCTCATAGGAGGAAAATGAATGGACTACATTGCCTGTTATCATTAAGATCTGCTCAAAGAAGTTAAAATTAATTTAGCAATGTAAACATTTTGATTTTATCATCCTCATTGAGTAGAATCTAATATTTTACATAATTTTGGAAATATCATGTAAAATATTTGATGGGAAAACCTTACAAATTTACATTGTAAGATATAGGATAAATATTTATTACACAGCAGCTCTATATCTGTGTATAAGTGTGTGATATACACACACACACATATACATATATATATATATACACGCTCTAATTATAATATTTGTATCTTTTCTAATAGTTTTACAATAATTTCTGTGTTGAGAAAAGTCATGTCTATTTGAAAAACTTAAATGCTTAATGCTGATTAAATTAATATAAACACACCTGAATGGGATGCCATGGCATGTAGATACACATATGCACACCCCACAATTACGTTGCACATGCAGAGCAAGTTCTATAAGAACACAATTATGTACATTCACACATCATTTGTTCAAAAGTTCTGGAGAATGTTGTTAATCACAGAGGTGAATTTTTCAGATGGCTGAACCTTAATATTTCAAGTACAAGCATTTAGTTTTAAGTATCTGCAAGGAATCTTCTGTAGTTCACTTCCTTGAGTTCTTAGGAAAATAATATGGAGCGCAATAATGCCACGAAAATAAGAGTGTTCCTTATTGAGCACCTACTACATGACGGTACTTTACACCTCCTTTTTATGGGAGGCTATCTTTGAGACTCAGTAAACTGAGTGCGCTCATTCATATTTCACTACTGAGCACAGTAAGGCTGGGAGAATTTAAGCAACAAGATTAAGGTTGTAAAACTTGGAGAGATAGACTTAGTATTCAGAACGATGTCTTTCTCACTGAAAATTCTAATGTCTTTCCAAAGCACAGTCTTCTGTTGAGTGAATTATCACTCTGTTACCAGTGGTTCTCTAAGAGTTGTTACACAGAGCAGAGGGGCACCCGCGGTCTCCTCGGATGCAGAGCTGTCCACTGATATGCCTCCTGCGATGCATGAGTTTCTTCTCATCCTTCCCAGCTCTCCTCAGTGTTCTTTCCTTACGTGCTCTGTGTTGTTTAATCAAAAAAGTGAGTGTGATTAAAAAAAAAATTGTAAGGCAAAGCTTATTTGGTAATCAGAGGTATGTGTTAGTTTTCCTTTTGTAAAATATATTTTATGTCAGTTTTTGTTTTCGAAGCAGTAAAGCTGCTGGGAAGCCTGACTTCAAAGCAAGCAGTGTTTCCTATATTTGTATACTCACTCACTAGCCATATTGTACTGAAAAGAGGTATTTAGAAGGAAATGCAAATCAAGAATGACACTGCAACCTCAATAGACTGTACTTTTAGAAACACTAAATACCGTAGGTCAGTTTGAGTTCTTCCAAAATATGTTGCCTTAACAGCTACTTTCCAAATTGTTTTAGAGCTTTAAGAAAGGAAACATGTTAATAAAAACAACAGGCTTTCCCTCTCAATGTCCTTTTTTATGAGATTTGTGCAAACTGCTACAGATAATATGAAGGCTTTATGTGTTTCTATAACTGGTTTGACATTTTTTTTTTTTGTAAGGGAAAAGAGAAGAAAATCAAAGCTCTAGTTTCTTTGTAGTATATAATTGTAAAGACAGTCAGAGAGGGGAGGGGAAAGGGTAAGCTGGGATGAAGTGAGAGAGTGGCATGGACATATATACACTACCAAATGTAAAATAGATAGCTAGTGGGAAGCAGCTGCATAGCACAGGGAGATCAGCTTGGTGCTTGGTGACCACCTAGAGGAGTGGGATAGGGAGGGTGGGAGGCAGATGCAAGAGGGAGGGGATATGGGGACATAGGTATACTTATAGCTGATTCACTTTGTTATAAAGCAGAAACAAACACAACATTGTAAAGCAATTATACTCCAATAAAGTGTTGAAAAAAAAAGATAGAGAAAAGAGGAGGCTTTGAGAAAGGAAAGTCATTCCTTAAAGTTTGAGGATTTAGTAGATTATGGGAGAAAACTAGCTCAGGTTCAAAGGGTTATTAGAAAACTCTAAGAGTCCCTGACAGCAAGGCTTCTGTGTTGTTTTCATGCACAGACTTCAATGGGTAGCATGGAATATGAAATAATAGGATTTAAGAGCTCACTGATAAGAAGGACACAGATCATTGCAAAACTCCCTTTAATTAAAAGTGGAATTTGGGTGGATGGTGAAGGGGTTGGACAGTGGAGGGATTTATAGGCTCATCTTGGTGGTGAGGAAGCTTCATCTTTTCTCCCTAGAAGAATGCCATTTTTTGAAAAGAAACATTTTTAGTTCTTAGATTATATATTAAAATAATTTTAAAAATAGACACATATTTGTTCCTTTATGTCTCTCTATTAATTCTAAATTTTTGTTATTATCAAAATTTATTCTGACTAAAGAAGTCAAATTTTATAAATCAGTGAAAAAAACCCACAGAAAACAAAAGTTTTACCCATTTGCCTGTGTCTGAATCCACACCCACACATATTTATTTTCATTGCCACCCTTGAAAGGAACCCTCATGCTGTTTTTCAGATCATGTCAAGATCAATCAAGACCAGGACAATAAAGTAGAAAAGCAGTTCTGTCGTTCGTGTTGTTTGCCTGAATCCTGTTCTTCAGAGGCACCGAGATCTTCAATTCCTCCAGCACCAGCTCTAGGTGTCCCTGGGAGGTCAGGTGGTGGTTTTTCTAGAACCTTTGTACTGTCTCCATAGTTCTGGCTTTTCCAGAATGTCATATAGTTTGCATCATACAGTATGTAGCTTTTTCAGATTGGCTTCTTTCACTTAGTGATATGCATTTAAGTTTCCTTTCTGTGTTTTCATGGCTCAATAGCTCATTGCTTTTAAGAATTGAATAATATTCCATTGCTGATATAAGATTCATTGATTTTGATACCAAGATAAGAGGCTGTGCTCAGCTGGTTTCCTCCTTTGCTTGGTCCCCTAGTTTTTTTCCTCACCAGTTGTTAATAAGTTGATGAAAGTGTGATTCTTTCACATCAATGATTCAGGAGATAAAATATTTATGTTCATGAAATAAGGAATTTACTTTAAACTGGTCTCTGTCCCTTCTGGCTGTTGAGTTGCCCAGGAAGTAGAATCCCAGGGATGAATATTTACCATCTTATTGATAAGACTTAAGCATGGTGCCATTTATTTGCCTCTGAAAACATTTGTTTGTTGAAACTGAGCACCTGTGGTCTTTCAGCAGTATTTTGCCTCAAGAATGGTGGTTCGGGAGCATCTCTGAGTTCTGTTTGACTCTATGGAGGGAGTTTTGCTGGAGCTTTTGCTTGATTTTGTTCATGCAAACCAGTTGTCTGTTCTAACTAAAGAAATTTGAAGACAAAGCTCAGCAAACAAATTCAGTGAGAAATCGATATTGAAAAACTATTGTATCTCCAAAATCTTTGAAAATTCCATATGAATTTCTTAATATATATCTTGTAAGTTTCAACCTCAAAAGTACTGGTAACTCAATTATGGGTATCTAAATTCACAAACATCGTGCTATTTGAATATATTAAACTATAAGATATATAACATAGTTTTAATTATATGTAGATTCCATGAGCCTATTTTGTGTGTGTACTTGCACAAAATTCTGTATCATTCTAAAAGCTTGTTTACTATTAAGACACTGTTATAGTGTCTTATTTTTCCATTTGTATAACTACAGATAAAATATTCTAATATGATCTTTAAATACCTAGATGTTGGAATCAGGGAAACCTAGGTTCAAGCCCTCATTATTCCCTCATTATTCTATTTCTATTGGGAGGCCATGGACAGTTTATTTAACTTGTTGCTTCAGTTTTCCCACCCTTAAAAGGGTTTAAGTTATTATAAAATGACATGATATGATGGAAACAACTAACTTACAGGATTGTTGTGGAGATAAATGAGGTGATGCTTTTGCTACATTTTGCACAGTATCTGGCAAATAATTATGCTTTTAAAAGAAGGTCTCATCGTGATCTTCTTTTTCTAACATTCTTTAACTTTGTGGTTTAGGTAACTTAATTTTACTATTTACTGTACCTACTTTCTAAATTAAGTTTGTAAAAGTTTGACTCAATTTTTATTATAGTAAAATACTTTTATTGAAGAAAATACCAGAGGTGGAGTCAAAATAGGGCCGATGGTGATTTGGATATTTTTTCTAGGTGCTTTAAACTTGGCTTGAGCCAGTGTGTAACTATGGTTCTCTTTTGGATAATCTTTCTGTCCATTTGATCTGTGGATATTCACATAAATGTACACCTGTCTATAAAGCATGGTTGACAGAAGCAGGAAGGAACAAGAGGTTCTTTGAACAGCTTCGATTTTGATTGAATTCCTTTTGTATTAGAAAGTAGGTTTATCCTTAATAACTAATGATTCAAAATATCATTCTCATTTTGCTATGAATTCTTTCAGGTTCTATCCATTACATGCTGTTTAGCAATGAGTAAGATTATTGAGCAGTATTTCCATTTATTCTTAGTAATGAAAGAGCTGTTCTAATAATTTAAATATTATGGTTCTTGGCTCAAGGTTTCACATTTCTGGAATGGCTAGTGGCAGAGCTGTCTAAACAAGCTTGAAAAAGTCAGAATTTATCATTTAAATGTTGTTGGACTGAAAAAATAAGCTAGTTATGAAATAAACAAATTGGTACTAGTCCATGCAAACTAATTTATCTACTTTCTAACTAGCCGTACACACACACAGGTACCTTTGCTCACCTGTCCCATGTCAGTCCCACCTGGCTCCTCCTTAGGAGGAATGAGGTGCATGAAATGCTCCACACTCACACTTTATGAAGACACGTGTCTCCACAACTGCTTTCTCAATATTGCATCCATCCTCTTAGTCCCGTGGGATGCCTGGGTTCCTGGATGTACAGATTTATAAGAATGAAGTGAAACATCTCCTTTGTTCCTCTGTGAGATGGCACAGCTTTGTAAACATTGTGAAGGTCAGTAGAAGTATACACTCATTCACAGGCTTATTTAATAAATTGAATTCGCTATTGTCTGCAACTAAATGTTACCTTAAACTCACAGCAATGTATGGAAAACTTTGCAGAAACTCACTTTTACCCTTTGAAGTGAAGCAGTATGCTCTTCTGTCCGATCATCTGATTCTGTCAATCAAGACACTAGATGGTCCAACCTCCAGTGCTTTCCCAGAGGCTTCTGGATGTACTTCAGCTTTTAAATACTGTTAAAGTTCAATGTTTCTGTTTATTAAACCCTTATTCACCCCCTTGAAACTATTTTATAAATGCCAATTCTGTTGGGCAGTTCTTGAGAAAGGTATATGAAGAGTGTGGCCATAAATTAACACATTTGGCTCAAGAAACACTCAGAAGATGTGTGATGTGTATCCAAACAATCTGTGTCCTTTAAAGTGATCATATGGGGAAAAGTATATGACTTTAGTCATCATTTCTCAAAATATCTTTATTTCTTTTGAGTATGGTCTCAGGAAATTGAGAGTCATGTTAGAATTCTAGCTCTTCCTCTTGGTAAATATAGGAAAGTAACATATACTTCCTTACTCACAGTGGCTCATCCATCAAACAGGATTTTACTCTAGGGACAGTGACAGGCAGGTATACAAGTACTTAGGGATGATGGCAGGGGTGGTACACGGGTACCTAGGGATGGTGACAGGCAGGTACTGAGATACCTAGGGACGGTGGCAGGGCTGGTACACAGGTACCTAGGGACAGTTACAGGCAGGTACACAGGTACTTAGGGATGATGGCAGGGGTGGTACACAGGTACCTAGGGATGGTGACAGGCAGGTACACAGGTACTTAGGGATGATGGCAGGGGTGGTACACAGGTACCTAGGGATGGTGACAGGCAGGTACACAGGTACTTAAGGATGATGGCAGGTATGGTACATAGGTACCTAGGGATGGTGACAGGCAGGTACACAGGTATGCAGTGATGATGGCAGGGGTGGTACACGGGTACCTAGTGACAGGCAGGTACACAGGTACATAGGGACAGTGGCAGGGCTGGTACACGGGTACCTAGGGACGGTGACAGGCAGGTACTCAGGTATGTAGGGATGGTGGCAGGCTTAGAGACACGTGCGTGACACCCTGAGCTGGCCTTCCAGGCACACCATGGACAGGAACACAGTAGCCCCAGCCCCCTGTACGTTTGCCTCTACTGCTGTGTGAGTGGAATCTTCAAACCAGACCTGAATGTCGTGGGACTAGAAAAGATCTCTGCACTGTATATGTCAACCCTTTGTTGTGAAATGTTCTCTTCCTATTCTGAACCCTTACCTCCACGTCGAACCTCCATCCCTGTCTGTTGCCTTCCTTAGTTTTACTGTTATTTTCGACTCTTCGTTCTGGGTTTGGATTTTTGGCTTCCCTGCCCCTTTGCTCACTTGTCCCCGCCCTTTCTTGCTTTGAGATGCCCTGTGAACTCAGACAAGGTCACCGACTTGAGGCCCTGCCCCACCTGTCCCCTCGCCCAGACTCGTCTGATTCAGCCAGTCCACCTACTCCAAGGATAGGAGAGACTATTTTTAAAAGCATGTTTTGAAAGACGATGTTTCTTTAGAAAATTTGTTTGCTTTAATTTATAATGAGATCTTATTTAGATAAATATAGAGAGAAATATATATACATATATGTGTATAAATATATGCACACAAAGTATTTTTTAATAGCTTAATGACCTTCTTTTAATTTTAAGTTTCATGGAAAAATAATTTTAGAGTCTGACAAGTTTGGTACACATCAGCAGAACACAAAAAAGGAAGAAATCCTTATTCTTCCTTAAAACACTAATCTGTCCTTGATATACAAGTATTGGGTTATCAAAAAAAAAGGAAGGAAGGAAGGAAGGAAGAAAGAAAGAAAGAAAAAGAGAGAGAGAGAGAGAAAGAAAGAAAAAAGGAAAGAAAGAAGGAAGGAAAGAAAGAAACCCAGCTGAGTGCCTTAGTCATAAGGGCAGTCAAATGGTGTTGGCTTGCACATAATGCCTTATTTTAAAACTGCTTTTTATTTGCTAAAATATGTGGGCTCTGAACACCTGTCCATTTTCAGTGCCTTTTTCTTTGTTTCGTTCTTACTGACATAAGATTCTGGTGAATTGGTGGGTTTCCTTATTACCGGGGTCAGAGCCTTACCTGTTGGACGGGCTTGTATGGTGAACACCGTTTCACATGAAACACCATGCACAACAGCAAAGACGTCTTCAGTAACCATAGGATAGGGACAAGTACAGAATGAAAACCAGAGCTTGTTGACTTACAGGGAAGAAAGGAAGGCTGTTAAAATTTCATAGGAATTTTGTGACTCAGGGGCATCATTGGTTTTGGGGGCTTGAATAGGAGCACACAGATGACCTTCTAGCAATCACAGGAGGTCATTCACACCAATTCATTGGACTATTATTGTTCCCAACAGAAATGTCAGCTGAAGCAGTCTATGTGGACAGCCTGATCTCTTTTCAGTCTTTTCCCAGGGGAAAAAAAAAAAAAGAGAGAGACAAAAGGAGTTTAAAAAGGGGATTCGTTCAGCAAATGAAGGTTCTTCTCCGAATCACCACCTGTGAAACTGCCTAAATTCAGCACTGCCCGTTTTCACTCTCTGCCTTGCCCGTGTCAGGCTACGGCTGGATGCAGGACAGGCTGAACGGCCTGGGGTGGACCCGTGTCACCACTGCTCTTCCTCTCCTGGCCACAGCCAGATAGAGGGGACATGGGACAGGGAAAGGGAGGAGCCCTTGCCCCCGACCTCACTCCCCATTCACTGAGTCAAAAAAGGCCTCTTGGATCCTGACATTTGTAAATACTATGGAAGTAATTCTGTGAGCAAATGTAAGCCTGACTTTATATTTTAACTAAACGTTTTGTCAAGTCTTACATCTAATTTGGAATTATACAAAGTTTTAGTTTACTGATTTCCAGGACTTTTCTTAAAAGAAAAGCTAGTTTGTTCGTACAGCAGGTTACTCCAAGTATTATCTGAAGGTCACTGATATTCCTGGCTAAAAATATGTTACTCTTACCCTTTCTTTAATTTCCTCCAACTGAAAACATTCCCCTGGGGTTAAATTTTTCTTTAGAAAGCCATTATTAATCACCCATTAGCCATCAGTAACACTTAGTATAAGATACTTGAGGAACTTATTGAGTGCCTATTCTGTTCCTTGTAAGTTACACACCTTTCTCATTTCCCTGCAGGAAACAGGCTTAGCCTCATTTTGTGTGGGAGAAATTGACCATCAGATTGCTAGGGACTGACAGAGTCAAGGTTTGAACTCAATTGTCTGTCTCCAAAACCATAGCACTTCATGAAGTCACACTGCCAGTCACGTGTAGCAGAAATCCCATGCAGCCCTTGGAATCTTCTGTGCAGGGCAGAGTCTCCAGTGAGGAAGAGAAAGAGAGAGAGAAGAAATGCAGGACCTCTGGGGAGGGGGCAGAGGAGAAGGTGACCCAGCCGAGGGTGAGAGGGCAGAGGGATAGGAGCAGAAGGTGACAACACAGGTCCCGGGACGGGTGGGCTGACGGCAGGTTTCAAAGGCATCCCGAGTCCTCAGTCTCTCGGCTTAGTTCAGCTACCTCAGAAAAGCCGTCTCTGAAGACCCCGACTGGGGGTGGTCACTGTCACAGGGCACACGGCTCCTTCCCGTGTCACAGCAGGTACTACAGAGGCCCGTCCGCTTGGCCGCATGTCACTGTACTGTCTGTTCCATGAAGGCAGCTGCCACTTGTATGGCTAATCATGTTCCATTCACCCGCCAGAGCACTTGGCTTACACGTACCACACACATGCATTCAACATACACATACCCATCGCTACCACCAACACACATTTGCCACTAACACACACATGCTCTGTGAATGAATAAATGATGTAGAAATTGGAAAGGAACTAATCTTAATCACCTCACAATTTACCATGCTTCAAATGTCATATTCCCTGGACTATTGACAATTGTTCACATCACATTTAATTAAGAAACATTCCCCATGAGTCCATATTTATCACTGAATAAATGGATAAATGAGGTAGGCGTGAAAATCTCCTGCAGAGAAGGGAGTGAAGTTTAATTCCCCATCCCTTGACTTGGGCAGGACTTGGTGATTTACTCTCAAAGAGTAGAATGTGGGAAGCAGGAAACATGGCAACTCTACATTGGGAACTCCGGCCAGTGCTACCTTGGCCAGGTGACTGAGGTGAGCACCCTCAGTGAGAGGGCACTTTGATGGGTTGATAGCATGCAGGGCTATCAGGGCATGAGGGCAAGAACGCATCCGTGGCCTCCCGCCCAAAAGCCAATAACTCAGGCTAACCATAAGAACAACATTATACAAGCCCAAATTGAGGGTGTTCTGCAAAATGCCTGACTAGTACTCATCAAAATTGCCAAGGTCATCAGAAACAAGAAAATTGTGAGAAACTTTCAGAGACCAGAGAAGTCTAAGAAGACATAACAGTTAAATGTAACATGCTATCCACAGTCTGTTCCTGGAACAGAAAAAGGACACTAGGAAAAAACTACACTTAATAGTGAAAAGCCATGCAAAAAATAAACATTGGCTAGCCACTCCACAGGTGTTCATTGTGAGTGACCACTAGGTGTAAAGTCCTGGGCCAGAACAGCGTATGAACCTGGTATGGTCCTGGGCTTCTCTCTGCTATAAGCCTGTGACACGGGCATCTGTAGCCAGGATACAAACTTCCTGGAGGAGGTGACTTCCATGTTGAGCTAAAACTTGAGCCTGAGGTGAAATGAGCTAAGCAGTAAAAATGGAAGTGAGGAAAACATGAGCAGTGGAAGAGAAAACAGACATTGCATGGCACACTCTGGAAATAAGTGGTCGCACAATAGGAGAGCATGAGGGACGGGCATAGACATTTGTGGTCTCTGATTACTGCATTTAAATGCTCTTTCCAATCTAAGATAAAAGCTGCAGAAACTCTTGAATTGGGTCAGGTTTTCAGTCCCAGTTCCTAACACAGTTTATAACTACACAGTTGCTACTTCAAAGAGGTGTGAAATAAAGACAGGATGAACAGAAGGAAAGAGGGAGAGAGGACAGAAGAGGAAGAAAAGAATGAAAAATCAGTTCTCCGAGGCAAGTGTTTCAGGGCCCCTGTGCCCTCCTTGCTATGAAGGACACACTTTATCTTCTGAACCAGGAGAATAAGGCATTCTTTAAGGTAGAGCAAGTTATCCCTCCTCTAAAATCAAATGATGCATGTTACCTTATTTTATGCAATGCTTTAGTTGGTAAAGATTGGCTCCTATAAATCCCTCTTAAAATGTGGTCATTTGCTGCCACTGGTCTGTTCATGAGAGTTAGCAGATTATAAAACAAATGAACAAATGAAGTTGTCGATGAATATTAATGGAAAAGCATGAAAATATTATTTTAAGATTTTTTTCACTCCAATTTTTAAATATATTCTGCTTGTTGATATTTTATACTTTCTGCTAGCAAGATTTCTTGCTTGAGTGGTGGAATGAATTATGTCCAAGTATCACAGAATTTCAGAAAGAAAATCTTTACTTCCCCTCAAACAAGTGAGTTTAACCACTTCATTAGGAATTCAGAAGCCCAGGGACAGGTCCCTGTGAAGGGTCAGGCAGCTTTGACAGTGTTCCAGGTACGTGCAGTGTCGGTAGAAATGGAGGAATAGATGTTGATTGGGAGAAAATAAAAGTATTAGACTCAAGAATATTGGAGAAAATTATAGACGTGGACAGGAAGAGCAAATTTAATCAAAGATTTTGCCAAGAGCTAGAGGTTAGGAATTAAATATGTCCCATTTTAGTTTAAAGAGAGAAGAAATTCTTTCCTATTCCAGCACTATGGTAAGGTAAATGTCCAGAGACACCTTTATTCATTTATTCAACAAATATAGTTTAAAATGCACCAGGTAGGTCTAGAAATGAGGGATGCATCACTGAAGAAAACAAACGAAAATTTTCTACCATCCTGAAACCTACTTTTTAACGGAGGAGACAAATACGATATTAACAAAACAGGTAAGTAAGTTACCTGATGCACAGGAAGTTGTTAAATGCTATGTGGAAGAAGCAAGTTAGAGGAAGAGGAACAGAGTGCTGTCTTTGGAATGGAGTATTTGCAATTTAAATGGATGGGGGGGTAGGATCCTCAGAGAAGGTAACAATTAAAAAGAATCTGAGGGAGGAAACAGGGAGTCAAGCAGAGATTTGCAGGAAAAGCCCTGAAACAAGAGCCTGGTTGGCGTCCTGGAGAAATGGAGAAGAGGCTGTGTGTGCCCTGGAAAACAAGGAAAGACAAACAGGGGAAGACATCGCAGAGGCCAGATCATGATGTTCTTTGCTGGTCACACTAAGAGCTGTAGCTTCTGTTCTGAAAGAAATAGAAAATCAGAGGACGCTTCTGGCATGAGCTGATGGGACACAGACTTTACCATGGTTACTATGAATGGTGTGTGGAGAGGGATTTTTAGGGGAGCAAGTGTAGAGTAAAGAGACCAGTCAGGAAGCTAGTGGAATTCTCCAGGTGAGGATGATGGTGGCTTGAATAGGGGGTTGTAGTGAAGGTGATAATTTATGGCAACGTATTGATGTCAAGGTCAACAGGATTTCCAGATGGATTGGATGAGGGTTGTGTGAAAAAGTAATCTGTATTAAATCTGAAAAGATATCTGAGTCAGAAATAGTCCAAAAAGTAGGAGAATAATGAAGAGAGAGAGAGAGAAAAAAAAAAAAAAAAAAGAAGCCAAAGAGAGAAATGCCCCCAGATGGAAAGAACAAGTTGATTGTGTCAAAGGCTGCTGGTGGGTCAAGTGAGATGAAAGCCGAGAACTCACTGTTAGACTTGGGGGCGCCAATGTAACCAGTGACCTAAACACGACACTTCGTGGATTAGAGAAGCACGCTTAAGACAAAACAGTAAGAGAAAACGAAAACAACAAAAGTGGACAACATCTTTGAGGACTTAGTTTCACTGTAAAATGGAGCAGTAATGACAGGGGAAGTGACGTGAAACATTTTAAAATATATGAAAGAATATAATTTATGTCTACACACTGGTGGGAATAACCATTCTAGGGAGAACGACACACGACGTAGGAAAGGGAGGTTACAGTTGGACTGGAAGATGCCCTTGAGTAGAGGATAGAAGGGATCCAGTGCAAAAGTAGAGGATCCACTTTAGGTAGGATGACAGAGAGGAAAGAAGTCTAAGAACAAGGCAGCGCTGAAGAGGGTCAGAGGCTGCAGGGGTCTTACAAGGTCAATTCTGATAAACAGTCCACTGAGATTTGGTTCTTAGAATGGCATATGGAGCCTTAGTGGATATAGTTACAGTGGAATCACTGGGGGGAAAGGCAAGTAGAAAGAAATTTCAGAAAAATATAAGACAAATATAGATGACTCAAGAGACATGGCTACAAGGGGAGCAGGAAGTTCAAGGAAGAATGTGATTGATTGGTGGAAGGTTTGTGAGAGATTCTTTGTTTGACTGAGGTGAAATATACATGACATACAATTTACTCTTTTAACCATTTTTCAGTATACAGTTCAACAACATTAAACACATTCACAGTGTTGTGTAACCATCGCCACCATGCATCTCCAGAACTTGCTTCATCTTTCTAAACAGAGAGAATTCATTTACAGGAATCTTGGGTAGAAATGTAAGTCGAAGGGGAAGCATCTGGTTAAGAGGAAGAGTTTGCAAATGAGAGAGAGTTTGTCACAGAGAAAAAGAGATGGATGGATGGGTAGACAGACAGACAGATGGGTGGATGTGTAGATGGATGGGTGAATGGATGGATGGATTAATAGATGTACAGATGGACATGCGAATGGATAGATGGCTGGATGGGAGGGAGGGACAGAGGAAAAATGAGTGAATGGACGGTTGGATGGATGGATGGATGGATGGGTGGATAGACAAATGAATTATGGTGCTAAATGTAGGATGTAACTATAAAGGCAAAGTTTAGGCAAGAAAATAGAAAGAAAAAATGAATATTTTCTAATACTAGAAATATTAAATAATACATTCCCAAGTCAGACAAGATCTGTTATCAGATATAATCTTCATGACAACCATGTGTGGTAGTTATTATTGTACTCTTTTTATAAATAAGAAATCTAAGGTTGAGAGCATTTAAGATTTTACCTGAGTCACAAAGCTAGTAAGTGTTAAAGCTTAGATTTGAGCCCACATATATTTAATTCTAAAGCCTGGGCAGAAGGTGTTGTCCAAAATACCATTTATTTATTTGTCCATCCAGCAAATATAATAAACATCTGTAACATGCAAGGGTCATAGTAAGTGGCTGGATATTCAAAGATAATTAAGATTATTTCTTTCCACTTTGGATTTGTTCATATTGGCCTTATAAATTGGCACCTAAATCCATCCCTCCAATTCACCCATTTAATCCAGTGGTTTAATTAATCAACAACCCACTTGCTTATTCCACAAATATTCATTAATTCCAGTAGATATTTTCACTGCTGTCTTTATGCCAGACATGTGGTGAGCAGGACAAATAAGTAGGTGACTGTTAGTAGCGTGTTTCTTACTGGGATGACATTAAAAGGCTCTCATGCTGAGTTCATACAAGAAGAAAGGTAGGAAGTAGAAAGAGACCATGACAGGGAAATAGACCCTCATCCTCAGGTAGAAAGTCTACCCATGCAGATACAGAGTTTAAAGGGAGCTGGCAAACTTGTGTCCTCTCTGGCCAGGGGGAAGGGATCTCCTAGGGAACAGGTGAGAGACTCCAGCTGTTCTATATCCAGCTGACCTCTAGTCCCCGTGGGGAGGAAATGTAGCAGGACCTAAAATCCAGAGTATGATGCCTTGTAAGTGCCTGGTCACAAAGAAAAATCTGAAACCAACTAAGCTGAAGGGCAGAGTCCTCCAGAGTGCAGGGCATTCATTCTCTCCCCAGTCCTGGAACCCACAGTGAAATGCCTGCAGTGGATGGAGAGGAGAGCTGATGCTCATTCAGACCCCATTCCTTTGAGCCCGGATCCTGTGCGGGGGAAACTGGAAGCAGCTGCCATCATTTGGGAAAGCTCAGGTCTGGAGTGGATGAGGCTAGCAAAGGCCTGGCACACACCACAGGCTGTGAGGCACAGTAGGAAGCAACAGTGTGTCCAGGGAATAAGGGCATTTCTCCAGGAGTCCTTGGAACTGCCTCTGAAAGGATCCTGCCTCATTAATGGATCCTGTATAACCTTCCTGATAGAATGTCCTAGGAGGAGACACATTACACACGTGCCTTAATAAAGATGCTGGGAGAAAACATTGAGATGGGAGTTAGCCCGGGTCTTGAGATTTGGAGGCTATGTCAGGAATAGGCATGTGAGACATTTATTAGGACAAATGCCTGTGAGGAAAAAATGGGGAGGGAGCCAGAAGGGGCTGGACGAGCTGCCAGAGCACAGTGCAAGGCAGACCCTGAATGAAGGAAAGCTTGGCCAGGCCTTCAGGGAGTCCTGGAGCCAAAGGATTCCCGAACCTCCCAGGGTCAGGGGCCTCCTAGTCCCTGGTACACTCACCCACTAGTCTAGGGCAGCCTGTGGGCTTCAGAACCTGCAGCAGGGGTCAGGGGCCAGTGAGCTTCCACCCAGTCCAAGAGCTGGAAGGCGCATGCGCACAGCTGCCAGGGGAGACTGAGGACTGGTACGTAATCTAATTTCACCTTCTTTAAGTACCTGCTGACCCCTGATGAACCCAGGTATTCTGTGGCATGTTACAGCTTATGCCTATACATCTCTGCTTGCAATGAAAAGGGAAAAGCATTATTGTTTAGCAGTTGGATGAATAAACTGAGATATTATTGAGTGGTATGAGTAATCAATACTCACCTTAGAGAAGAAGATGTAACTAGAATCCACTTCACAGTTCTGGTTTCTAAAATAAAAGTTTTAACCAAGATTAGTAGGTTTAAAAACAGCAGTAAATTGGAAATTCTTATCCTCAGTAAAATAAAGCTATCATTGTATAATTTTTAGCCCAGTACTTTAAAATAATGTACCCCAAGTTTGATATTGCTGTGTAAAGTCAGTATGCCTAACACAGTGTTGGGGATTGTTGTTTAGCCAATAATTGTATCTTGCAGGTAGCAGAGACTTAAAAATTCATAGGAGGCCTGCAATTTCCCATGTAGAATGATTTTTTAAATGTATTGCAAATAGAGCATACTAGAATAGTCTACTAAGTATAATGGGGGTCTCAGTAGAAAAATAATATTTCTAATGGCAATTCAACAATACAGGTGGTGAATACCATGACTATAGATGTGTTTCTAGAACACTTACCAGATGCCAACATGACTTTTAAATGTGTGCACATCCATCTAGCTGGTGCACAATTCTGGTCAGTGGGAAAAGAAGGCAGCAGGAGAGTGATTAAATAAAGGAATCAAATTTTGTTTGTTTGTTTTTGTTTTGTTTGCGGTATGCGGGCCTCTCACTGTTTTGACCTCTCCCGTTACGGAGCACAGGCTCCGGACGCGCAGGCTCAGCGGCCATGGCTCACGGGCCCAGCCGTTCTGCGGCATGTGGGATCTTCCCGGACCGGGGCACGAACCTGTGTCCCCTGCATCGGCAGGCGGACTCTCAACCACTGTGCCACCAGGGAAGCCCCAAACCTTTTTTTTAAGTCAACTCTAGATGATGTAATCCAGCATCCTGCCTAATGGGTGAGATGATGAGACAGCAATGCCAAACCTGCCACACCAGCTGTGTCTCCTAAGCCCTCTTTCCCCAGTCTGCGCTGATGAACTTGCCTGCTCCTGATTGGTGAGGTCTGGTTTCACACAGGAACTGCCAAAGGCAGGACCCATTTCTCACACATAAGTACAAGTAAAGTAGCTGTAATGGACAGTATTTGCAATACTACTGATTCTAGGAATACATCACTTCCTACTGCATCTCCGAGAGTTAACTGTTTCTTCTTAGTTTTAGATGTAGGCTAGTCCCTCTCTCATTGGGTCAGACTGAAGTCACATGGCCTTGACATGAACAAGCTTTGTTCTCATCTTCACAAATGAAGCTTACACTCACCAGGGGGGCATCAGGGATGTGCCAGAGCTGCATTTGCACATGGCAGTTTACAGGGGCTGCAGACACATCACAAGTAATGGACAGTTCACTCCAGCAATCTGTAAAACAAAAAGGAAAAGTTCTTGGTTTTATACATTTTTTTTTAATTGGACAGAATGTTCATAAATGAATTGTCACCCATATTCAACAGTAGGTTTTATAACTTGGAGAGCATTTCTTGGGAGAACTGATTTAATTAATTAAGAAGGAATAGGTTGCTTGGACTATCTGAAGCAAATATTAATTTGTAAAGATGCATGTGTGCCCATCTGGGCTGTCAAAGCACTTACTCAGAAAATATGAAATTATCATATGTAATTTCTTAATTCTCAAAAGGAGGGAAAAAAGGACAGCAACTACCTACATGGAAATACTGAAATTCATCTTATTTTCACCCAGATCTTATACATTTCACTTGGAATGGACACCACAGGAACTGTGCATGCCTGAGCTCTGAGTAGCGGTAGAAAAGTCTACCCATTATTTTTGGCCTCTTAAAAGGGAGGTTGAGATTATTTAAAGCAATTAAACCATGCTGATTATAAGTAGATGTCAGTTTCTAATAAGTAAGTGGAATGTTTCCAAGAAAAGTCTGTTTTGAGAAGATAAGTTTCTCTTCTGTGGCCCTGGCTCATTTTTAAATGGATGAAATCATAACAGAAACAAGATCACTATTGAACGTGAAAGACTGTATGGCATGTGGCTCAGTGGTCCACAATCTGTCACGTTTCTATGGATATGCGAGATGGGCTGAGTTTTTCTTTGTGCATCCTGCGCAGGTGGTCAGCGGCCCCACAGAAAGGAAGCACAGGGCAGCGTCTACCCCACCAGGTAGGGACCCTCCACCTCGCATGGATGTGCAGACATGGTGAACCGGCTGGGCTGCAGCCTGGGCCTCGGCCCCTGACTTGAGAACACTGGCTTTATCTTCTCCCTGAGCGTTGTACTGCAGCTGTCAGATGGCTCTGCATTTTAAATCCCGTTGCCTGTCAATCATGGGCAAATGACAAGAAAGAACTCAAGCATAACTTCAGGTTCTGGGGAACAGGGAGGTTTGCATTTTGCAGAGGTTGCTTGGCTACTGTGGCCTGGTTTTTATTTGCTCCAAAGTAGACAATTATTTTTGTTTTTGAGTGTATATTAAAGACTTTGGGTTCAGAATACAAACAAAGGATGAGAAATAAACGAATTGAGGGAAGAGAGAAAAATCTGTGAGGCAGGAAGTAGCCCAGACCCACTAAAGACCAAAGGAGCTGGTCTTCCCAAGGGTGTGTGGTGTGGCTGAGGCCTCTTCATTACTGTGATGGAGCTTAAAGATTTAGAGTCCATATTTAAGATGAAAGGAAATGTTTTAATACATGGATAATTTGGAATGAGGTCGCTGCTTTCTTTAGTCTTCCTGATACAGGGACTGAGGACGCCTTGCTGGTCTGCTCTCATGGGCCAGGAGCATGGATGATACACCTGCTGGCAGGTGGAGGACTCGCCAGGACAGCAAGGTCTAGGGGAAGCTTTTTCTCAGAACCGGGCCTCGGCTGCAGGAGGCCTCCAACTCCACGTGCCTTCTGTTGGCTTTCACACAGACACACGGGTCAAGTATTTAAAATTCTCTTAAACCCTAATTAGATGGCTAAACCTCCACTGCAATGATGTAATCATGTCTTTGCAGCATGACTTTATTTTAAATAATATTTTGAAAGATGTTCTATGGAAACCATTCTTCTTTCCCTAGGACCCATTATTATGTATTCATATGAACGCACCTTCCAATGCAGTGATCTATTTCAATATCAAAGTAGCATTTTAATTCTATAATACCCCTAAAAGTTTACTTTAGGAATAAACTTTCCATAGACTGTATGAGCTGGGTCAAACTAACACGAAAGTTCATGCGTAGGAAGTGTGTGAGGGAGTTTATGTTTTTATAAATAAATAAGCATCATTTTATAAATAAACATTATTCTGTTTTCCTCATAAATTAAGAAAATAGAAAATACAAAACAATAATTTTGAGCTATATATAATGCTACAAAACACAGAAGCCACGGTTAGTAGTATATGTTCCCTATGAGAATTTCTTAATTCCATTTATAATGATGTTTTATTTGTATGTGTATGTAGCTGACACATATTGTCAAATTGCTATTCAATGAACACATTAGCTTTGTACTTCCATCAGCAGTGCATGAGTGAATCCATTTTATTACGTTGAAGTTTTATCACGTGTGTGTGTGTGTGTGTGTGTGTGTGTGTCAATGTGCTCTGATTTGATAAGCAAGCATGCAGTTCTCTGATTTTGAGGGAAAGCGAGCATTTGTATTAACCAGTCTTGCTTTTACGAATCATCTGTTCACACCTTTTATCCATTTTTGGAGGCTTTAGTGGTTTTCATATAATGTTTCATGAGCTCTTTATATAATCTATTAAATCTGCTTTAATTTGATTAATTTTATTACAAATTCATGTTTATTTATAAATTCCACTTTTATAATTTTGTCTTTCTTATTTCTCCCATCGCTTCTAAGCCTAGACACTAGGCAGGACTGTAATAAGGGTCTTCTGATGGAACTGGTTGTCAGAATCCCAAGGCAAACTTGCAGTGGTCCAGCAGCACATTGCATGTCAGGCCCCATCTATTGTATAGCGGTGTTCATGACCTCATTGAATTGGCATCTGGATTCGTGTTTATGTTCTGACACCTGATCATCTCCCCACTTCAAACTACCAGCTTGATCTAAAATTTTGTCTTAATACTCTGTACATTCCTGTGTCAGACTTGTCTAGACTCAGGGCAGTTTTTAGTTTTCCCGATCAGTTCTTGTGAAAAGGTAAGGTAGGTTAAGGTAATTTTCTTGGTCCTGAGACAAGTGTCTTATCAAATTTCAGAGTCATTCCCAGGGAAACACACTCTTAGCTGAGGCAGGGGAAAGGCTTGGCAGCTCTTAACCTTCAATGAATTTACAGGATTACAATATTTTAGAGTTTAAAACTCTAAAGTATGTTAATACTTTTTTTTCTTTTTTAATGGTGGAATTATATAAATTAATATTTTTTCTTTTTCATTTTTAATAAGGGAATTAAGACTGAGAAGTATGCAGTGGACAGCCCAGGGTCTGCTAGTGAGGCAGTCAGCTCGGGCAGTGAAGGACCATATTCCTGAGGTTGAGTGTTCTTTTGATGGCACCTTACATAAGCCAGGCCCTTGGCCTGCCCATGCCAGGATTGACTTGGATTTACCAGCTCCGTCCTTCCCCCCAGTCAGAGAAAGTCAATCCACTGGCATCCTCATGCATCAGAACACAATAGAGACTTTTTCTGACCATAACAAGTTACAACTCTGAATTGCAAATCATGTTTAAGCTGGAGTGAAAAGCAAAAACAAAAACAAACAAACAAACAAAAACCACTGGGATCGCACTTGCATGGGAATGCTGGCCATCTCAAGTCCTGGTTTCTTCTCGTGAATTTGTTACCAGTACAATTTTTTTCCAAAGCATTGCACACCCTCAAAGAAGTATCTGCAGAAGAAATTTAGCAAGGTGAGGTACCCAGCATTACAAAAAAAGATTACCTCTAAGAAGTCCTGAAGTAAACTCATTGCATAAAAGGAGGAGATAGTTGAATTAATTTGGTAAATTTACAATAATCAAGTTATTAATAAGTTGGAACAACACACATACTGTGGGAGCCACAGCCTTATTTGCTGATCCCCTGTTTTCAGACGCCACCCATGCATGTGATTTCTGGGTGATACACCCAGAAACACACAGCCGTTCCCCCACCTCACAAAATCCACTGTCAGATTTGATTTGGGTTCAGTGATCCAATTCCAAGATGTAGTTTTATTGTTCCATTCAAAGATCCTTTCTCCCCTTCTCTTTTCCTTCCTTCTTAAGGTTTCTCATTGGACCACTCTTTTTGGGCATTTTTGATCATGCAGTGCCAGAGAAGCAGGTCCCAGCAAGACCACGTACACCCATGAGAGACTTTTGGTGTAGTAGCAACCCTTACAAAGGATAAACACCCAAGAAAATCAGGGTTGCCTAAATATAGTTGACTTTCTGCAGGTATCCCCAGGAGAAACAGGGTGGATTTTTTTTTTCTCTGTGGAGTTTCTGGCTGAAGAGACAGAGGGTGTGATCTGAAGACAACTGGTGTATACACGGGTGAAATTCTCCACTGTTCAAATTCCCTTCTTTCAAATGGCATGATCCATCAGGGTTCCATTTTCTTTACCAAAATCTTGGCCATAAGCAAATACCAAGATGGTATTTGGCCAACTAGGACCAAGGCACTCTCTAGAAACTGCTTCCTAAGCAAAGTTCAATCTTAACCAGTAATATGCAAGCCTGACTAATATGAAGTGAGCAAAAGCAGAATAAAGTAATAACAATTCTTGGGCATCTAATAGTAACTCCTCTCCATAAGCCCTTTATCTCTGCAGAACAAGGATCAAGATATTTTAGTATAGCTTCATTTCATTCATTTCTTTCCTCATTCAAAAAATGATGAATGGAAGTGTACAGAAATTAGAGCTGATAAGGCCTTTTCTGACATATCTCATTTTGGCCTTTATAGCATCTCTGTGCAGAACTGGGTTGGATACATGTTGTTTCTGGGTTTTAAGATGAGAGGGTTGCAGCTCAAAAGGCTTAAAGGGTTTGACCAGGAGAACAGGGCCATGTGGCGACAGAGGTGGCACTCAGAACTAGCCTTCAGATTGTGCCTGGCGCCCTTTCTACATCCTCCTGGGTCTCTCTCAGATGAGCTTGTACAAGTGGTCAAGACACTCCATCTGCCCACTGTTGCATGGCCTCATTGAGTCTCCAATTAGCGCAGCACATGTTCTGAGGTCCATCAATAGATTGTATCATTTCCCCTCACTTTCCAGTAAGTTTCCCAGTCTCTCTCCACTGGTTTTTAGTTGTATCACAGCAAACCCACCCATATTGTTAGATGGGGTTGCAGTACCTTTTGTTGGTTTCAAATGATTTGCTTTGAGAATGAATTTGTGTGATGAGAAAAGTCCCTTTGGGGACTCTGCCTTTAACTCCATTCTGAATTTTGTCTTTCAGGGAAAAGCAGAATTTTATGGCACCTTTCCCTGTTGCTTCTTATTTTTTGTTTGAAATGAATGGAATTCTCGAAGCACTGAGGAGATCCTCGTGCCTTGGAAGACAAGCCTGAAATTGAGCTCTAGGCTCTCTTGTCCAGTGGTTGTCCATGTAGCCTGGGAAACTACAATATCCACTCTGTTTATTCCTTTGTAAAATGCAGGTATTGGGGTGAGAAGGTGGGTGGAATGGGGGCGGATCAAACTGAGCAATTGTCTATGTCTTTTGCCGGTGGTAGTCTCTGTGTTTACAAAAGGTGTATTCTTTCCCATCCCTTAAGCCACTTGATGCCGTGTAGCAATGCGGACCTTCACATTCTAGCCCCATCCTACCCCCATGGCTTGCACAACCCATCAGCTTTGGGCCTCGTTCTCTCAAAACCTGCTGCCTTGACAACCTGATTGAGGAGTCACTTCTTGAAAATACTGACTGCACAGGCTCCATTCTAGAGGTATTCATTTCAACTATCTATAGAGGTGTGGGGTTTATTTTTATCCAACGTCTTACTCCCTTTTTGAACAAGTTTCTTCAATTTACCTTAATCCAAAAGGGGATGTGATGTGAGATTTTTGGCATCTCTATAGCAGACTCCTTAGAGTTTCATATTTTTAATGTGTTGGTATTCTTTTCTTAAATACACTGTATTTGGAGCAAAACAGACCCAAAAGCACCTCTATGAGAAATTTGAATAAATTCAGAATAGTGACACTGTTCTTACATCAGAAATCCTTGATAAATCCAAAAGATGGGAATAGATTTCATCAGTGTGCATTTCCCAACCTCCCAGATGGTGATAAAGCAGATCTTCATATCGGCCCTCACTCTTCCTAATTTCCCGAAACAAGGGGATAACTTTGATGGAAAGAATAATCCTTCCTCTGACTAGATGTGGTGGTATATTGCTTATAGAAAATGAGTTTGAAAACACAGATTTTTATCTAAGTTGCCATCTAACAGCTCTTTTGATGTCTCCAATAGTATTTTGAAATCTTGATAAAGTCTTTCATTTGGAGGTATGAGGATTTGGGGTGAGTTTTTCCTTTGTTTTTTTGTTGCTGTTGCTGTTCAATCCCTGCTAATATCCTTTGTTAAATGTTAAGATAAATAAACAAAACTTTAGTTGGCAAAAATCTTCCTGACATCCCTTTCCTGATATTCTGGCCAAAAATATCATTGAGTTATTACATAAGGCAGCAGCATCCACTTTGGTGAGAATCATCTGTAGTGGAAAAAAAAGACCACTTGTGCTTGTCAAATGTGATGAGATCTGATCTGATTTATCATCTATTTTTCAAGCTTTTGTTTTATTTACAAATATAGAAAGTTAGTATCTTTCTTTAAGTAAGAAGATTTTAAGTTCCTGTTTATTTTTAATTAATTAATTAATTAATTTTTGGCTGTGTTGTGTCTTTGTTGCTGCACCTGGGCTTTTCTCTCTAGTTGCGGGGAGCGGTAGCTTCTCTTGTTGGAGAGCACAGGCTCTAGGCACATGGGCTCAGTAGTTGTGGCTCGTGGGCTCTAGAGTGCAGGCTCAGTAGTTGTGGTGCACGGGCTTAGCTGCTCCACATCATGTGGGATCTTCCCAGACTAGGGCTCGAACCCGTGTCCCCTGCATTGGCAGGCGATTCTTAACCACTGCGGCACCAGGGAAGTCCCTTAAGTTACTATGAAGAACGTGATGGATGCAGTTTTAAAAGAGGCATTTCTTGATGTATGAGCAAGGATCTCTCTGAACATAACTTTAACGTGCTTGAGTAGATTTATATCATGGAATTTGACTTAAATTAAGGCAGTATGTGTGTGTGTGTGTGTATGTGTGTGTGTGTATGTGTGTGTGTATGCATGTGTGTGAAAATCATTTGTTGTTTTTTTAAAAAAAGCCAGAGTAACATTTTGAGTCATGACATCACAATTGAGAACTTAACATGTAGCAGGTGGTAGAATGCATCGACTTAAATGCTCTATAAGATATTTTGCATTTGTGAATGTTTTACCACTTTTAAATTGAGATAGTGGGTTTATGTTGTTTGCTTATGTACCTTTATCTTTTATGTGGACTTGAGATGCATCACATTTAGTTGGAGCATATATATTATGCTTTCATTAAGTAGTTGTTTGTTTGTTTTTTAACAGTCTAGTCATTCTGAACCACTGTTGTCAGATATAAGCGCCTGTGCATTTAGTTCTCCTTGGTGAAATAAACTTAATATTAGTCATTTAAGAGTTTCCAAGTCAGAATGTGCAACAATTATACAAATGCTTGAATACAATGAGAAAGCCTCAATTGTTTCCATTTTGTCTATTACATTATCGAGGGTTTGGGATGGATCGGTTGGGGAAAAGGATGGTCAATTTGAATTGGAGGCTAAAAGGTGTGAAACGGGGAACTGGCTGCAAAAATGAATGATCTACTCAATTTCACTCTTGAGCTTCTTCACCAAGAATCCAAATTATTTTGTGCTGTAACTCTTTTAAAGGAAAAAAAGTACATTTTTTATTTCTATGGCAAAATTTCTTTTTGAAAAAAAAAAACAATCCTTGAATACTGAATAAGTGCAAATCAACAGTCAGGTTAGCGATGTTATCCAGAATAATTCTGAGTGGTGATGGAATTTGTCGGTTAGCCCACACAAAACTTGTAGTCTGGTGAACCACCAATTTTGTTTCAAATGACAACATATCACTGTGTGATATAGAAATCTCACTGCCCAGAGAAATCACTGGATACACTTTTTAAATATGCTCTCACTTGAAGTTGGGGCTCCTGTCAACAAAATATAAATTTTTGGAAGCATGAGTTCAAACTGGAAGGTATCCAAAAAAAGCATATTCATCTTCTTGTCATATTGAAATATGAGAAATGTAAGATTTAAGCATCATTCTTGGGGCAGAAGGCCCAGGGGTGTTGTTTTTTTATTTTCATCAGAAAGACTCTGCCTTTCATTTATATATGTGGACAGAGTATAATGTGCTTATGTGGTCTTACCCCCTCTTCACACAACACACAGGGCCTCGTCCAGTTTTAAGCAAGTACCTCTTGATGCTTCACATTGGGGAGGAGAAAAACAGACTCCAGAGGGCATGTCTGGTGGATGAGGAAGACATTGAACAAATAGACATTGCATACATAATATGTGTGTGCAAATAGTGACAAGCGTCAAGAAGAAAACCATCAACTCACACCATATCATTGATTAGGTCAAATGTCAAAAGGAGGCAAGCTCTTCATGCACTGAAGAGTCAGTTGAGTTAAACTATGAAACTCTATGAATAAGTTTTGCTTTTAGTCCACAAGCATAACTACCATTTTCTTCATCTTTTTTTAATGATACCTATTCTCAATTGATTTTAGCCCCAGCTTAGCCATTCTTCTGGAAACACCACTTTCAGCTCCTGTCTTCTTTCCTGGATTTTGGGGTTGGGTTCCTGGCGGATATTGATCACCGATCACTCAGTTTACCAATAAGGAGTTCAGGTCTGGTCAGCATGGTGTTTGAAAAACCTCCAAAGTGCAGGTGTCCTGCTTCTCTTCAAATAAACAGGCCCCTCCTCAGTCCAACGCAGATTTGCTGTTGGAGCATGCATGAAAATACAAATCCTTAAATCTGATCACTTGTGCCCCATGATTGATGGAGCAACAGATTGAGGGGGAGGTGTTTGGAGCCCTCTCAACAAACCAAAGAAAGTAGCATCTGTTACCTTGATGGAGTCTAATCTCAGCTCACAAAACTTTTCCCACCTGAATATGAAGCTATGGTGAAGGTGGAAAGGACAAAACAGAGATTTGGGCTAAGGACCGATTCATAGCATCCGCTACATCCTAACCCAGGAATTCCAAACCTTGCCTACGTACTGAAAAACCTACAGTATGTGTGTTCCATCCCAGACCAATTACGTCAGAATATCTATTCAGAGTTACACATATTCTTCAAATAGATAGATGATATCAAAATTTGAAATTAAGACTTAGAGGCACTCTCCTATGGGGGACATACCTGAGTTAAAGTACATTTTTGGAGTGTGGTGACACATTTACCAAGTTGAGAATGGGGGATTGATAATATTTTGAGGGATTACATTGGAACGGTTAGCCCAGCCCAGGAAGAATTAACTGGAGACAAGAACGGTACCCACCTGATAGACGGTTTGAGCCTGATACATAGATAGATAGTGGAGATGAAGTAGAGAAAAATTTTAGGGAGCTCCTTTTTAATGCGTTAAACCCTGTGGGTGTGAATATTGGAAGTGAGGAATACAGAGGGGAGAAATCTAGATTGATTGCGTATTCCTTTCTTGAGGACCTGGTGTATCCATTAAGTCATTCTCCTAGATGAAGCCCTCTGTCTCTCTCGTCACTAAAGGAAAGAAAGGTTTAGGAAGTGGAAATGGATTCAGCTGGGCATAAAATATATGTGGGATACAGACTGGGATACAGATCTGGAAATTAGGAGAAATCTGGAATAGAGAGATCTAGTCATCATTTTGTGAAAAGATGATAGTTAAATCTCCAGGAGTTGATAGGATCACTTAATTTCCACATAAAGATGGAGCAACAAAGACCTTATGGTTACAACGCAAGGGAACACCCATATTCAAATGATGGGCAGAGGCAGATAATTAAAATAAAATTGTAGATGGCTTATATCTTGGGCACCAAGATCATCTTGTGATTTAAACACATATACTCAGAAAAATGATTCAATCTCATAGGAAAAAGGTAGGGAAAGGTTTGATTTTAAAATGACTTGATGGCTAACTCAAAATTGTATTGTCTCCCTTTTCTTTGTGTTCAGGTATGTGGATGACCAAAGAGAGAACTCCCAACGCGGCTGCACTCTCTTCTCTGTGAGTAATCGAATCTCTACAGTGATTAAACATCCTCATGACATATGTGTTTCTCTGAGCTTTAGCATAAAGAACATAAGCTGATTTATAAAGCCTCCTTACAACCACAACCCAGAACCAACTGTTAGTAACACTGGAGTGAAAGCCAGAATATAAGCATTCTCAAAACCAGATCTCTCCCTAGCGAAGTTTGAAATTCTCCAGGAGCCCAGGACTTGGACGAGTGCTGGGGAAAGAACGAGGGGTGGGGTTGGAGGGTCCCAGATGAAGCATTGTTTTTAATGATGGTTTCCTGTAAAAAATGAGGGCAGTAGAAAGCTCTTTGAGATAGTTTTTCCAAACTGGTTAGTTATAGGACACTCTTGTCTTTACAAGAGTGATCATTGAAAATATATTTTAATTATTGATTAAGACTCCTACAATGTTCACTCATTCATTGAATAAATATTTTAGCATTCCTTCAATGCACCTACATCTGAACTAAATGTAGACTGGAGAAAAGTGACTAAAATATATACTTGTCATTCAAGACCTTATCTAATATTGGAATGTTTCAACTTTCACACTAATTTACAAAATAATTTTTATCTGTTCCTTAGGAATTATTTATACTGAAATTAAAACACAGCTATTTCTTACTTTTACACTAATACATATTTATAATCTTTTATTCACTATTCTTTATCATGAATTTATTTAAGAGTACAGATGAATAAATTATGTGTATCAATTGATCTAGTATTCAAATTCTAAAATTAAACAAGAGCAGATCAATTAGAATTCATCTCTCTTTCCTTTAAGTATTCCATTTTATGTTGTTTTTTGTTGTATTTTTCTTTGACAGACTTAATTCTTTTTTCTTAAACTATAAATAAAGAATGCTTTTTTGGGGGCTTCCCTGGTGGCGCAGTGGTTGAGAGTCCGCCTGCCGATGCAGGCGACACGGGTTTGTGCCCCGGTCCGGGAGGATCCCACATGCCGCAGAGCTGCTGGACCCGTGAGCCATGGCCTCTGGGCCTGCGCGTCCAGAGACTGTGCTCCACAACAGGAGAGGCCGCAGCAGTGAGAGGCCTGCGTACCACAAAAAAAAAAAAAGCTTTTTCTAAAGAATTTACATTATTCAAATAAATATAAAAATAAACATTAAAAATACCTCTTATAATCTCTAAATCCAGCAATTTTTATTAAATGTGGACGTGTACTCTTTGCACAGATTTTCCCTACTTGTATCCATATAGTAAACTCTATTTTCCCTTCCAAAAGTAATTATAATATACATATAAACTGGCATTCTTTTAAAAGTATCATGGATAATCCCTCATGTCATTAAGTGTTTTTCTATATAAGTTCTATATAAGTTCATATTATCATGTATGCTACCTATTTTCCTTTAGAATGTTTAGAACATTTCCTTCCTTGCTGCTCTCACAAATAATGCTGGATGAAATTGCTGTATATGTGTCCTTATTTAAATACATTACTATTTTCTTAGACTAGGGGGAGTGCTGGGTTAGAAAGTATAGTCAGTTGAACAGTGTCCCCCACAACTTGGTGTTCAGTTGGAATCTCACAATGTGACCTTATTTGGAAGTAGGTCTCTGCAGATGTGATTAAGTTAGGGACCTCAAGATCAGATCATGGTGAACTTAGGGTGACTGTAAGCCCAGTGACTCGTGTCCTGGCTAATAGAAAAGAAGCCACAGAGAGACAGGGAAAAGGTCGTGTGAAAACAGAGGCAGAGATTGGAGTGATGCTGCCACAAGCCAAGGAATGCCTGGAGACCCAGGAGCTGGAAACATCAAGGAAATACTCTCACTAGAGCCTTCAGAGGACTCCCAGCCCTGCCAGCCCTTGATTTTGGACTTCCATCTTTCAGAATTGTGAAATAATAAAGTTCTGTTGTCTTTAGCCACTGAGTGTTTGGTAATTAGTCACAACACCCACAGAAAACTAACACAGAGAGTAAGATCCCTGCTTAGAGTTTTTAGTTATATGCCTGCCATGTTCTCAGAAAAATTTCACCTGTTTATTTCAGCTTCTCTGCTGTGATTAAAAACTATTGTTTACCAGTCAACTGAAAAAGTGAGTTTGGTTCAGGAATAAAGCTTTCACCGCTGTGTGTTTGGGTCTAGCTAGGGATGAATACTAGAATTCTAATGAATATTAGGTCATAGACCACAACCCTAAAATATTCACTGAATTATTTTTTAAATCTTATACTTTGGGGATAAGTGAGTGGATACATACATTATAAAATATCTGCCTATATCAATACCTAAAATAATATATCAATACCTAAATAATATAATAGATGAAATAAAAAGAACCTGCCCTCCAGAATTGTCCTTCCAATTGGGGAAGAAAAGAAAAAAAGACACAAAAAGCTATACTATGCTCATTTCATGACTTTAAATACTACCTCTTTATGCTCCTCATGCCCAAATGTATATCTCTAGCCCAAACTTCTTTTATCAACTCTACATCCATAGATCCAACATGTACCTGGCATCTCACCAGCCTCATAAACATCTTAAATGCAACATAATGTAAACTGAACTCATGCTCTCCCCCAAAACCATTTCTATTACAACCAGCACTCTCTGTTGAAGACAATACACTCCTTCCAGTTGGCTTAGACCAAAGGCAAACCTTAGAGTCACGTTTTATCCTTCTCTGCCTTTGTACATTAATCTCTAGAATATATTGCTGTCTCTAGTATCTAAGTATGTGCAAAGTGTGACCACTTAGCTCCACCTCTGCCTCTGAGACAATTGTTCAGGCCACCATCCACCTTTGGCCCAGGGAATTGCTATCGTCTGCTAACTGATCTCACTTCTACATCCGTCATCTTTACTTCAGACTCAGTATAACAGTGAAATTGGTGCTTTTAAATATATAAGTTAAATCATGTTTGATGATCTTGACTGCAAACTCTCCCCTGGCTTCCCATTTTTCTCAGTAAAAGCCAAAGTCCTTACAATGGAGCAGCCCTTTATAATGAATGTGATTCCCCTTATCTTTCCAAATTAGGTTGTAATTTTTTCACCTCATCAATCCTGCTCAAACATCACTGGTCACCTTTTTGTCTCTTGAGCACATGTGTCAAATCCAGTCTTAGGGCATTTGCACTAGCTGTCTTATCTGCCTGGAATATTCTTTCATTACCAATTTCAAGATTTTTCTCAAGTGTCTAGCTTTTAGTGAGGGCTAATATGATTCATGTTAATACCGAAATCTGCTTCCTACCCCTTGTACAATCTCAAGTCCGCTCACTTTGTTATTTTTTTTAATGGAATGTATTACTTTATAATATTTGTGTGTCACGCTTTTGGCTTAATTGTCTGTATCCCCTGATATAATTGAAGCTTAGCCATAGCAATGTTTTTTCTTTTTCTTTTATCTTTTTCTAACACGTATCAAGTGTCCAGAATAGCATCTGGAGCATTGTTTTCTCTGAATAAATATTTGTTGAGATAACAGAATAAATCCATGCTTCAGCAGTTACGTGGTAAACTAGGACAAGGATGCAAAACTCAGGCAATCCATTCTTCCAGTGCCTCAGGCCAAGAGCTTTACAATGATCCTTTATATTATTATAAACACAAGGGAACTTTAAAAATAAATTCAACTATCTGTGTTCCACCCCAGACCAACTGACTCTGAATCTCTGGCTGTGGGCTACAAGCATGGGTGTTCTCGAGAAATCCAGGAGTGACTTTCAAATGTGCCTTGTAGGTCCATGGGGACTAAAACCCACTCTTGTCTGCCATTCCCTAAGCCTCAAGAATTCAGGGGAAAGTGGTCAATCACTTCAGCAGGGTAAGGATGATCCCTCAACCCCAACTGGTTAAGACTGGTGCCCTAATGTGCCCGCAGCCACTAGGTTTCTGGTCCTCACTTAAAGCTGAAGAAAGTGGGTTTTTTTTTAAATTTCTCTTCTTCCTAGAAGGCACTTTGAATCTGTGAGTCTCACCTCTAGGTTCACTCTTTCAAAATTCTCTCATCCCAATCATCTCCCAGCTTGGACAACACCAATGAAAGTTGTTTTTCCCCAGGGAAATGTTTGAGATTTGAATATATGTGCTAACGGGTACCCACACATGGACTTGGCATGGCCCTGCATTTTATCCACACAATTTACTCTGAATGTTTCCTATTTCTTGATGTAATGGAGATAAGAAAAACACACAAATGCCAGTTAACTACTTGGGTTTACTAAAACACTCTCCAAGTTTTCCTCTTAGACTTGCTAAAGCTCCTGGTTTCTCTCAGCTTTTCCTGGCCTCCCACTTCAACCTTCCTTCCCCACATGACCTGAGTAGCACAAGGTTCCAAGAAATTATATATTCAGATGTGACAAACTATGATTTATTTAACTAATTCTCTATTGGGAGGTGTTTATGCAAAACATCCTTTATTACTATATCTTTGCTCACATTCCTAGTGATTCTTCTAGGCACACCTTTGGATTTGGCATGGCTGGGCCAAAGGGTACACTGGCTTTAAGACTTTTGATATGTTTGTGAGGCTGGGGACAGTACAAACCATATTTAAGTTCACAGGACAGCTAGTAGGAAGGACAGCAAAATACAACGTAGGACAGGACAGGAGCATCCCTCATCTGGGATACTGGCCCCAGAACCGTAACAACAACCCCTGTCCCCCAGAATGAAGGAAACTGGCTGATCAGATGTAGTGTGTTATAAAAGCTTGAACACAAAGCAAAGCAGGTGATGGCTTACTTTCTCAAACATACCTGCACGTGTGCATGCACACGTGTACACACGCACACGTACATATGCGCACACAGACATGCACCCCAAAACGCATTACACTCAAGCTTTCACTTTAGCAGGAGGATCTGCTCTTTAAGACACTGTATAGCCTTGAAATCATCAGAACTGATTGTGTGATCATTTCTGGGAAAGCAGAACTCTTGTTGAATGAAATGCATGCCTTTGTCTCATACCTTTTAGATCCCGCACATAAATGCCATTTGAGAGGCTTTCATTTCTGTGGTGGACAAGCTCGAGAGATGCGTCGGCCTGAAAATCAAAGGTAATAAGACAGTTTCAGAATATTCAGAGTCAAATGCTCTCAGTCATGAATTGGGTACCTTTTGCTATGGAACAACAACAGAACTCGACAAATACCTTTCTGACTCAATTTTTTTTTTTTTTAAATTGTACTGTCTTAGCACACGAATCAGAGAGATATGGCACCGTCACTGCTCTGCTAGTACAGAGAAGCTGGGGCGAGTCTAAGGAAACTCAGGGCCATCCACACACCTCAGCCTTCACAGGGGATCAGGGCACGGAGACCTCTTTGTTACCTTACCACTGACCAGCTGTGTTAAACGGTTCTCTGCCTTTAGCCATAGCTTTGCTGCAAACCATGGGCATGTCACTTTGGAGCCTGACGCTCTAAACTTGGATAATCAAGTCAGGAAGAGGGTTTCTTCCACAAACTCTCTGTACAGCAGGATGAAATATCTAAGTCAGAGTAAGTCATAGGCATGTAAATGCTTTGGAGAAAGACACATACTGTACTGGAATACTTTTAAAATAATTGAACATGAGAACACAGGAAACTAATAAAAAAGATGTAAAATATGTGGGCATTCGTGTGTCTTATATTAAAGGATCACTCTGGCCTGCCAGTATCAGAGCATTGATCAGACTAATGATTGCATTAGTCAATCAATTATTAAACTGATTTGGTTATGGCAGCACTTCATAATGACTATAAACATTTTAATATTTGAAGACATATACTGCAGAGTCATTCCACATATATATAATTTCCAAAGCCTTTGATTGGAGTGGGAGATGAGGGGTGGAACTCCATCTTCTTGTTATCTTTTTTTTCATAAATCTTAGCATATTAGTTTGTCTGTGATCTTAAATTTTGGGCTTTTTTAAAGCAGAGTGAGGACATATAGGATTTTGAAGAAATGTGAGTGCAGATCCATATTAAACTTAGGATTTTTCTCCCACCTCTAGAGTTACCTTGCTTACACATCTTTGAACAGTGGTCTTCCTTCCCTCCCTCCCTTTCTAGGGCTTTCTGCTCACAGATGGGGGCGTAGTCTCCAGGTCACAGAGCTGTGGGCGAACCCAAGAGCTTGTGAACTGCACTGAAAATTCCAGGAAGAGTAAAAACCTCTCTCCTGACCATTCTGCAGACATTGGCTCCACGCCTGCCACTCATCGGGTACAAACAGTGTGTATGATGATTGTTTTGGGACTAGATTAAGAGAAAGTGGCCCAGTGACCCCAAGCTCCAGGCCCATCTGGAGGGCATCTCCACATCCTGTTAGTCCTTTGAGTCCACGGGATGCATAAATCTCTTGCCTGTATCATTTTCCAAATCTTATAAACCAAATGCAATAAGGAGGGAAAGACCTTCTTAACAAAATAGCTGCATATATATTTGTTTCCAGTATCTGTCTGATAAAGTCTTCACTTGGTTTTCACTCAGTCGATGGACAAGTGGTTGCCCCTGTTTTCTGTCCATCAGTCACCACAGCAACAAGTGCGAGTGCAGAGTTAGAGAAGCTTCACAAACAAGCTCAGGCCTTGGGCTGGTGCTGCCACTGCCTCTGAGCTGAAGAGAAAGCCCTGGCCGGTGGGGGTTAGGGATTGGAGCTCGGCATGTGGCCAGGAAAACCCCGGGGCCTCTATCCTGTTCCTAGCTCTGCAGTTTAGTGCTCCGTGGCCTTAAGCATACTAGTTAATGATGCTAATCTTAGCACCCTCTGCTGTTTCTCACCCAAACACGTTGAGGCTTCTTAGGAAATGGTTCAAGGTCTGGTTTTGCCAATAAGTACCTCAGGACAAACACAAATCTCTACCAAGTAGCAAAAAGCTTTCTCTCTTTTGAGTAGTCACAAGACGGAATGCTTTGAAATGCAAACTTTTCAGTAGGGAGGGTTTCTTATCCTCTACACTCAGGTAAGATTTCTATTGGATCTATCTCTTTCCCCTCCCTATGGACCGGTCTGCGGAAGGGATGCTTGCGGGGTTAGGGAGACAAGTAAAATCAAGGGAGTGGGAAATATATGGATTTTTGCCCTGTAAGAATTTTCTGGAGGAGCTCTGCTCCAGAGACCACTGTGCAGATCACAAGCTGCTGCCAACCTCCACCTTCTACCAAACCAAACTCGAGAGTCTAGTTAAATGCCCAGCGAACAGTAAAGGATAAAATGTTAGAACTCAATAGGGAGAGTAGACATCGTTTAATCCAATCTCTTTATTTTGCAGAGAAGAAAGCCAGGGTCCCGATGTGCACTACAATTTTCCAAAGTTCCCTTTGTGTGGCCTCGAAAAGCAGTTTCCTGGGGTTTTTAATTATAATCCTGAAGAAAGTCTGCACGTTTCCATGTTGAAGTAAAGAAGCAATGTCTTCCTCCTACTTCTCCCTCTTCCTCTCAGAACCAGGGTTTTCTGAAAGCCTCTTCATCTTACAGAAGAAGTTCTCTGAGTGACTACTCTGAGGCGAGAAGGAGAGCGAGGGTGGGAAACAGGGTTGTGTGGTGTGACAAATCCATAGAAAACAAATCATCGTGAAGATGAAGTCCTCTTCAAAAGGTCAAGGCTTTTGCATTCAAAAGGCTTCCAGTGATGATAAGGGAGAAATTTGCTAGAAAATTGTTAACATAACACACTTGTTCAGAAGAGGCCGATGTATTCATATTAATGCTTCTCTCTCTCAAAGCTGACATTGCTGTACATGTAATCCCATTAATTCTTACTGCTACCCTTTCAGGCTGTTTGCAGGTGTTTTATCTATTTAGCAAAATAGGACATTGAAAATTAGGAAGGTAAATAACGTAGAGATTTCAAATTCAGAATATTTATATCTTTCCTTAGTAATGAAGAAAAGAGTCTCAAAAGCCAAGACTCTAAATACCAGCTGGCAGAGCTGGAGTCTGGGGACTTGTGCCCTGGACCTCAGAAGGCACACTTGATCTGATTTCCTCTTGGCCTTGGGTTTAGAGGTCCCCTTGTATCCGCATTTCCTGTGTAGTTCTTTGAAACGTGGAGTATATGTAAGCTAGGTCAGAAAACAGAATCTGGTCTGGAAACCATGATTCATAAAACTATCCCTTTGAACTCACCTTAATTGCTGAGATCTCAGTGTACTGTCAAACTAGAAAATCAACAACAAAAAGGATATGTGGGAAGCATATATATGAGGAGACACACATCTAAGACTCGAGTAGTATAGTCTTCAAGGAATGAGGAAATCACCTGAACTTCAGGTCCCAGGATGAGTCAATCCCTGACTAGCTGCCTTTCAAACCTCTTACCTGGAGCAGGGCCACATCAACAAGGTCTTTGGCTGCCAGACATTTCTTTGCTGTGTGTTATGGACTGTACGTGACTGCCTCAAATTTGTATGGTGTAGCCCTAACCCCCAGAGGGGGGGGGGATAGGGCCTTTGGAAGTCAATTAGGCTAAATGAAATCATGAGGATGGAGGCCTTGGGATGGGATTAGTGTCCTTATGAGAAGAGACACCAGGGCTCTCTCCCTGCCAGGTGTGAGCACTGTGAAGACGGCCACCTGCAAGCCAGGGGCAGATCTCTCCCCAGAACTCCACAATGCTGCTCCCTGATCGTGGACTTGTGGGCTCCAGGACTGTGAGGCATAAGTGTGTGTTGCTTAAGCCGGCCAGTCCGTGGCATTTGTTACAGCCACCCAAGCTGAACAAGACACCATGCCTTGGTCTCCAAGGTCTATGCCTAATTTTTTCTGTGTCATTGGACTACAGCAGCTGTGGCCACAACTCATTGCAACACAGGTCACCTCAAAGCCCTTTGCGGTGTTTGCCAAAGTAAATCATTTACTTAAATATGCTGCTTTGGTGTCTTTCTCTAGGTTTTATACCAGGCTGTCTTAGCCCATAGGAGCTGAGAGACTCCTCAGGAGATGGTCAAGCTGCCTGAACCTCCCTTGAGTTTCCCTTGAGAGGTAAAGGGTGAGGAATCATGATGGAATGACCCCCAAGGCTTCTTCACCCCAGACCAGCTTCTGTCAATATATTCTTTTGACACTTAGGATAAACTTTTTTACAGAGTGAAAGAGGAATAGATTTTATGTTTCAAAGTCCATTCAGAAAGATTTTATCCCCATTATCAAGAAAGGGAAAAATGGGCTCAGTCATTCAAGAGCTTTTCTTAAAAAGGGAGGGATGTGCAAAGGCTCATCTTCCTCTTGGGCTCTGTGGGAAGGTAATCCATTTTAGATCAATAGCTATTGGTTCATGATTAGCCATTGGTATTCCTCATTAAAACAAAATTAGACTGTCACCCGGAAAGTAATATTTGAACCATGTTTCAGTTTCCGAGAAACCTACAACAAGGGCAGAATATTAATCAGACTGTGCTTTGGGGAGGTGAAGCTAAAGTTATAAATATTTTCTTAAGATACATTATATAAGACAATTCGGTTACTGATGAGGTGTGAATGCTTCTAATGGCGTATTCTATAGGGTGATTTATTTTAATTGTCACTCTGGAACCTGTTATTATACAGTGTTAGGATGGGTCACTGCATTAGAAAATTAAAGCTGATGAAAGGCATTCATTTTTAGCCTGTTTATAAATTCAGACCTTTGGGATAAAGAGATGCTGACTGTACATAAATACTGCTTGACCATCATTGCACCATTCACTATGTCTGGTGTTAAAGACCGAGCGAGGCAGCCACACAGCTCTGACTGTCGTGCGGGTTTCTGTTCCAGCCACAGCTGCCTCTGGTCAGGATGCAGGGACAGGGACAGGATGAGATTCCACTCGCCTGGAGGATACTGACTTTCTCCTGGCTACTGCCCAGTAGGCTTAACATTGACTGTCCAGAATAGAACCAGAATTGGAGCAGGGAAGAGAGCCAGCATTTAAAAAACTCTAGTATAGGGCATGATTTTACTACTGCTCTCATTTTACTTCTCATGTCCCCTAAGATTGGTAAATGTCTCTATTCTAAAAAGAGAAGTTCAGAGAGATTAAATTGGAGAAGTTTGCACAGGTAATAAAACACAGTGCCAGAAATGATTTAGCTTGTAGTGAATACTCATAAAAACAAGACACTTCTTATTGCTTTATTTTTTTGCCTTTTCACAGTAAATGTTTCATTGCTAGCTGTATAAGAACAGACATAACATTAATAAGACAGGTTCTTATATAACACCTCTACTGTGGCCTTAAATCCTAGATTTAATTTTTTTTCAGTTGGTCAGATAGGGCCTCTGGGCATGTGTAGAAGGTGTAGGGAGATGGAGGGAACAAGAATGACAAAAGACCAGGACTCACGCTGGTGTTTTGAGTGGAACCCTCCAACTCTATAAATCCTTCGAGCTTACACAATAGAAAAAAAAAAAAAGAAAGAAACACCGATGCATTTTGGAGGTCAGATATGCAGTTAGTCACTCTAATTTTTGCCTAAATGAATCCATCTTTTGTGTGTGCTGAAAAGAGCAAATTGCCTGCAATGTACGTCTAGGCAGTTTCCAAAGCAGAATCAGAAAGTGAGATGCCAAAAATTGTCTTTGCTCTTTACGTCATCACCAGATTAAAGAGGAATTGTGTTCGTGCAAATGAGGATGCAGGTGCCTGCCACCTGGAGACCATCCAGTCATACCAGTTGGTCTACAAAAATTGTTCCTGGAGTGTCATCAACAATATAAAGCTTCAAAGTTTGAGAAACTAACTCTACAAGGTACAGCTGTTTTAGCTGGGGAGCAAAGGTACCAGCCTGCCAGTCTCTGAATCTGGTCTTTTTTGTTGAGAACCTAATGGGATTTTTCCTCATGGTTCCTTTGGCTTGTACACAGGTATTATGCCATGTTTAGGCAACATATTTTAAATTATACTTAATGGATAAATCTTGAATTGTTCAGTCATTGATTTCTATTAACAAATCTAAATTAAGCTCTAAATTTACCATTGTAGCTCATTATGGTGACAGCAAATGTAAGATTTCATTGTCAATGATCAAAAAACTTAAAAAGTGCAGTCTACTACCTTGCTGTTTTGAGTTTCTGAGCACATGGCAAACATTCAAAATGCTGTCTCCCCTATTTAAATGTTGCTTTATTTCCACATTTAAATGACTAGTTTTGGGACTTACATTACACATGTCACTACTCAGTTACTATTGGAAGTATGGGAGTGTGAAAATTGTGGCCACCAATCTAAGGTTCTCTGGATATTCCTAGTTTTATATGCTGTGTTTACTTCCTAAAATGGTGACTCATTAAAGACTCCACCAGAGATCATCTGCTATTATATTCTTTTGAGTTTTCCTTAAATAAAAACTGTTAAAAGTGGGGGATCTTTTCTAATTAAATTGATAGTAGCAGTGGGAATGTGGTTGTTTGCATTACTGAGTTAAATATGCCACTGTTGGTTTTTTCTAGCAAAGCTAATCAAGAGTTATCTTCTTTCCCAAACTGTCTTTTCCTTCCTAACTTCTCTGCTTCTGTCTCCAGAAAAGCTATTGTCTAGGCCCTCTTGTTCTAAGCTTCTTGTCATATCTGACAATGTTTTTCTCTTCTGCTTTCCAGCTAAGTCCCCCTAGTACGAGACCTAGTAACCTTCCCTTAAATGTTTTCTTAGATTCATATTGCTTCCTACATTTCTTCAAATTTAGATCCTTATTATTTTATACCAAGGGTACAATATCTGGGGGCCTCTTAACCCCCAGCTACTCCTGGTCCCCATGCTGCCTGCCCCCTGTTTTTGTTGTCCATCTGCCCTTCTCTTGACTCTCCCCATCAACACCCTCGAATCTGCTTTGGGGTCTTTCCCCGTGGCTCCTATTCTTCCAATACCATATCCCGGATCCACCAGACTTTCTCAGAGCTACCTTTCTCTTGCCTTCCTTGTTGTTTGGATTGGCTTTATATTCTAAGGTTTTATCATACATTCGTGAGTGTTTGTATTTCATTTGTATTTGTTCACACTAAGTAAATAATGCACAATTAAATAATGGGGCAGTTCATTCATCATTTTTATTGTTCCTAGTAAATTCTGACCCCTGCCCAGTGGGAGCTGATAATCTGGGAGATGGACTGGTATGGAGATTGACAAGTGAGCACTCTATTTGGACACCAGATACATGTTCAGGATTAAGTGAGAGGTAAGGTGAGGTGTGATAGGAGAACGGGGAAGATTACTCGGCCAGCACAAGGAAGGCGGGGCTTGGGGTTAACCAGTGTGAGACTCATCTCACGATTAGTGTGTGACCTGAATGGAGTCTCAAAATATAGGCATCAGCAGTCAGCCTTACGCAATCGCTACCATCCCAACCATGCTGGGCTACTTGCTGAACTGAATTGTTTCAGAAAGTTTGAAAAGCAGCAAGCATTTGGTACAAGTATGCCTCTTTCCTATCTTTTTTTCTCTACATGAATGAGATCACATAAAATTCTATTCTCTGTTTCTCTACAAAGTCTTAGAAACTGCTGTTATATTTATTACCAATTGTGAATGCTGGTGGCTGCATGATCACCAATTTTAGGCTTGGGTAGATTATATAATCTACTCTGAAGGCCTTAGATGTCTCTTAATTTTCCCAAGGAAAATAAGATATATTATTGATACCTGAAAGTTCCTTTGGGACCAAAGATGCTACTGAACATGAGCCTAAATATCATCTAAACTTCCCTGCTCCTATGTATCCACTCCGTTAGTGCTAACACATTTGTTTATTTTGGGTTATGACTTATGCAGGTTTTAGTGTGAGAAGTCAGTCTTTCTGTTTTTTTCCCAATTAAGGTTGCCAGATTTAGCCAATAAAAATACAGGGTCCTTAGGTAAATATGAATTTCAGTTAAATAATGAATATCTCCTTATTATGTCTCAAATATTGCAAAGTGTTAGTTTAAGTACTTGAGACATACCAGTGCTAAAAACTATTCTTTATTTATCTAAAATTAAAATTTCTTTGGACTTTCTATGTTTTTATCTGGCAACCTTCCTAATTTCTCTTCCTAAGTAACTGGAACTGGATATAGGCTTTTCATACAATAGTCCAGTACCTGTGAAGCACAATTACGTTCCACTGACACCAGTGACATCAGCCTTCAATGTCTCTTCCCTCTTCATCTAGCGATCTTGCCTATAAGTCTTTCCACCTCCTTTCTAGGCTGTGGAAGTTACCACGACTCTGGTACATGGGCTGCCCTCTCCTGCTTTTATTCATCTGTTTCAGTTCACTTCTACAACTTGCTTGTTGTGGTTATTTCCTTGTCACAGGTGCTCTTCCAAGTTGTTTCTGCCTCTTTGAAGATGTCATGACCCTGGTCCCTCCTGTCTGTGCTATAATCGCCTCCATCAGAAGATCCCCTCTTTAATTTCCCCTGGAATATCTAAGATCTGCTGATAGAGACACTGCAGCATCCTGTTCTGACTCTCCACCCCATGGCTGTCTATACTATGGACATCCAACAGACATGTTCCCCTTGCCTAAGCCAGGTGAGCAGGAAGAATCCATCACTATCCTGAGGAACCTTCACAGACGGGTCACCTCGGCACCATCAGCCTGTTTCTCTCCCTCTGCCTGAGCCGCCTCTCCTATTCTGAGGGTCCCTTGACTGAATGGAGAATCTTCACTGAAAACTGGCTCTTCTCAACACTTTTTAAATTTTAAAATAAGAAAAGTATTCTGGTTGAGGGAAGATTTAGACATTCTGAATGAATTTCTAATTGGAAAGATTATAGTTTATATGAGAGAAATATCAACATGTATTTTCAATATTGCAAATGACTGTTTAGAACTTATAATTCAGAATTCCTTCAGGACATCCCCATGGAAATGGAGAGATAGACTTGTCTCATGTAACATTAACTGTGTCTATGTTTATACACCTGAAGTTTCCTTATGAGATTTCTTATAGGCAAGGACCATCAACCTCACAGATAATTGTGCAACAACAAAAGAGTTGGAAACATTTCTAATATATATATATATATATATATATATATATATAATATATATATATATATATTTTTTAGGTCTATAGAGTTTTAAAAAGTCATTACCTTTTTTTTTTTTTTTTTTTTTTTGCGGTATGCGGGCGTCTCACTGTTGTGGCCTCTCCCGTTGCGGAGCACAGGCCCCGGACGCGCAGGCTCAGCGGCCATGGCTCACGGGCCCAGCCGCTCCGCCCGTTGCGGAGCACAGGCCCCGGACGCGCAGGCTCAGCGGCCATGGCTCACGGGCCCAGCCGCTCCGCGGCATGTGGGATCTTCCCGGACCGGGGCACGAACACGCGTCCCCTGCATCGGCAGGCGGACTCTCAGCCACTGCGCCACCAAGGAAGCCCCTCAAAAAGTCATTAATTTAATAATTGGGTTTCTCCCTTCCGATCTCACCTGTGATGTGTGATCTGATCTTTTATAAATAGTTTCTGTAGGAGTGGAAAGGTGGGTTATGGACCTGGGAAAAATAGGACTTTTGAGTACTTTTTTCAGTCCTGCCACAAATGGTTAACCACAAATGGGTGACAATGTTCATAATTGTTCTTTGTTTTACTTTGTTTATCTGCCAAGAGAAACACTTCCTTACTGACCTGCCTTTGTATGTATATTATAAGGATGAAACGGTACAAACAGCATTCTCAATTTAATGAGGTATCATTGTTGTTATTACATGTTTCTACTAAGAAGATTTTATTTCTTTGACAACTTATTTAGGCTCTATATCCAAATTTGGAGTGGATAGAAATGTATCCTTCTTTCCTTCAATCCCTGTATTCAATCACATCATCAGCTCTGTAGAGGTTACTCTCTCCTGTACTAAAAATCACCTTTTGCAAATGTCCTTATGGTCTGTAAAGCATTTTTGCATGTACTAGGTTATAAGATTCATATATCATTTAATTTACAGACAACATATAGTATGGATTAAAGTAAAGGCTGAACGGACATATAGTATGGATTAAAGGCTGAACTGCCATAGCAATGGGAGCTCAGCATGGCTTAGGTAAAGCAGAAACGCCGAGGAGAGGGTTTCAAAATGGCAGGTCTGCTGCTCTCACTCATCTGGGGCAAAGTTGGCCTCCAATGGGACTGCACTGGAATCCTTGGGGGCTGAGCTACAAATCTGGCATTCCCATATTTCCATGTTTCAGTTCTCAGAAAAAGAGAAGGAATATGTGTAGAAGGAATGACCAATGTCTTCAGGCCCTACTAATATATTTAGTAAGGTCCGGCTCTAATTCTATACCTTTTGTAAGTTCTTGTATAGCTATTTCATTTGAAAGTGATTTTACTTCAACTACCTTTTCTCTGTGTAGATACCTTTCTTCAACTAAATTGTAAACACCTAAAATAGAGAAATATGTTTTCTGTTACAGATTCTGAGGCCTTGTATCAAGTGTTTCACATAGCAGACATTTGACAAAGGAGCTAGCAGTCAATAGTTGAATTTGTGAATTATTGTTTGTTGTCATCTAGCCCACAGTTGTAATTGTGTCAGAAAAAGGAAGGGGAACAAATGGGGTCTGGTGGACCTGAGATGCAAACACGTACACACACACACACACACACACACACACACACACACACACACACACATACACACACAAACATACTCACGCTTGCCCACTTCAGGCCAGTCCTGTCATTTCCTCATTTTAGTTGTGCTAAAATTCTCCTGCTATGGGTTGAATTGGGTCTCCCCCAATTCGTATGTTGAAGTACTAACCCCCCTATAAATATGGTCCTAATGGGAAAAAGGGTCTTTGCAGATGATAAAATTAGGATGAGGTCATGAGGGTGGGCTCTAACCTAATATCACTGTGTCCTTATTAAAGAGGAAATTTGGACACTGAGACACAGAGATGGGAGAGAGTATAAAGACACAGAAGAAGACGGGCATCTGTAAGCCAAGGAGGAGGCCTGGACCACATCCTCCCTCCAGCCCCTGGAAGGAACAAGCTCTGCTGACACCTTGACTTTAGACTTCTATTCTCCAGAAATGTGAGAGAGAATAAGTTCCTGTTGTCTAATTCACTCAGCTATGGTTCTTATTATAACAGCTCTAGGAGATGGCTCCATCTCCCATATATAACTTTTCACAGAATTCCTTGGTGTTTTATAGAAAAGGACTCTCTCACCCCATATGTGGCTAACCCATAGTTGTGTGTTGCCAATAGCTCAGGACTGTGCCAAATCTGAGGGACTTTCATGGTCAAAACATCCTGCTTTTACACGTCATTAATTAAATTATTTTTGTTTATTCCGTTTTCTGTGTAATGTTGCTTATGTACACTCTAAACCCAATGGATTAGACCCTTTATATAATAATGGCCTCTTTCTGGCCACATAAGGAGTGTTTGCATTTGAAATGTTTTCTTGTTAGTCATGTTGCCTTGGCAAATTAGATAGGAAGAATATAATTACACTCTTTCAAGATTCTCTCTAATTCCTCAGAGCTCACTGAATCATTTTTCCTGAAATTTGTAAAAAGCTTTTCTCCCTTTCAAGATTCTTTTCTAAGCCATAAATACATGCACATTTATGGAGCTAAATACCCTTGCCATGTCTTTCTATGCTATGAGAGCACTTCCTCCCTCACATAATTAAACCCTGTTTAGCAACTTGTGAGGTTGGAACAAGGCCCTGAGTCCATTCCCCCTCTCCTGTCCCCTTAAGGAATATCATATTGTTTTATAGTAATAAAAATATACATCCCTTATAATGATGGCTAAAGACAAATTCCACAGGTTTAAAAATTATAACAAATTATCCACATATTATTAATCTTGCAGTTACATTTATATAACCTAATCATACAAGCCCATATCTTTAATCACATTATGACTTCCTAGAAACCCCAAACCTATCATGAAATCTTGCATGTGGTATACATTCAATAACAACTTGTCCATGTAGGTTTTCTTCTGTTTCATAACTATTGAAATTTTATAGGTGAAAAAATTGAAACTCAGGGTTCAGGCCATTTTTTTTTAGTACATGATATACCTTGCTTACTGGTTAGTTACTGGTTAGTGGGTTTTGGGGTCACACGGCTCTGGGCATGAGACTTGGCAATGGACACATATAGGCTGCTATAATTTTGTGCAGGATGACTTCTGTGACCTTCAGGTCTGTAGGGTTGATGCCACAATGAAATGAGTTATGGGTGTGAAGCTGTTTAGCACACTACTTACCAAGTTCTAAGTGTTCAGTGAGTGCTAGCAATTATTACTAACGTCATTGGCTTTTCCTCGTCCCTTGCCATGACCAAAGTCAAAGACAAAGATTGCCCTTGACGATTCCAGGCATCAGTCTTAAGCTGCAATGCTGTTCTGATTCCTTTATTCTTGTAAAGTCATATTAACTCCTGGAGTTAACTAGGCTGGAGGAGTGTTTGGTGAGGTTCCAGGGGACTAGCACCTACATGGGGATGGTAATAAAGTTCAGTAAAAGAATGGGATTTTCGGGCTTCCCTGGTGGCGCAGTGGTTGAGAGCCCACCTGCCGATTCAGGGGGACACAGGTTCGTGGCCCGGTCGGGGAAGATCCCACATGCCGCAGAGCGGCTGGGCCCGTGAGCCATGGCCTCTGAGCCTGCGCATCCGGAACCTGGGCTCCGCAACGGGAGAGGCCACAACAGTGAGAGGCCCACGCACCGCAAAAAAAAAAGAGAGAGACTGGGATTTTCCCTAAGGCTTCTCAAGTACTTGCTGACAGAGAGGAAACAAGAAAATGTTTTCTTCTCAGCCTGTGCACTGCAGGAATCCCTCCTATGAATCACTCCTTCTGTTGCCTATCCTTTCAAACTTCTGTCTAAAATAGGTTAGAATTTCCTCACACAAATTATTTACCTTAGGTCTGAGCAAAGTTACTTTATTAGTAGCAAACCCTGGCTTTGTATTTCAGAGAAAGAAAAACAAAACAGGCAAGGATTGATTAGTAAAATTCATGTACTCAGATGTCAAAGGATTCCATGTGATGTTTGTAATCCCATCCTGCCACATCACAAATTATTATAAATCCTTCCCAATGGGAATAAGATTCTCAAAATAGTGACCTGCCCTTGACTAAAGCTGAGCAGATGTGCCGAGAACAACACAGGAAATAAATCATTAGCAGAATATGTACAAGTCTTTCTTCCTAAACTTCCATGGCTTCCCAATAAGATATGTATAATGTGTCTTTCCTGGATCAAGCTGTAGTAATTTTTTGGTCTGCTCGCTGTAACCTGGTAAGGCATTTTTAGACTCATTCAAAGTAATTGTTAGTTTTGTTTCAATCTACTTTTCCCCTATGTTTATCAAGTTTGGGGCCTAGAGAATTTTTTAAGTGAGGTTTCTTTCAGTAAAAATTCACCATGTTCGGTGACAGTTCTATGATTTTTGACAAAGGTAGAGTGATATGTAATGAATCAAGACATAGAAGAATCCCATCACCCCTCCCCCAACTGCCCTGCCCCCTCTGTAGTGCAGTCTCCCCTGTTTCCTGTCCCAACCATTTTTCTTTTTTCTAAATGTTATGGGAAGGGAGTTATATAATGTGAACCTTTCTGAACCTGGCTTTCCCCCAGCCATAGTGCATTTGACGTTCACCCATTTTGTTTAGAGATTAGCAGACCTCCTTTTTATTAACAAGACGCATTGCTCCATGAGTGTGCTACTGTTTGATTATTATATTCACAGTCAAAAACATTCGGACTGTTTCCAATTTTTTACTTTTATTTTTTAATAGATCTTTATTGGAGTATAATTGCTTCACAATACTGCGTTAGTTTCTGTTGTACAGGAAAGTGAATCAGCCATATGCATACATAGGTCCCCATATCCCCTCCCTTTTGAACCTCCCTCCTATCCTCTCTATCCCACCCCTCTAGGTCATCGCAAAGCACAGAGCCGATCTCCCTGCGTTATGCGGCTGCTTCCCACTAGCTATCGGTTTTACATTTGGTAGTGTATACATGTCCATGACACTCTCTCATATTTTTAAATTGTGAATAACAGAAATCTGTCAGCTTTGTTATCTAAATCTAAATCCAACTCCCAAGCTCATGTTTGACTGGGTGTATAAACATGATTTTACTGGGGTGACAAGTAATGAACAGAGTGGAGATCATTAGAGAAAGATGAGGCCTGACTTTAGTAGATGGGAGTGGATACATGCAGGAACGATGGAAAGGCTTTGGTTTAGACACACTGATAAACTGACAATGAGAAACAATATTTATCTATATCTTATCATATATTTACTCAACATAAGTAGTAACTCCATGCATGTTACTTTACTAATTTCAATCTAATCATGCCATGACCAAAAAGTTAAAGCTTTATGAAATATATTAAATATAGGACATTAAGTCAAGAATTGAATTTCTGGTAAGAGTTTTCTTTTTTAGAACCATCAAAGGTATAACTGACTTCTTATCCTGGTCTATATATGACATCCCCTAATATCAGGTCAGTTGCTTGTTGGTTAGATTTCCTAAATTGCTTCAGGATTTTCAGTTGCTTGGCCCTGCATAAGTTGACATTGTAGTTCAGAAAAAGCAAGTTGAATGGCAGCTCTTACATCTGCGCTAACATCAGGGCTCCTGGGCTTGATGCTGGGTTTGCCCAGCCCAAGTTAATACTTGGAATCATCAAGAATCGATGTTAAGCTGAGTTTGCAAAATATATCCTACCTAATTTGTTAAATATGTCTCCTCATTCTGGGACACAATTGTCATGATACAGTGGACCTTGAACTGACTACAAGTGGGAAATCAACAAAAAGCAAACAATTCATGAATATTTTTCAGACTCAGAAACAAACAAAACACCAGTGCCTTTTGGTTGCTGTGTTATTTTAATGCTCTGAAGGTTACAGATGAATGGTATTGGTATTTCTAATTCTGAAGAGGTATGAAGAAAATGGCTTCTAATTCTGAAGAAACTATGTCTTTAGAAGTCATTTAATGATGAGAAAATATTCTTTAATATTTTTATGGGTTGGGGAATAAAATAAAACCTTCCCTTAGGTAAAATCATGAACTTATTGCATGGGGAGAAGAGAGGGTGGAAAGGACATAAAATAAGATGCCTTTTTTTTTTTTTAATAATAGGCTCTGCAGACTTTTAAAGAAGAGGATGATCACTATGAATTGGTGTCTTCAGGAAGGATTTCAGGAGGAGAAAGTTAAGCTACTTCTTTTTTTTTTTTTTTTTTTTTTAATGTTTCTTAGGATCTGAGATCAGGTGAATGCACTGCCTGAAGGGAGCTTAGCACTGACACAGAAAAGAATGACTTACTGCTGAGAGCCCCGGGAAGGCAGTAACATTCCACTCATTGAGAATACATTGAGTCTGTCTTGTATCTCATGTACTATACTGTATGCTAAGAACACACAGTGAATACACCTTAGAAATTTCTCCCTGAGAAGTATATTTTCCAGTGGGGAAAGAAGCAAACAGTTAACAGGTAATTCTGATATCTCATGAATGTGATGTTAGGAGTTAGAACAGTTGGTCTGGCAAAACATAGGTGGGAGACACTTAATCTAGCTGTAGTGTCATCAAATAATCCTTGAAGACAATTATCTCCACGGAGAAATCTAAAGGGTGATTGAGAATTACAAAGGGGCAGTGTTTTAGGCAAAGAGAAAAAAAACATGCCAAGGACTTGTTTCAAAAACTTAAGAACATGTTTCTGAAATTTGAAAAATGTCACAATAGTGGAGCTTAGAGCTGTGCAACAGGTCCTGAAGAGCAAATGACATTGAGATTCCAGATTCTGCCTCATTGAGACATTTAGACCAGGTCTCAATGTCAAGATCAGATCTGCATTTTGGAAACACTGCTCTGTGGAAGTGTGGAATAGCTGGACCATGGTGAGATTATGGGTCAATTAAGAGGCTACTCCCATGTTCCTGGAGAGGAAAATTGGTGACAGGGACAAAGATAGTATAGTCGGGACACAGAGCAATAGAGACAATGGAAAATGAGCTAATATATAAACCAAAGATACTGTGATGCTGTGGACACTCAAGAATGAGAGAAAGGAATCAAGTGTGACACCTGATTTAATGGATTGATGTTTGTGCCATTTACTAAAATGTAAAACACAAGTAGGAGCAACTGCTTGGGTAAAACACACACACACACACACACACACAAGAATCTTCAAGCTATACTGTTTGTCAAACATCTAAATGAGGCAGAAATTATATATATATATCTCAAAAGAACAGTCTGGGTTCATGATTTGAGGGTTATAAGTACTCAGGTATTATCTGAAGCCATGGGAGCAGGGGAGATAGATGCCCCACAGTTACGTGCTGTAGAAAATACACATGAAGGTATCGTGAGGAGTGGGGCTACACAAGTAGATGGAATTATTTGGATGGAGCTCTAAATAGCAGACTACAGAATTTAAGACAACCCTATAATTAGTGAGGAAAGCACTGTGTCGCCTCCCTCCTCACTCCAGGAAACTGGTATGATGCAAAAGCAAGATTATGAAATTAAAACTATGACAGCTAACTATTTTCATCTGGAAATTGTTGGACGTGTTATAAGTAGACAACTGCAAAAGTCTAGATAATTAATAAGGAGCTGAACAGGAATGGTGGCCTGGGGACAGAGAACACGCAAAGTGGGTGTGAGAGAGTAAGACCTGTTTTCTGATCTGCTAACCATTAAAAATATTATTTTTCTTTAGAAATTTTCCTTGGGTGAGAGCAAGCAAAATACAATTAAATAAACCACAATGAGAATTAAGTGAGTAGTCTCCCCGCAAGTTTGGCATTTTATCGATTCTCTAGATTGGGATTGACACCAACAAATTAAGCTTAGTGAGCTGTAAAATAGTATTGGTCTTTCACATGGCATCCAAGAATGTCCAGGAGATCTAAGATGTCAAGCTGTAACACCATGTTTTTAAAAATGGAACAGGATTGGGCTATGATCCTATACTGAATCCGCCCCCCAGCCCGAGTTAGAGCATCATCATTCCCTCCCATGGAAAAGATTCCTTTGTAATGCATGGATGTTTCTGATGGAAAACCTACACAAGGTAGGGCATTTGTCGTTCAGATTGTGTATTTATTTAGGCTATCTATTTCCTGGTCTAGATCTATTACCTGGTTCAGGAATTGCTGCTGCAGCTCACAGTACGCACATTGAATCACTGAGATGATTTTTGGCCTGTGCTAGTGATTCTTGTTGGACCACATTTAAATAGTCAAGCATTTCTGATTTTGATATAATTTTCAAATTTTTTATCCATAAATTCTTCTCTCTAAGTAGCAGAGGGCTTGGATTTGGAGCTTGGAGGTCACAGCCATACGAATTTCTGGTTTAGTTTGCATGATTTCCTAGGGCAATGAGTCATCTCTGTATGACCTTCTTGGTCTTAATTTGAAATTGTATAAAGTAGGAATAGATTTTTTTTCAAGTCTCAGTACTTTCTTAAAACCTCCCTTACCTCAGTTCTCATCTCCCACAGGAAGTTCAATCAACCATAAAATCATCCATCCTTTAAGTTAAAATGGCATTTAAATATCACGACACCCAAATTCCCTTAAAATGCTATCTCCTCCGTATCTTTTTTTTTTTAACATCTTTATTGGAGTCTAATTGCTTTACAATGGTGTGTTAGTTTCTGCTTTATAACAAAGTGAGTCAGCTATACATATACGTATATCCCCATATCTCCTCCCTCTTGCGTCTCCCTCCCTCCCATCCTCCCTATCCCACCCCTCTAGGTGGTCACAAAACACCAATCTCCCTGTGCTACGTGGCTGATTCCCACTAGTTATCTAGTTTACATTTGGTAGTGTATATATATATACCTGCATATCTTTTAAGATAGATACCTGCTGTTTTAAAATCTGTGAATCAGCCTGTGTGTGGATTTGGGAGTCAGACGTATATTGATTCAAATTCCAATTAGGCTACTTACTGCCTCTGCAATCTCTCATAGTCTTAGTTCCATTTTTTTTGAAAAACAAAGCTGATGATTGCTATAAACATGAATATTTTCATAATTTACACACTGACTTGATCCATGGAGATCCTCACCCTTCTTTAGCACATCTCGTTCACCACAGGGTTTTCCTCCCTTGTCGGATAACTCCTACGATGGATTATTAAGCATATGTATCCCAATGCTAGAAGTGAGTTTCACATTCTCGTGATTTTATGTATTTCCAAAAACTAAAAATCATCATTTCACACACGGATATGATGATTTTATTGCCAACCCCCAGGGCATGACTGGGAAGAGGCCGGCCATGGCAATAGAAATGACCTCTGCAATGAGTGAGGCTGTGAGGGCATGGCCACCTCCACAGGATGCGTTCGAGCCTGCAGGCGTCTTAATAAGTTGGAGGGAAAGCTTGTTTACCAGAATATGTCTCATTGTCCCTGTGTACCACAGATTGCCAGCAACCCTTGGGGAGCAGGGCTTGGGCCATTTCCCCCTGCAGAGGCACATATTGGCTTCATCTTCACGGCAGCATTTCCTGGGGCTGCCACTGATTTCTGAACACTTCCTCCTAGAAAGCAGAGAAAAGAGAGACTACAGAGGATGAAATTGCTTCATCAAAGTGCTCTGGAGCTGGGCTGGTAGATATGATGAGCCTGTCCCAACAGAGTGTGCTTAACTATCCCGTGGCTTCAGAGACAGCCCTGCCTTACAGAGGACAGAGGCTACTGCTCAGAAATCTATGAACCTATCCTGTCGATGGATAGATATTCCCTGAGCTTGTGTATGAACTTGCATAGGGAGAAAAGCACCATGATACGTATGAAAGCTAATGCAATATACATGTGAAATTTCCCCAGAAGGAAATTCACATCTAATTTCAGACTTTGATATCCAATGGCTGTCTAGAAACGCAAAAGGCACAACAAATTAAGCTGAAATAATCAACTGCTACCTGAAATCATTGATTTGAATCACACAGAACACATAATTGTCTCAATTGAATAAAGTCACAATCCAAAACAATCCAGTTTTAATAACGAGGCATTTTAAATGAGTCACGATTATAAAGGCCCAGCTGCAGCTGGATTCACCCTCAGATGAGAATATAATCTTCTGTCTCTAGCAAAAAGCAATTCTGTTTATCCTTTCCCAGTGCAAGAGAAATAAACAGGGATTTTAACAGGACCAATCTATAGTAACTTTTATAGACTGCAGAGCATCTTCATAATCATTGTGATTTCATAGCTGTAGCTACTAGTTTGCAATCCTGATTTTTTTCACTAGCTTGAGAAGTATAAAATTGGGGATTTTATATTCAGCACCCAGCTTTGATATGTCTGAGGAGGTAGAGAAGGTCTTCTTCAAAGCCACAGACTTTCATATGTGTGCTGGAAGAGATCTCATTTCAGAGTATGGCCTCGTAGAAATGGCCAGTGTTTGGTGTTCAAACTTGAATGAGATTCAAGCCCTATTAGTTATTTAATGTCTATCTCAGGGACCTTGGACAAATTACCTAACTTTTATAAATTTGTTTGCGTGGTTTAAAAAATAGTGAAAGTAATGTTTCCAAAATAGCAACACACATAGTCCTGAGCACATGGAAGTTACCCAGATTCATTTATTTCCTTTTTATAAATTAATCTATGACCTTTTCTCATTAACATTCGGCACAAGCCTGGCAGAGAACATGCTCATTTATTAGACAAATTATACAAATGGGAAAACAAAGGTTATGGATGTCAAGCAACAGTCCCCAAATCCCAGGAGACTAGGACTTAGTGTTTTAATTCAGAGTTTACAACGTTGCCTGAATGACAAAGTTTAGGGGTTATCAAACCAGGCGCCTTAGGAAACGTTATTGCAATAACTTTTAATTTGGAGAATAGTGACAGAACTCACTCATTTAATGTAGGCAATATGCTCAAGCTGAAACTTGAGAATCCTTTGCCAGAATGCACGAATATGGTTCCTAGAGCATAGATTTGAGGAATACTCTTCTATCCACTGAATGTCTGTTTCCCCCCAAAATTCATGTTTAAATCTTACCCACCAATGTGTATTGGGAGTTGGGGCTTTTGGGAGGTGCTTAGGTCATGAAGGTGGAGCCCTCGTGAATGGAATTAGTGCCCTTATAAGAAGAGCCACCAGGAGAGAGCTTGCTTCTTCTCTCTCTCTTTCCCTTTTCTCTGCCATGTGAGGATACGAGGACAGACAGCCATCTGCAAGTCAGGAAGAACTCTGACTAGACAGTGGATCTGCTGGCACCTTGACCTTGGGCTTACCAGCCTCCAGAACCTTGAGAAATAAATGTTTCTTGTTTAAGCCCTGCAGTCTCTGATATGTTTGTTACAGCAGTCCGAACTGACAACTATTATCAGAAGGAAATAACTTCCCATAGATTTTAACCTGGAAATCACCACTTTAGGGAGATGGGATAGGTAACAGCATCCTTGGTTAGGTGGGGGCCATCCTGACCTGGTACCATTGCTTATTGTTTAGTTAAAATCAATACATTGGAAAATTTGGGAGTATTCCTATATGTTAGTGTGATAAGAATCCATCTATCTCTCTGGGATCTCAAAGAAGCATCCCCCAACTATGATCAAGCCCCCCCTACATGTCTGAAATTGTTGCTCTAGGGGGTCCTAGAGGTGATGAATGGGAGGACCTAGCACTCAGTGACAAAGTGACAAAGGCCACCGTCCTCTCCACAGGGCCCTGCATACCTCCTGCCATGCAGCAGACTCTCAGAAATATCCCTGAATTATCTGGGATGTAGCCTCCTAGAATGATAATTCATACGAAAAAGCTCATTTTTCATGGTATATCGAATGCCTCATAACACTGTTTCCAATTCTGCTGAGCTGCATGCACTTTCATAGTATCACAAAAACTGTTCTTCTGTAGTCTTGGTGGAATGATAGCTCTTGTATAATTTTATATTACAGAAAGATACTTTCATATCTAGTAAATCATCAACCACAAACATTATAAAATGCATCCCAAATCTGGCAGTTGGAATGATATTTTATAGGTTTTTCATCGCAGAATCACACTTCATCATTATTCATAGTTATGAAATAACTTTTCCAAAGAGTTAAACTCAGAATTGTTTTGCTTATCATCATTGAAAAGCTGTTTCTCTCTTCCCTGGGGTTCACTTTACCCCAGGGCGGATCTTTGGGCTCTATTTCCTGTTTGCAGGTGCCCACTTCCACGTGGGAACAGCTAGAGACGCTGTCACTGACTGAGGAAAGGGAGGGATTTTAAGTCATTGCACGGCAGCTCCCTGAGTCAGTTGACTTGTCGAGGGCCTGCTTCGTGCCTCAGTGTGTCTCACTGTACTAGGACCCTTTGCTTACATCTTGTCAACTAATTTATGCAGTCCTGGAGCTGGCAGTAGAATGTCCTTTTTGTTTAAAACAGAAAAGGAAACTGAGGTCCTACAGCTGAGGTGACCTACGCAGTCAGCACAGCTCCCAGGAAGCTGGCAGAGCAGACAGGAGGAACCTGGTCCAACTGTGTCTCCCCTTTGCTTTTTTTCTTCTTCCAAAACTAGGATGAAAGGAGTATGTATGTTTATCAGTTTCCAGTCAGAACACACAAACTACACTTTTTTTCTTGTGGAACCTTTGGGAAGAGTTACCACCCACCCCACAGGGCAGGCGCTGTGTCCCTTCAAGTTGAAAGCTGAGAGGCTGGCGTCTGCAGCTGGACCACACCAGTGGGGAGGGTCAGGCACTAACCTTGAAAGCTAACACAGTGTGCAAGCTTATGTATGTGCACACGTGTCTGTGCGTATGCATGCGTGTGTGGCTGCATGTGAAACGCAATACAAGAAGGAGCTCATGTGTGTTCTGCCTGTCAGCTTCTTAACTTCTGGAAACCAGTTTCCTCGACCGACAAGGCAGTTAGAGTGAGAGCACATGGTAACAAATACTGTTTGGTTTACGATTCAGTGTAATTACATGTTTATTTGTTTTTACCTTTATCATAGGACAAAAAGTATACAGAATCTTGTGTACTTTCTTTTATAGTAATTTCTGTGAGCTCAGACCATTTTATATTCTCATGATATTTAAAAACAAGTAAATCCCATTGATGTGGTCTTTATATATATCCAAAGTTTAAGGAGAAAAACACGAATGAATCAATTACTTTTGAATCTTTGAGAATGTATGAGAAAAGGGAATTATTTTATAAAGATCACATTAGTACTTCTAATTTTGGATATTCCAACCTGAGGTCCTACCTGTTTTACTATAGTGACGATACTAATTTTGAATGCAGCAACATACAGGTACAAAACCATAAATGTATTATAGGGAGTATTTGATTCTCTAACAAGAGGTGTATAGTCTAGTTCAAAAAATACATTCATAATTAAAATCTATCAATTAATGTTTGACAAAAATCAGATATATTTATTTCTTTGTATATGTAAAATGGGAATAATAAACCTGTATTTCAGAATCAGTATAAACGTTATAGGTGATGCATGTAAATTCTTAGCATTGTTGTTTAGTAATCAACATTTGTAATTCTTATATTATTTAGGAAAAAGAGTGCTGTAAAGTTCACAAAGAAAGGAAAATTTTTGCTGTATATTTGATAAAAGTATAAGTAAAGAGAAGATGAGATAAAAGGAGAGAAGGTGAAATATCTTATTACAATAGCTATACACATAAGTAACTTATTACACAATACTAACTGATTCCAATAGTAACACACACAAGAAAAAAAGGATGCCATTAGTTTTCTGTCTCCCTGAAGCAGGTTTGAAATTTCCCACCATCTGCAAGTGTTCATGGAGGGTTGACTGTCAAGTGACAGTAGAGGTACGATGGCATCTCTGGAAATGTGCAGGTGGTTCCATATAACCAACCACAGGGAGAACTTCCTATGATGCTGTGTCAGTGATGTTTCTGTAATTTGATTCTGCACTTGTCCTTAATTGCTTAAAACATTGACGAAATTAATTATACAATCTTTAAGAGTTAATGTTGTAAAGCTGTACAGTAATAGTGTATGTCCTTAACGTGACATTTTCTTGGCTCTGGAAGTTATAACCGAGAGTATTGAGGTAATCTGGTAGAGGTGCTGTACCTCATTGCATTAGTCATTTGAACAATCATCCGAAACCATTTCTTCCAAAACAAAGATGTCATGTAGTAAGCACACCTAGATCTTGGAGGGACAAGGGGGGTCAAATTTCAAACCTGCCCTTGAAGAAAACCACATCTTTGATAAATTAGCTTAGCCTCCTTGATTCTCCTCTTCTTCTACAAAGTGTTACTACCAATACTAATCTTCCACGGTAGTAAAGAGGATTAAATGAGATGACATATGAACAAATTAGACACTGGCTGCATGTTCAATATATTACGTTCTATAGGGGACACACACATATGAGTAAGACAAATGTATTACCTGTCCCTGGACAAAGGTGTTACAGTTCTAGCAGAGCCATTGATTATATATATATATATATATATATATATATTCAAAAGAGGAAGTCATTCTACTTGGCTAAGATACACATTTATGGAGTTTTTGAGATAGACTTTGAAAGAAATCTTAAAGGATAAGTAGCAATTTGAGGGACAAGGATGAAGAGGAAGGAGGAATATTTCAAACAGAGGAAATATTGTGAAGCTTGATTTCTTTGGGGCATGGTACAGGTTTTTGAAATATTGATCTTTGTGGTGCTAATGAGATATGAGACCAGCATAAACAGGGGTTATATTCTGAAGGGGATTAAATACCAACTAAGGTATTTGGACTTTATTTGCTAGAAAACATGTAATTATTACAGAATTTTGAGTGGAGTTAGAAGGCATCATGACTTGAGCTAGACTTAAGAGGAAATAATAAAGAAGCCTCCCAGCGAATGAGTTCAGTGAAAAGAGGAGACTGAGGGGGCAATAAACCCCATGAAGAAGACCAGCAGAAATTTTATGACACCGGACACTTCCTAGTTTTTCCTAGGAAACTCTTAGTTCCTTCTCCTAAGAACAAAGAATAGGTAATTTTTTCCAAGTCAACAGACAGGTGCTCATTTGCTCTCAAAGTTAGTACAGATCTCAAAAAAAAAAATGTTGAATGCATTTTGAATCTAAAGGGGAAATGAGACATGAGGAAGAGGCACTTGTAGAACTCATGAAAAGTCCTTGTGATCTGAAGAAAAATCAAAGCACACAAATACAGGTGAAAGTACCTATGTTACACAGCCTTTGCATTTTAAGTCTGTGTCTAAGGGCTGAACTTTCTCACAAGTTGAGATTTTTCCACACCTTTTCTTTTTTCTCTAGATTAGATTCTCTTAAAGAATAATAATTGCATAAGAGGTATTGATTGGGGGATTGTCCAGTTGTATTTTCAGAGCCTAGCCTGTATTTCTCTTGGTAGACTAGCAGAATGAAGAGTGACAAGAGTGTCCATTGATCCTCCATGGGGGCAGGTAGAATAGAACCCATCATGGAACCAGGATGGTTGCCCACACCCTTCTGTGGGAACTCACTTCTCGTATCATGCACAGGCTGAACCCATCACTAGCTGTTCACTGGAATCCAGGGTACCAGCATTGTAGTTCTCACTCTTCCATAGCCCTTAGCTGAAATTTCTTAAGTTAACATCAGCTGGCCACTCTTTTATATCTATAAAAGAAGTACTTGGGTAACCAGAGCATCAAAGAAATTCTGAACAACCTGAAGTCCGACCCAGAATGTGTACATGTTCAATGCGCATTTTCTTAGTTTTCAGCTTTCATCTCCTTATTTGGGTTTTGGAACAAAAGTCTCCGTCAATGGAATGGAATGTTTCCCTGGGATAATGTGATGTTAACAACAAAATCACCTTCATTTTATATCTCTAAAAACGTCAATTAAGTTTCAGATGTGTTTCTTTTTTTCCCTCTAAGATCTGAGTGGTTACATGATGTAAGTCTCCAAACACAGGCTGTGATTCCCTTTCGCACTATACTTAAACTTTGAGCGAAGCATTTCACTAGGGATGTGTTTCTCTAGACATTAATTAACAGGCAATGCAAGCATCATATTCACACCTGTAACCCAGATGTGGCTGATCATACAGTTGCCTCCACAGTGGTTCACATGTTTCTGCCACATTGTAAGTCCGTACTTCACTGTGCTGTGATCTTCTAAGTGGGGTCATAATAGAAAGTCTTTCAGCAGCTGTCAAGGCGGCAGGTACAACAGGCCATTGCTTAGACAGCGCAGCCCATGTTCAGCCTGAATGTTCTGGAGCGCCGCCAGCCGGGCTGCATCACTGCCCTGGCAGAGTGCCTACTTGCAGACTCGGTCTCAGAATAATGCAGTTGAAAACTCTAGTGTATACCTTAAGACAGAGAATAACAAGCAGTCTGGTGGCAGTGACCTACCCTGAAGACCTTTTGTACATCAACATAACGTGGTGAATTGGAAGCAGAAGGTACCGATAAGCACAGCCATGCGGAGTGTGTGCCTCCCGAATTTTGCTTTTCCTCGAAGAGAAAGACGAGTCTAAATCCATCTTACAGCCATGCTCAGTATCAATCACATGCGAATGCAGGAGTTAGAACAGTCAGTTCGACCCCAGACCTACACTCCTCAGTGATTCTGGTTTCCATATTTTTTCTGTCCTGCATGATGCTATGGTTTTCCCGACACATCATTGGCCTGTTTTTGGCACAATACGAGAATAATTATTTGGGAAGTATGAGGAGTATTAACTATTCACGTAGAGGAGAAAAGGCATGGGCTTCAAGAAAAAGAGAAAGCTCAAAACAGTGTTTATAGCAACAGGAAGCAAAATGAAAAGAAAGAAAATTGTGGTTGTTGGATGGCAGCCACTTTCATTATTGTCTGACTTTCAACTTAATTAAGGAAGAAGTTTAATATGTAATATTGCAACATCAATGTGAAGTTGAGAGAGATTACAGAGATCTATCCCAAGCCTTGTTAGAAGATGTGAATTTAACAAAAAAGAAAAAAGTAAATTCTAGTATGAATACCCAAACCAGTGGCACACCTAAAAAGAGGCTTAGAGAGTATGTAATTTGTGTATGTTATTTCGACTTGTTTGAATACAATAACAAGTTTTTTTAGCGAGTCTGTGAATCTGTGGGATGCAGATCTTCATGTTGAATATTAAAACAAAGTCTTTAGAAATGAACTTAGCAAGAGGTTTGGGAGAGAAATCCAGCTGAAGCCAAGATGGTAGACAACTTAGTCTGCTGGGTTCAATCATGGCAATAGCAATATGCAGGTAATTCCCTTAAAAGCTACCTCCCTGCCCAAATGCGAGGCTGGCAGTGGCTTGAGAAAGGCAGTGGACTGTCTCCCAGTGGAGAAGAAGTAGTTCTCCGTACTACCACTAACCCTTTGCCCATGGTTGGCACACATAAACAGTGTCCTTTAATTTTTCTTTCATGAAAATCTCATTTGGTGTACAGATTCCCAGCTCTAGAGTTTAGGGATCTGGCCTGAGGTTTTTTAGAAGGTCCCTTGTGTTTAATACAGTGCTGGGCACGAGGTAGGAAATAGCTATACATTCAGTCTGTCATAAAGCTCTCTGCACTGAATGGCTGGTTCTGCAGGGGTGTTGCCCAAACACAAAAAGGATCTGTGTCAAGCATCTACCGTTATAAACACTGATGCCAGTTTTGCCTTATCACAGGATAGATGATTTCTCCAGTCAAGAAAATTTACATCTAAAATCTGTCTCCTATTTTTCATCCTAAATCCTTCTTTTTATTCTAAATATGTAATATCTAAGTATCTATCTTACGCAGCCAAACCTCCCACCTGCCAGTAGCGTGTTGCAGGGGAGGGGGTATTCTTTCAGCACAGGAGATGCTAAGCAAAGACGGGGCTTTGAGAATATGGGAGGCTTCTCTTCTTTAGCGTTAGCTCTTTAATTCTTTCAGACTGGAGAGGCTATGTGAGTCTAAATATCAACTGTCATTTTTGAAAGAGGGGTTGTACTGAGAATCTCAAATCACTGGAATGAAACAAAAAAGGCAGATGTTCCATTGTTATCGTCTTAAGCAACAAGCCTGATTCCTTTCCTGTGATCAGGAAAACAGTATTTAAGACTGCCCGGGTTTGGGAAATGTTCACCCCTGCCAACCCCCTCCCCCATACCCTACTGCTTGACAGTCATGCTAGGGTTCCTGGTTCCCCTTTAGACGAATCTGCAAATGTAGGCCGGCAGGGCCAGCAGATGGACAGAAAGCACTGCTGGCTGTCCTGGCCGCCTGTCGCTCTGGACAGGGCTGATAATAACGCCGATTAACCACATGCCTATCACAGACCTTTATCTGGTGAGGCTTCACGCTGCTGTAGCTTGGTAGTTGGATCACATCTCCCAGTTCCTAGTACCAATTTCAAAATGATAACATTCACAGCTATTTTTATTTCTCTCCAATGGAACATCGAGATTTCTTCCTCTCCTGTTCCTCTCTCTTCCTCACATATGTTCCAAGATTGGCCTCTGGTTGAACCCCTTTGCTCCAAAAACAGTGTTTTCCTTTGTGGATTAGTACAGCCACAGAAATGCTTTCAGTTTATGAAAACTGTAAATTCATAGGCGGATAAACGTGTCTTCGTGTTAAGCTGAATTCAAACGAAATGCTGAATTGCCAGTTCGTAAATAGTGGAAGAGTGAACCTTCCAATTATCCGTCTTAGAGCCCCTTAAAGCTTTGAGTTAGATCAGTTGAAATAAAGGGGGAGAAGCCAACTGCCTATTTGAGACAAGAAAATATGATTGTGAAAGTGTGTGCTGTGAGTCAACATGAACTCACCCCAGGCAGACAGGGAGGGGTTCTTTAAGCCCCTTTTCTAACAGCATTTGCTTTTGCACAATTCCTCCCAAATTCTTTAACGCCATTTTCATGGATGTCATTAGATTATTGCCTTCCCCAAAGCAGGAGCCGGCAGAAGCTTGCTGGCAAGCCACTCCCAGTTACTCTGTAAATCACAGCCGGGGCTGGCTTGTCATGAGCCAAGTACAAAATAATTTATGCATTTTCAAAACTGATCCATTTCTAAAGCCAGTTTGAGAACGATGACGGCATTTGCTCAGATCCAGGAGAAGAGCTTTTTCTCTTGATGACATGAGAAGAGAGAGGGAGGGTGGAGACAGGACTGATTAACTTGCCCTCTGGGAGGATCCTGAAGGAGACACCTGGCCTTGAGGAGATGTAGGAAGTAGAATAATTACACTGGAGAGTGAAATGCAACAAGTGCATATATGCCGCCTTCTCCCACCTCCAAACTGAAGTAAGGACCGAGGGGTAAATTTTCAAGGGAAAAGATTCTGGTTCAAGGCGATGGAAGGTCTTCCAGAAGAGCTGCCAGTCCATGGTATGGACTCTGCTCGAGAAAGAGTTCAAAGAGGAGGAGGGATGCTTTCCTTGAGATACTGGCCCCCCACTTAGTGGCGTTCACTGCCCTGAGAAAGTGGAGGAGGTGAGATTCTTAACAGAGGGAGAAGTAAGACTGCAGCATTCCTGAGGGATATCCACTAAAGACAGCCAAGTGGAGCATTTCATGGGGGGCAGGAGGAGGGTGAAGCCCTAGATAATACTTTCCCTTTTTGTGTGTTATTCAGTCAAAGACATTTCGGGGTTTGAACAAATCATCAACATAAAACATGTCACCAAGTGACGCAAAAACTATCTTTTTTCTACTTTAGAAATTTCTCAAGATTGAAAAGTCAGCAAACTAATTTTTATTTCTGCCCATCCTAAGTGAATATACATGTGGAATCAAACTGGAAAAGGATTACACACCTTTTTTATTTCGAAAATTAGGCATTTATTTTAATGCATTTCAAAAACAAAACCTCTCTACTAAAACTGTTTTCACAGATGGTTTTGCTTAGATTGAGGTTAAAGGTAGAAATGTGGTGCCTGAGAACTACATATGAAATGAACGGTCATCCAGGAGGTGCAAAGAGAAGACAAAATAAAGGGGGTGGTCTGTGGGTGCCCATGAAGGGTAAGATGGTTTTCACAGTCCCTGGCCAAACCTTGGTGCTGTGAAGACCCTTCACTGAGACACATAAGGTCCGACTTGTCACTAAAGGGGACCATATTTTACATTATACTGGAGATGGATGAACTTAGGTATTTTGGGAGAAATGGTAAAAGTTTCAAACTATATTAATTACAATTAAAACATATTTAGAATAGTACTTTGCCTGTTCTTGTTAATGGTTGAAGTGTTCAAGGTAAATTTACTTCATGTGGGTTTCTTTTTTCTTTTATTTCTTTCTTATTTGCACTGAAACACTAAAAAGAAAAAAATGCAGGAACAATTGAGAATTTTATACAACATTTGTGCCTTTCACTTAGAATCAAAATCATCATATATCACCACGTTTAACATTTAACAAAGTCAAATTTGATACTGCTTTGAGCAGAGTCATCTACGTAACTTGCAAAGTTCAAGGTAAAGGAAAATGTAGGGCCCCATGTTCAAAAAGCAGAAAAACATTGTCATGAAAGATATTAAAATATATAGCTTTCCCTTTATTCTGTAGTTTCTTTTTCAACTTTTTATTTGCTTCTTTAATATTCTACATAAGGAAAGATTTTTTTTAATTTAATTATTAGCTTGTATTTCACCATTTAACTTGTATACAAAATCACCAAAATTACACGATTTATATTCCATGGCTCACACGTGCATATGTTTCATTCTTACCAAACCAGTGGAAACGTAGCACAAAACTCTCTGTCTTTATTTCACTTCTTGATACACACATATCCCCCCGACACTCTCCACCTTAGGCTTACAGATGAGAAACAAAGGACTGAGCGGAAAACTGAGGGCTGTCCATCTTTCCCTTTCCTTCCACCATTTTCAGTGTATGTAGTTGGCAAACACAGAGAAATAAAATGAGTGAGAGAGAAGAGGATAAGACTCCCTGGTCATTGGTGTTCCTCAGAACGCCATTACCTTCTCTCTGCATTCAAGCAAGTTCTGGCATCTTGGGGCCGTCAGTGGCCCTGTTCACTCCATGGCAGATGTCAGACGCTTGGCCTGCGTTGATTTGAGTCTCATCCCCACACTCCACATCCTGGGTCCTCCGGAATCCTATGCTCCTGATGGCATCGTAAACACCCCAGGAGACCAGGGAGGAAGACAGACACGAGGCGGACGCATACTGTCTGTCCTCTGATCACCTGCCTGCTATGCCATACGACTTCCCTTACAAAACACAAGCTCCAAGATGACATTCTTAGGAATTCCTGGACAGCAGAGCATCATTGTGGGACCCTTTGTGTCTTCACGAGTTGCACCTCATAAAGCTGGCCCTGGCACTGAGTTAAAAGGGCTAAACAAAGATTCAATACAGTTAAAACACTAAACATGAAGCTTCAATATTAGAATAAGACTGTTGAAGAGCTAGAGCCGTTTTTAAAAAAAGCCCTACAATTATTGTACACATCACTACTGTAGACACTAACTAATGTTCTTTTCAAAAGAAGGGTTTTGTGTTTGGATGAGAATTCCACAGTTTGGAATTGATTTAAGGTCATTACTCAAGATGAGGTACAGGGCAGTTACCAAACACTGGTACAAAGTCCATTAATTACCATTAAGTAACAGATAACTCATGCTGTTTCCTGAAGTACATAAGTTATGAATCTTGCTAAAATTTTAGCTCATCAAATTTGTTTGCAACATCTGCACCATCTAAAGGTGTGGCTTTGACAAGACATTTAATCTGTTTATACCTCAGTTGAACTATGTGATTTTTGAAGACCCCTGCACATCTAACTTTGGAAAAAAAACATCCTACCATCTTTTCTGGGAAGGATCCTTTTTAATAATTGACTACTTCCTGTTCTGAGCCAAAATAAGACAATCATGAGTTTTGGTTCACTAGTCACACCATGCCTCAAACAGCAATCTTGTCAGCTACAAAAGCAAATTGAACCTCGTGAATGTAAATAATGTCACTGAACTGTACACTTAAAAATAGTTAAAATGGTAATTTTATGTTATATATATTTTACTTCAATAAGAAAGTTTTAAAAAATGCAAATTGATGCATTTCTGCTTTTCCAAACAATTATGTATGTATCATAATATGTGATTCTCAACAAATATTTTGAATAAGAATGGCAAATGATTTATTCTCACTTTTTTAGATAAAGCAAGGGAAGCAGATGCAACTAGTTGCTGATAGAACAAAATGTGAGACTTCTGGACTCCAGGTCAAAGTCTTTCTAGTGTTCTGTTGTTTGAGAAGAGCTATGCATCTGTGATTGTGTCCACATCTGTTTCTTCATAGTTAAAATGGGGAGAACTAGTTCACAAAGGCTGTTATCAATCAGCTATGTTCATGTGCATCTCCTAGCTGAGCACCTCACCTATTGTATGTAGAGAGTAAATGCACACTCTTTTTCCTATTGCACCCCTTCCCTGAGTCTATAGCTCTCTGTCTATCGATGTTTCCATTTGGGTTGGCATTTGCTTTTGAGTTGGTTTTTGTCTGCTGTAGTGATAAACGCTGCCTTGCAAATCTCAATATATTTTTCTGCACTATTCAGACTTCTTAAGATCCATGTTTTCTTAATACCTGTGGTGGGATTGTTTTTCTGCTTTCTAGGAAGACTAGCAAAACTCATCAACTTTTTTTTCTACAAGGAAAACCATTGTGAAACTAAGTCTAATAAGGCAGACACCCTTCTGATGCTCTCCTTTGAATAAACTGAGAGTCCTGCAGTCATTCCCATGAGCAACTGAAGGGGGTAAATTACAATTTCTTCAAATTGCTGATTAAAGATCCGGGAGGTTCAAATTGTGTAGACTGCCTGAATCTACAGCAGCCAGCAATGCCTCAGTGTTTGCTTGTTTGTTTGTTTGTTTTTAACTCAACCCCTCATTTGGATTTTTAAAGGGTCTAGAAAAGTCTAACATAAAATTCCTTACGTCCTGGTGGAGTCTTAATCCCCATCCCCATGGCTGTAGAGTGAGAACCACAGATGCTAGTGGTCCTTGTGCTGACAGTGCTACAGAGCATTTACTGGTGCTTGACACTGATGTGGTGAAGCCAGAAGGAGAATCCCACCAAGTGTGAACTACACGCCAGGAGTCACTCATGTTCAGAGAGTTTAAATTAGTAAATAATCACAGAGAAAGCATTGTGGGCTCTAAGAGAGTAATTTACCAAATATATGACTGGAAATTTGAAGACTTATTTAAAAGTAGACTTTTAAAATGAAAACATTAATATTCTAAAGAGCACAGAGGAGAAAAGAAATAAGCTAATTATTGTGAAATATATTGAAAAGAAAGCCAAAGGCTTAACCAGTACCCATAATACCACACCATGAGAGTTGTATAGGGGAATTTGTCAAACATTCAAGTGTACATAATGCCAATAATGACAACTCATTCAAGGTTTGATGAAGAGAAAAAATATTGCTAATACACACACACCCATGTATATTTAACAAAAATAGCATTGTACATTAAAAAAAACTGACATAGAACATACAAAAAAAAGATTAGCATGTTTCCAATAGCATGTAAAAAGAATAATGTAACACAACAAAGTGGCGTTCAGTTTCATTAATAAAAGAATGGCATACTAGGGTAGAGTTTAAGATGCTGTAACAAAGGGCCCCCGATCACAAAGTCTTTACTGAAACAGGAGTTTATTTCTCATGTAACATTACGACTGATGCAGGTTGGCGAGGCTGCTCTTCCCATTGGGTTTTTTTACTCAAAAGCGCTTTCTGGTCGCTTCCTACTCCTCCAACTCCTAGTGTCTGTTCTCTGTCTGCAGACATCAAATTCACCCTGACATGTGGCTCGAGGCCGTGGGAGGGGAAAACATTTTTAACAAGAGCAGTGGCAATTTCATACATAATTCCTGTGCATATTCTATCGGCAGAAACCTAGTCACAGGGCCACACCTACAGGAAAACTGGGAAATGTAATCTCTAGCTAGGTGGCCACATGCTCAGAAAGAGACAGACAACTAAGGGTCTACGAAATAGCTGTGCAAACTCTTCTTTCTGTACGTGATAGACACGAGAACCCCAAGGCACAAAGGTAAGACTATGGATATAGTGAAAACATCAGTGGTTTCCAGGGGTTTGAGAAAAAAAAAACAAAAAACGACTAGACAGAGCACAAAGAATGCTTAGGGCACTGAAGCTACCCCTTATGAATTTATAATGATGGATACATGTCATCATACATTTGCCCAAATCCATAGAATGTACAGCACCAGGAGCGAACCCCAATGTAGACTATGAGTCATAGACAAAATGTCATACGGGGGACGTTTTGTCTGTTATCCATACACATAATCATACATGTGTTTGAAGACACATCACTAATATTAACACTTGATTGCTTTTTAGTGGTTTTAGGGGAAAACATAGCACTTTTTAAAGATTTTTCACTTTTTGAAAATATTAAAATAAAGCTGTTTCATTCCACTATTCACTTGAAGAACAAAAAGTAAGGGTGTATGTCAGCAACTCAAAATGATATTTTCTTTGAAAGTGATTTTTTTTTTAACAGTTGAAGAGCCTAACATATTATTATTCCTCTCTACAGATATAAGTATGATTTAAAGCATCTCCAAATCACTTCGAAGTGACTTATTTCAATGGATCTGTACTGGACTTCAAAAGTTGGGAATTTAAATGCCTAATCGATGAAATATCATTATACTTTTATTAGCATCATTATCTGACGATGGGCACAGTTCAATGGTACCAGCCAAAAGTTCTCATCGAATTCTTAATTTGCCTAAATCTCCCAAACCTGCCCTGGAAGAGTAAAGCTGAGCAGACAGGTGTGACTAAATTACAGGGAATCTCACTTGGGATCCTAGTTTACAACAAACCCCTGGACTGAAGTCCACTTTACTTTCACCTGACATATCTGGACATGAGGAGGAAGCAAGCCCAGGGCTGGCTTCCACCCAAGGTCTCCAGTGGTGACTCGAAAGGGTCCTGCCTCAGGCTGGCTGCACCAAGGTCCTCTGTCCAGGTGCTCACTCATCATCCAAGCCCCCTCTGAACCACGCTGGACAGCCCTGTTGCAGCTACCCCATAGCCCTGACCTGAAACAATATCCCAGGAACCTGCGCCATCAGGCTGGATCTCTAAGGGACCCTTCTTTCTGCTCAGCTGAAGAAATTCATCGCTAAAGGAAACGTGTTTCTGCTAGAGCAGAGGCACCCTGTGCTCCTGAGGGCCAAGGCTTTGGGTTCATTGCTACTTCCAGTGTTGGTTGGTATACGTCGCTTGTAGGCACTACAGACATAAGTAAAAGGAATTTCCCGGGAATTTTAGTGCTGGCAATTTCATTTTCTATTTTTACTTTGCATTCATGGGCTACCTACAAACTAGACTTAGGGGATCCCAAGTGAGGAGATGTACATTTCATTATTTCACACGCGGGCATCATATCCATGTCAACAGGGGTTACGCGGTCCCGCTGCGGCCAGACTTCTCCCTCTTCACATCTTCCTTTTTATTCTCAGATAGCTAACTAAAAAAGTGCTTCTCTTCCCAACCAATCCACCTGTTAACTTTTTAAAAGACAAAGTTATTCTTCTTATAGTAGGCATATTTTATTAAGGAGATGTCTCATAACAAAAGAGTAAAACGAACGCTTACTACACAATGTTTTAATTGTATGTGTGTCACTCATAACTTTTTCTGCCTATAGATGCTGTTGTCTTGTAATGAAGCTGCTGAAAAGACAGAATCTCTATAGGATAATATCATACAACAGTAACACTGAATAAGCACATTAAAATTTTAAATCAAGCACATCTACTAATTGCCAGTGTGTTCTTGTAATAACAAAACACACTTACTTTTCTAGGAAGCTGTAGTATTACTAATGTGTAATCATGTGGTTTAATTTGGTTCCGTCTGGAAATACAATGCCAGTGAGCCTCAGGTTAGGTTGCCATTGGCTAGAAGCCATGGCCTTTCATCTCAGGTCTGAGTTCTGGATCTCACATCCAGCGTGGAAGAGACCAGAATCGATCAGATGAAGAGAAATGTCCCTTATACCTTCTGTACACTTTCGGAATCCTGAAGACCTGCAAAATACAGCATGACAAATCAAAGATCTTGTTAATTATTTTTTCTCTTAGGATTTCAAAGTCTGTCTTAAAAACAGCATTTCATTATGAAAGATGCCCCAAATGACTATGGGAGGAGGAAGAAAGTTAAAACTTTAACAACACAAACACTAAAAAAAAAGAATCTTCTTTGCATCAAAGTATTGACATTTTGTCCTACAAATCTATTTTAGAATGCTTTGAATACATTCAGAATACCAATATATTCTTTTTTTCAACATCTTTATTGGAGTATAAATGCTTTACAATGTTGTGTTAGCTTCTGCTTTATAACAAGGTGAATCAGCTATACATATACATATATCCCCATATCTCCTCCCTCTTGCATCTCCCTCCCACCCTCCCTATCCCACCCCTCTAGGTAGACACAGAGCACCGAGCTGATCTCCCTGTGCTATGCAGCTGCTTCCCACTAGCCATCTATTTTACATTTGGTAGTGTATATATGTCCATGCCACTCTCTCATACAGTCCCAGCTTACCCTTCCCCCCCTCCCCGTGTCCTCAAGCCCATTCTCTACATCTGCATCTTTATTCCTATCCTGCCCCTAGGTTCTTCATAACTTTTTTTTTTCTTAGATTCCATATATATGTGTTAGCATACAGTATTTGTTTTTCTCTTTCTGACTTACTTCACTCTGTATGACAGTCTCTAGGTCCATCTACCTCACTACAAATAACTCAATTTCATTTCCTTTTATGGCTGAGTAATATTCCATTGTATATATGTACCACATCTTCTTTATCCATTCATCTGTCGATGAACACTTAGGTTGCTTCCATGTCCTGGCTATTGTAAATAGAGCTGCAATGAACATTGTGCAGAATACCAATATATTCTTGGGTACTCTGCCAATTCAGGAGTATTTTCTTTTAATTTTTCATATCAAATATTTTCAAGTTGTTGATGAAATGATACACGTATATAAATTTGTGTTTTCTATTTACTGCAACTCGTAATGATTTAGAAGTATTAAGGTTTGGTGAAAGATTGAACCTTTAGTCCTGGAAAAAGGATCTCATGAAACACTAATTTTTCAAATCTATGAAATAAAGAATTAAAAGAGCATTAAATTCAGGAAAGAAATGCAAACTATGTGGCTATACCCTGTTATAGTCAAAATATCATCACTATTGTTTGCACTGAAGGTAGTCATCCAAATTCTCTGATCTGTGTGTTAGTGGAAAAAGTATAAGTGAGTGAGAAGAGTCTCTTGGATCTCATTCTAGTTCAAGTTCTTTGTTGCAAGTAACAGAAAACAACTAAAGTGAGCCCTTGCAAAATAATGAAAACAATTATAATTTGTTTATAAGTAGGGAGAAAAAAATTAAAAATAAATAAATCTAAGAGTAGGAAATAAACAGAGCTGCTCCAGAGTCTGTCGGCTTTGACCCTTGAACTGTACCATTAATTTATCTAAGATCCCAATTCCCCATCTTTATGTTTCTCAGTACAAATTGTACTCAGACAAAGAGAATATGATTGAGCTTAGTAAATGGTGGGATGTGTTATGATGAAAACTATACATGACGTGAGCCAGACAGCTCCCAGGAAATGGGCCAGTCATGCACTCAAGGGGGTGCCTGCCCTACAGCGCAGTGGAGGCTCTGGTTCCGCATGTGATGTAGGTGATGCAGGTGATGCTGCGTCCAGCGTTTAAGGGTTCCCTCCTCTGAAAGGCTTTGTGGCAGGACTATTCATAAATATTTTACTTTTTGTCACAAAATACTTGTTATTCCTTGACTTTAATGTGAAGAAACTGCGGCTCAGAAATGTGCCCAAAGCAACAAAGCTGATGAGAAACAGAACTTATGTTTCAAGGTTGGGTCCACCTGACTCTAAATCCTTCTCGGAAGAAATGGCATTTCTTAGAAATCCCTTCCATTTTCATCAAAGTGTTCTGTGTTCTATAAAGTCACAACTGGAACACAGGATCTAATGAGAACAGCGTATAAAACATAAAACCGTCTCTTTTCTTTGGTTACCTTCAGAATGATTCTTAGATGAAAGAAGTCACAGAGGATAAGGTTCGAGGAGACAGTTGTGGAGCCAGACTGTTAGATGCTAGATGTCACCTTCAGTTTCTTCAAATATAAAGTGGAGATAATGATGGCATCTGCTTACAGGATTGCTATATGGAATATATAAATCAATCTGTGGAAAATATTTACAACAGTGCTCAGCACGGACATGTAAAGTGATACATGTTTATATGATTTTTATTATAATTTGATTTATTATTGCTATTTTTATTTTACTTCACATGTCAGATGAAAAATTTATTTTTATTCTTTACTCCCTTTGCATTGGAATGCAGACTTAAGGAGCCCACCTCGGTCTCATATAATTTGTTTTTGCCTTGAGGAGTTGACAAAGAAAGAGCTTTGTTGTGAAGGTGACTCCATTTCAGAACAAGGGGCCAGAGAATTATTAAAGATAATAATAGGATTGTCTTATACTTAATATTTAAGTTATTTATTATTATTAAATGTATTATTAATTCAATACTAAATATTTAGATAAATGTTAACACTTGTCAAGTTCTCCTGAGACTTCAGTTTGTCCTCATGCCAATTCATGTGAAGTGAAACTTGCAAGAAGGAAGCAGAGAAAGAATTTTGATGTTCACTCGGTCATCAGTTCACTAAAGTCAGAGAGAATGAGAATCAGGCTGAAGACAAACGTGTTTCTAACGGTGGGCCTGGGACTCCAGCCCAGATTTCTTGGGTTCTTCTGCACCTGGCACCGTCTCGATGAAACGTGTCACATTTCCTGATCCTTCGTACTTCAGGCTTGACCTTCTCCAAGATGTATTATTTGGGCACATGAGTCTTAACCACAAAAAACATACGCCTAAGGAGGTTTCTCTTCCACAGTCATCTTCGCTGAAGTGGAAGCCTGCTGAGCAAGGGGATAGGATGACCAAATACCTAATAGAAAAAACATACACACACAGGCAAATATATTTGAATTTTCTTACATATGACAGGAAAGGGCTCCAAATGAGAATTTCAGACGATTAGTAAGGTAACATTTTTGTGACTTAGGGAAGGCAATGATACCCCCCACTTTAATGCCAGCGTGTAGCAATTTCATCTTTATTCTGGTGAAGTACTTTAACGACTGCACTTATTAAATTTTCCAAAATATCACAGGCTAAACCTTAATCTCCTATAGTTTTACCAGATATGTCTCATAATCACATGTTGCTACTACAAATATCAAAATATTGAGATACACTATGATAAAGACTTTTTAAAAAAATTATGACCAGTTTCTGAAGGAGACTGCATATTAAGAAAAAGAGAAAAGTTGAAGAAATTCCTGTAGCAGTAAATAGCAGAGTGTTAATAGGTAGCACAAAGAACATTTACATATGCCCATGATAAAATGATACGTTAATCTACTTGTTAGTGGTAAAATATTTTGAAAACATATAAGTGAAATGTAGGTAAAAATCACCAGTATTCTCTCCACCTCAAACATTATTCCAGCTCCTACAATATATATTTATAACTACATTATATAAATGTGTTCAAAGTGCATAACGTGTTTTATAAGCTATTTTTATTCCACCCAATATCTTCATATGTGACTACATTTATGCTTATAATATAAGCCTAAATGGCTGCTTCATGTCCTGTTTTAAGTATTCACCACCATTTGCCCCACCAAATCTCTACTATAAAATGAGTATTTTGTTTTCAGTTTCTCATTATTCATAAACAGAGTTGCAGTGAATATCCTTGCAGGTAAATCAATACGTAAATTCTTGTTTATATCTAGGATAAAATCCCAATAACAGAAGACCTTGCCATGCACTGGTATGATTAATGTTTCCAATAAGCATGTCAAATGAGCTTCCATAAAGACATTTACCTTCCCATCAGCAGTGTGTGGGTTGCTTCTGCTCTCTTGCCAACGTTAGATCATTTCAAAAACCCCGCCTCATTAACCATGTAATGGGTTACAAAAGTGCTGTCATATTTTGATGACAATCTCTATTGGAACTATACTTATGTGTGTATGTGTGTATGTAGATATGTGTATATGCATGTGTATGCATGCAGGCGTAACGCATGTACATAGGCTTGTTTGCATATGTGTATGCATAAATGCATGTATATATGTGTAGATATGTACGCATGTGTACACTCACATATCTGTGTGTGTGTGTGTGTACCTTAGCATTCAAGGTCATGTATGTTTAACAGCAGCTTTATCCTGGACCTCCATATGATGAGGACGCTTTGTCAAGTTAGAGTGAATAGCGTTTCAAGGCACCAACTGAATGGGAAAGAGGAAAATTAAGTGTGAAAACAGGAGGGTGGCACAGCACTCCCGTCCAGGGGGTAAAATCCAGATATTTCTACTCGGCAACATTAAGTAGGTGAAAGACAGGGAACTTCAATTGCAGCTGCCGAATTTGGTGTTGCTGTCTCCTGCGTTTATGAGAATTTTTCATTTTTCTTTTAAGAGGCTACGTTTCTTCACTTTTATTTATTATTATTATTTTAGGAAAGTAACCCCACATACGCCTCTTCCCAAGTTCTCAGGGGTGCTTTTCCCCAGCACACACGGACGTCCACATCTGATGCTGCCCTAACACAAACGTGTGATTTGTTTAAGATCTGGGGGAAGAAAGGGAAGAAGAACTTATATTTGAAATAATTGCTGAAATTATAAACTCCTTGAAACTGATCTCTTCTTTCACAAATGACCTTCTCAAGGCTGCAGCCGCCTCTTGCCTCTTGCTCTCCCCAAATCCTCACACAGGACCGGGGTGTCCCTCCCCCTCTCCCATGCCCCCCATAATCCTTCCCTGATGGACAGCAAGGCAACTGTGTTGGTTTCCCCTGTTTTCATCCTCCTGCCCTTCTCCATTTACTGGCAAAATTAAGGCTTACCTAGGTCATTAGAAAGTTGAAAGGTTGTTATAAAATTCAAACTTTGGCATTCACAAACATATATTTTAAAAGGCCTGTTACATTTGCTCAATTAAGTCATTACCTCTTTTTATCTGACACCTTTACCATGAATAAGCATTCTCGTTTTTTCCTTCTCATTTTAAATTTTCTTGCCAGTACGGCTAGAATGACCAGGAGAAGGGATGGCTGAAATGTTGCTTCCCCAGGACCAGCTCCATAGACGTTCTACTGTAAATGTTTGCCCTGCTGGCCTTTTATAATGCACGGGCCCAAGGGCAAGTTCCAAAGCTCTGGCTTTTTGTTAGTTATGATGTTGTTGACCTTAGGGCTTTGGTGCCCACATGTGTAGGGTGTGTGTGCATGCCTGTCTGTGTGCGCACCTGCATGTGTGTGCCAGAACCCACATCTGTGCCTCAACCACAACCAGAGCAGACTCTGGGAGCACAGAGCAAGCATCTCCCCACCAGGTGGGTGGGCTTCCTGATTTGCTGCTCTTCCTGAAGGGTTTGCTTGGGTTGAATTCATATTCACGGGGGGACAGTAATTTAGCTCCAGGACTTTCCCACCGGAGGCTGGTGGCCTGCAGATTGGATTCTACTGAATTCCTGAAGTTCCTCCTTCCCCAGTCACAGGAAATGTAGGAATGTTTCCATGCCATTTCAGAGAGTTCATGTACATTCAGGAGAGCAAGGTGATGGACTCATTCTGTACTTCACTTTTATAATTATCCAAATGCAGGGCAGCAGGTCTTTAGGTATATTATTTTTCCCTCAAAGACATTTACAAGCATCTCTTTGTATTCACTTCTCACTTTTTTTGATCTTTTCTTCCTTTTGTGAATTCCAAGGGCTTCCTTCCCTACCACTTTGTACAATCACAGAGGTCTGTAGAAATGAGTGTTTTGTGTACAGCAAACACTGCTGTGTTTACATGAGACAGGGCTCCGTGTGTGTCACATGGATCCCGACTTCCAGGCACACGATCGCCATCCACAAGGACAGGTCACACGGGGGCCGAGTCCAGCCCTGTTAACTGGATCAGTTGCCAATTCTGATTGTGTTGTAAGCACATCTTTACAGAAAATTCTTATTCCGTTATGAAGGAGCATGGATGAAGTGATTGAGTTTCCTGAAGCATCAATCTGACCGTGTCCCTTCCCATCTCAAATACCTCAGTGATGTTCTAAGGCCAGACGCCCTACTGGGGAGCAAAGTCCAGAGTGAGGAAAAGACGCGTTCCTGTGCAATTTCTCCCCTTCCAGCCCCTTCACTTCTCTTCATTTTAACAAGACTAGCCCTTCATGTAATCATTTGCCTCTGCGCCTTCACCCAGTTGTGTTTTTCTCCCTGGAAGGCCCTGCTCCTTCTCCACGCTCACGTTTAGATTCTATGCTTTCTAAGAACATTCCAAGTGCCTGTCCCGTCAGAGAACCTCTGTGAGTATCAGCAGGGGACTCGGCCTTCTCACCAGTTAGAACCAGCGACTTCCTCCTCTTTAATCCACAAATGCTTGAAAGTACTTTATAAGCACATTGTTGCTCAGTTGGTTGACTGTGAGCGAAACGGGGTGGAGAGAGGCTTTGGGGTTATATTTGACTCATAGCCCTGCTACATTGGGGCTTTAGAACGAATTTGCTCTACATAAATCTTCCCTAAATTTGGTCCTTTTGTGAGAAATGGGATCCTGACCACTGTGGCAGGTACTGCTGGTTGGTTGATCCAAACCTGTGCAGGAGTGTAGAGGCTGGAGAGCTAAAAACTGTGTTTTTCAGACTAATAGAGGCAAAGGTACTAGAAGTACTGTCACTTCTGTCCATCAGAGTTACTTGGAATGTTGGAATGGATCCTAGGGGGTAGAGGGGGTTTGTGGGACACCCATTCTGTGATGTGCTCTGGGAGCCAATGGCTGCTTCGTGGGTTCATGAATTAACTATCATGTCCTGATTCCACAGGCCAACGGCTTCCTTGATGGTGTAAGTCTAGTCTGCGTGTTATCAAGGTAATCAACCCTGAAACCTCAGCCTAGATTGGCTTTTCTTCAGTCCTTCTGACAATCGGTAGCCTATAATAAATCCCTTTTTGTTTAAATAAGCTAGAACTGATTTCAATTTGTGTGATTGAAACCAGAGTCATACAACAACTTTCCAAGATGTTTGTGGCAATTAAATGAAATAATACCTATACTTACCTACAATAATCATTTACAAATAGAGAATGCATTACTTTTTTCCAACTAAAAATAATCTTACTTTGTTAATCCCATACTTCTCAGGTGTGGGATGGTCTGATGCAAGCTCATTGAGGATGAGGCCCAGGGTTGATTCATCTGTCCATTGCTCTAAATGCCCAGCACAGTGTATTTCTACGTGGCTGACACCCACTAATACATTTTGAATTAAGAGAGGTAAAGAGTAATAAGGAATATTTTTCATGCAACTAATACATTTTTAAACTAATAAACTGTCACGAGCCATTGTAAATTTTGACGTTTTTAAGGAAGAAACAGAGAAAACTCCGCTGCTTATTCTTGATTTTCTTTCAACCTCAGTGACCAAACAAAAAGCTAAAAATGTGACCTACGCAGCTTGGTTTTAATTTACTCACTGGATGCCTTTTCCTTTTCCACAGATTGTACATTTCAATGACAAAGGGAAATAAATACAACCATTGTTTAGGTTTGTTTTTAGGAGAAGTGCTCTGAAGTCCTCTTGTAAGATGCTTCATATGAAATGCCAGAGAATATTTCTATATTAAAAGTGTGTGCTTAATTTAAATATGCTAAAGAGAGGACAGGAGATCCATCAGTGGTCCTGCCAGTGACAGGGGCAAATGGTCCTAATGCAGTTCTACCAAAGGTACCACAAATCTCATTTGATAATTTTCCTCACCTCCTCAAGGGCGTAGTTGACCGGCTTATGTACAGTTTCTGTAAAGGCTGGTGGAAAACAAGCCCAATTCCTATTTGTTTCTGACGCTTTGAAAAGAATTATTTATTGCTTTGATGGGAATGTGCTTCTCTCTCCTCATACTGAACCTTAGCACTGTGCTTCTGGAATGATAATAATCTATTTCTTTCCTCACACTACTGGGCCCACAGTAACCCCGTCTGACCCAATTGAAATTGATTTTGTTGTTGAACTCCTAGCTGGTGCAAATTAATCTTAGATCCATACGAGATCAGGGAAGCAAGACAGAGAGTACAAAGACCTCAAGTACTGAGGGAAAAATTAGTTCTGGAGAAGGTATTTTAAGTTTGGCAAGATAAATGGCCACAATGACTTGCTTTGATAGAACATCTGCAGGAAGGGGGAAGAGAATGACAGCGCCTCTCGGAGAAAGGCTGTAATTTAATAGCCTAATTTCCTGCCCAGCCCTGCAAAAGTATCTGCTCCTGAGAGCTGATGGAAATCGCCAGGGGTTTGATTTGGTCCCTAGTGTGGAATAAGCTGAGACCCATCTTCCTCTCAGACTCTTGAGGCAACATTACTTAGTAGGCCAGGTTTCTGACACCTCATTATACAGTAAACATTTGAAGGTTTTGCTAAGTTTATCCCTGACCCCCAAGAGGGATTGGTGATGCCTGTCTGCCATGTGACACCTATGTTCATCCTCCATTTAGTGGAGGAAAGTGATTTTGTTTGGGGAGAGTTTTTATAACTTACTATTTCCCCTAATTAATAAACAAATACAGCTGTGTTTCCTCACAGTTGAAACATGCATCTCTGTCTTTAAAGGGGTCCCCGCGTCCACATCTAAGCTCTGCTTACTTTTTACATCCTCCCCACATCTACTAAAATAGCTCTAGTACACCTTTTCTGATTCTTATAAAGGGACCGTTCTAATTGGTTCTCTAACACACTGACCTAGTTTCCACTCTTTGCATGGTTCCCCTCTGAACAGCACACTCTTTGACTGGCCTTGGGGAAATCCGATAGTCGGGGTCCTGCTGCCTGTACTGGATTACAGATGCTGCCTGATTCCTGACTCACCGTGCTGAACACAAGGACCAGTGGAACAGACACGTGTACGCTCGTGGTACTTGCAGGCTTCTCAGCCCTGAAATGTCAAGATCAGAGTAATGGGTTCTGAAGTCACTGTTTTATCAAAACGAAAACCAGGGCTCCACTGCTCCCCTAATCACCCCAAATTTCATCTTCACACAGATGCCATTGTCCTTTTAATTTCTATCTAAAAATTTTTACACAAATAAATTTTCAAAAACCTTTGAGTGACACTAATGTCATGTTATAATTAAAATGTGATGACACTGGGATTTTCTTAGGGTTTTTAAACTTATTTCTTTTATAATAATGTTTAGCTGCCAAATACCAGTATTTTAAAACTTATCTCTTTACAATTATTTATTTTAGCTGAAAACAAAATAAGATATTACTTTTTAAAATGTTTAATGTAATCAATTTAGTATAATTGAAATCATAGTGACAAACCTGCTCTTTTCTTGGAACAATGTGTTACAATTTCTATTCTTCTGTATGGATTCTATAATAATAATTTTAATGTATTGTAATGTTCCATATTTTGTTATTATTTATAGTATTGGAGGGACATATCCATCGTATATATTTATGTTTTTATTAAATGATTAGTTTTTGAATAAGTTCTAGGAGTTCGATTTATGGAATGTAAAAGTATACAAATATAGATGATTCTCGCTATTTTTTGACTTTTTTTTACAAAAGAGTTACATCGATTCTCAGAGCCACCAACAAAGGCTACCTGTTTATGCATGCATGTGTGTATGTGTGCACACATGACCAAATTGCATCCCTTTATATTGCTCTTAAAAAATAAGGATTTGCAGTACCTTCCAGACTTCTTATACATAAAGGCTCCACAGAGTATTTCAGAGGATTATTGCTCTATTCAATCTTCCACCAGTGAAAAAATAATTTAAATGGAAAAGCTCATTGTAGTTGGAGAGGATCTGGCATAAAACCTACAATTTGTGGCCGGGCAATTCTATGATGTTCTTATTCAAAGAAATGATGTCTTTGCCTGTAAAACCAAACATGACCTCTGACTCTAATTCACTTGGGTGTATTTATTTATGCTTTTAAATAGGTTGCATATTAAGTTCATCATACGGGTATTTTAAAAGAATGAAGTGAAAATATGTGAACTTAAAAGACACATTAGAACTCCTAGGAAATGGATCGAGTGTGAAAATGAAGCTATGACAGAACTATTTGAAGAAGAAAAGTATATGGCCGGCTCTTGGATTTCTGCATAAAGTACTCTGAATTATGAAAAATTCTTTCTGCCTGAGAGGTAGTCCGTCACTGGATTAAATGCCAAATGGACCTGCTTGATTTAAGAGGATTCCATTCACTTGAAACTGAAAGACATTTAAAGACAGCTAAAGAATTAAGGATCCTTGTTTAATTTAAGAACAATACAATAAATTCCCTACATACAAACGACTTCTGTTCCAAGAGGGCATTTGTCAGTCTAATTTGTTCGTGAGTCCAATTTGTTAGTAAGTTAGTCTAGGTATCCAGCTAACACTCTCGGCTCTATAGTACTGTACTGTAATAGGTTTATAATACTTTTCACACAAATAATACAGAAAAAAAACAAGTGCAAAAAATAAAGAAAACATTTTAACCTTACAGTACGGTACCTTGAAAAGTACAGCAGTACAGTACAATGGCTGGCACACAGGGGCTGGCATCGAGTGAACAGCAGGCAGAGTTACAGACTGGAGGAGCGAGAGCAGGTGGGAGATGGTAGAGCTGAAGGATCCTCAACAACAGGAGACGGAGGGCAAGCTGCAATTCCACTCGCACCTGACGTTGACGGAACACATATTCAAGTCTTTGAAAGTTTGCAACTTGAAGGTTCTTATGGAGGGGACTGACTGTAACACAAATTAAACAACCCTCCCACCCCAGTGGATGAATGTTCATGAGCACTCCACTGGCTGAAGATGTCAAGTCCAGGTGGGTGGCAATGCTTAGGCTTGAGGTTCCTTCACTATTTTTCTAAGAAAAATCTGAAATGTAAGCCTACATTTTCTTCCAGTGAGTGTATGTGTAAACAATGCTTATGACTTGGGTTTTCCTCAAGAAAATTCTAGGGAGAAATATTAAGCAAATTATTGGAATTGCCCCTAAAGGTCTAAGGTACTTCATGAGAGTCGGGGTATAAGTGCTGAGACCAGATCATTTATATGTCTTTGGCTTTTGTTTCTTAGCAGAAAAAAATGCCAAAATGTCGATCTCAACAATCTGTTATTCCAAGGAAGCATTTCACGTGCATCGGGAAAGATGAGTTCCACATGTGCATGAAGCAATTCTCACAAATCCAAAATATCTAATGATAAGCTCATGATATATGAGCAGTTACTCTCTGGTTACTAATTGGTACAAAATGTTAGGAATCAGTGACATGTAGTGTTTACTGATTTAACCAGGCAAAGCAGGTTATGTTCACTTAGTCATGGACTAATCCTTCAGATAATCAATACTGTAATTACAGTATATAAAGAAACAACAAGGAAAAGGAAGTCGTAATAACTTATTGTAAATGACGTATTTCTGGTGTCTCTGGAACATTTCCCAAAATAATTACAGCTCATTATTTTACATTGTGCTTCACTCTGCAGATATAACATATAAGTCAGATGATTATCTAATTGGATTTGGATTCTTTCAAAAATTGTTAAATTTGTAATTTCTTCTTCTCACAGTGTGTTTGGGAGTCATAATACATGAGACAAATGGTTGGGAGCATAATTAGGGCTCAAGAATAAAGCATATGTTACGTTTAACCTTGGGAATATAGAGGTTGAAATGCAGAGTTTATTTAACCTTGATTTTAAGATCAAATGAATAAAATGCCTGCCAACAAGGAAAAAAAAAGTCATTGTAATCATATAAAAGACCCACAAATTCACATACAATTAAAAATTATCTCTATTATTTTACAATATTGTCAACTAATATTATACTCTTTAAAAGCTTTTACATTAGAGTTGACCAGAAAATAAAGAGTTTTATTTGATCAGTAATATACTCTGGGAAGGTCTGTTTCTCTGCCACTGATTTTCTGGTTTACTTTGAAGAAATCTCACTCTGGCTATCTCTTTATTTGTTAATTCAGTTCTACAGTGGATCAATGAATCACATAACATAAGTAGACAAAGCACTTTGGGGACTGTTTGGGGCATTAAAGCATCCTGAAATTTCTGTCCAGTAATCTGTATAGGACACACAGCCATTTAGAACACGTTCTCATACGAGTTTAGTTCAATATTGCTCATCTGGGAGTAGGGGAAATATAACTATCACGGACTTTTTTCCAGGCTATGATTCCATTATTTAAGAAAGACAAGTAAATGCAAGGGAAGACAATCAAATAATTAATTTCGAAAGGCATCACTTACCCTGACACAGAGGGGACTGGGGGTGCTGGGAGCAGCGGCCACTCGTCTTCCGCTCCTATCGCGCGATCCGCGATCCGCTCCTGATGCTACTAAGTCCCCTGGCGATCCACCACGGGACACAGCTCTTCATCTCTTTCCACTCAGATCTTTCCCGTGAAAGCGCAAGCCTTGTCTCAGCATCCTTACCCCTAACGTGTGGTTAATAATGTGATCTCAAAGGATGACTGAAAATGCAGTGAAAGTCTTCACGTAAAGTGTTGAGTTTGGTACTCAGCACAGGGTGAGAACTCAGTGCGGGCCAACTACTATTATTGCCACTATTATTATCACCACCATTGGCTGTCATCGACATAAAATTAAGTTATAGAAAATTCCAAGCATAAACCATGCATTCAAACTTTCAGAGTTCCAAAATGAGGACATATGGATCATTAAATCCTGCCTCCTGAAAACATTCATATCACACAGTATTCCCCTGCCTTACTCCTGGATCTGGTTTATTGATTGATTGATCGATTGACTGATTTGAAGTATAGCTGGTGTACAGTAATATTATGTAAATTACAGGTGTACAATATGGTGATTCACAATTTTTAAAGATTATACTCCATTTCTAGTTATTATAAAATATTGGCTATATTCACTATTTGTACAATATATCCTTGTACCTTATTTTATACCAAAGAGTTTTTACCTTTTAATTCCCTACACCTATATTGCCCCTCCCCCTTCCCTCTCCCCACTCGTCACCACTTGTTTGTTCTCTGTATCTGTGAGTCTGTCTCTTTTTTGTTCTATTCACTTGTTTGCTGTGTTTTTTTAGATTCCACATATAAGTGATATCATGCAGTATTTGTCTTTTCCTGTCTAACTTATTTTACTTAGCATAATGCCCTCCAAGTCCATCCATGTTGCCTCAAACAGAAAATTTCATTCTTTTTTATGGCTGAGTAGTCTTCCATTGTATGTACATAAATGAAGATGCTATAGACAATGTTTGTGTCCCCCACATCCATATGCTGAAACCCTAATCCACAAGGCAATGGTATTAGGAGGCAGGGACTATGGGAGGTCCTCAGTTTATGAGAGCAAAGCCATCATGATGGGATTAGTGCCCTTGTAAGAAGAGACGAGAGAGAGAGAGAGAGAGAGAGAGAGAGAGGCAGACAGACAGAAAGGCAGAGACAGGGAGAGGAACAAAGACAGAGAGAGACAGAGAGAGAATCTCCCTCCGCCATGAGAGGACATAGTGAGAAGGTAGCCATTTGCAAAACTAAATAAGAGTGCCACCTTCTGACCATGCTGGTATCCTGATCCAGACTTCCGGTCTCCAAAACCATGAGAAATAAACTTGTGTAGTTTATAAGCTGCTCAGACTATGATACCCAGATATGAGGAGCATGTCAGGCCTGAAGGGGAGAGGTCGAGGGAGATGGCAGAAGGAGCAAGCTCCAGGAGGTGGAAGAGTGCACACCTGATGGAGAAAGTGAGATGCACATGCATGCTGAGGTTGGTTCCCACGTTTTCTCTCCCTCTTTCTGAGTCCTCAGTCTTCTGGTCATGTTGGTTTTTCTTCTTTTTTTTTCAGTTGAGCTCATTCTTTAGTCACTTCACAGTACTTTTTGAAGACCTGTCATGTACCAGATGGTATCCTGGGTGTTCTAGTTGAACAAGACAGAGAAGTCTCCCACCCTCAAGGAGCCTACGGGAGCTCTATGCCCTAGGTACCCACAGGGGAGAGGGAAAGTGAGGAGGCAGAAAAGGAAAATCACAAAAATAAGAGAGGTGGGGGCTTGGGGTGGGAGACAGAAGACATAAGCAGAGGCAATATTTCTCTTCTTCAAATCAGGAACATATAGGTCTGGGTGAATTCAGTGCCACATCTGTGGGTCTGTGGGTGATCTCTCTCTCTTTCTCTCTATTTCTGTGGACATAGAGAAAGGGACAAATTCTACTTTGTTGCCACCCAAATTCCACCTCCACTCCTGAGGAGTGATAGATGGGTCCACACTGGCCTGCCCTCCTCACAGTGGGATAGAGGAGCACTCCCTTTGCAGGGCTGCCATATACCTTCTCATACTGAAATTTGCCTTCTACTCTCTTACCATTTCTTCTCTAGATCTGAGATCCTCAGGACACCCTTCCCCCTATGGGAACTTTTCTTCCAAATGAAGTCCTCCTTGGAATCACAATAGGTAAGACAGGTAGTTGATCTGCTGAGTGCTGAGGGCAAAGTGTCTCTCTGAACAGCTTCTCTGTGGTCGAAACACTAGTGGCTTCCATGACATAAAAGGTGACCATGTGTTGCATCCTGCCCTGGACTGTTCTGCTTTATGTTTACTGTCCTTCCGTTACTGTGAGTACTGCCCTCTCTCACTCTAATAGCATCTGATACAGACAATAAATAAAGTTCATGGTCAGTCTATTGCTAATCAATTGGCATCCAGAGACCTGTTTAAAGTCATACAACTAATTAGCAACAGTCAATAATGAACCCAGATTTCTTGGGTGTCCCCTCTTAATCTTCAGGATTTTCCCTCTATGAATAGAAAAATTTCTAACCAATGTCTCAGGTGGTAGCAGTTAGGCTGGTCAGCTTCTGGAGGCTGAGGAAGAGCAGTGGGTCTGCTTCCATATTCAAACATAATAATAATAAACTATCTTGCTGTATGTTAAGAGTTGACTAGAAATGTGAGGTATACATAGTGCTGAACTCAGAGGGCACACAGTTTCAAAACTAATCCCCATACCGAAATAGGAATACATCTCAAAACAATTGAACCAGTCAAGTTGTACGAGGCCCTAGGTGTTTGAAACAAAAAATTATTCAACTCTTTCTGTCAAATTACTCACTGGTAGTTGCAGTTCCCAAAGGCTGCTATCTGGGAACCCATCTAGGTCAGCTCAACCAAGAAAGAGGTTTTCCAGATACAACCATCACATTGAATGCAATGCAATTTGTTAAACACTCACAGCCACCTGATCCTGGACCATGCTGCTGTCCCTTTATTTCACTCCTGTCCACTACCCCCTGGACAGTGCAGGCACGCCAGACTGCATGTCAGCTGGGGGGACAGGCCCTGGATTTGCCCATCAGTCACAGGGGAGCTCCTGCAATCCTACCCAGAGGGCTTGAAACTAACACCGAGGCCACATGATTTATACACAGGATTAAACCTGGGGAAATGAAGCTCTTGACTACCATTAACATTTTTGGTTGGTTGTTTCACATTTAATTCTAAATTGGCACCTTTACAAGCTTGGGGACAAGGGAAGATGGATGCCTGGGGGAACACAGTCAGATAGGGTTATGTAGGAACTCACTTCGAACACATGCAGAGCAGTCCCTCAGACACCTTCCTGCTCGTGGCCAGACAGTTCTTCACATGGACAAGAAATCTCTGTCCTTGTAGTACAATAACATACGGCCAACTCCTGCCCTACTGTCCTGACCCTGGTCATCACCTGACCTCTGCTCTCCGTTTATGGCAGAGATGAAGCTTGCCTGGGACTAAGGCTATCAGAATGAGTTCATTGCCATTTCTCCACCCAGGCCTCATTGACTCTTACGAACAGCCAGACCGAGGACCGCTGGTGCCTCGGATTCCACAACCCTAGAATTTCTCCACCTGTAATTCTGATGTCTGGGTTGTACAGTGGGTTAATTATGTAATATTTTAATGGTGGGGCATCTTTAAGGTTCTGTGAAACTACTGAATTGTCTGTGGTGTGGTCACCTCCTTTCACGGACGTGCAGAGCCTTTACTTTCCTGTACGTGCCCTGGGTTTTCAAGGTAAAAAGGAGGGAATCTGCATGAGCAGTCGGCCTTCCCAGGGACCCTGGGTGCAAACAGATCTCCTGTTTATTTTCTTGTTGTGTTGTGCCCTGAGGATCTACGTAGGTTTGCAGGGACATGTGGAGGAATGTGAGTGTGTCTGGGATACAGAAGGGCAGCATAACCCACCCACATTTTCCTTATACTCATTCCTCACTCTAATGAGATCCTCGGGGGCAAAGGCAGTTGAAAATGAAAATAAATAAATAAGCCAACCTCTGGTGGCCACACAGGAGGCAAACCTGAGACCCGTCCTCACTATAAATCGGGTCTATTAAGTACATCTCTGTACAAATATAGGGCAAAGCATTAGAAACCCTGTTTTTCAAGGAGATATAAAAAATCTTGTTTACTACATCTTTGAACACTTCTAGAAAACCACTAAGTTTTCTAAGTATGTAAGGAAACGGCTTGTGCCTGCTTCCCCATCTATTTCTACAATAAAAAGAAAGCCAAGTGTCATGCAGGTAAACACACCTGTCACTAATCACTCTGCAACTCAAAGAGTGGTCATATATTGCTGGGTGCCCAGCAAACTGATGGTTGTGTTTGTGGTTTCTAGCTTTGTCATTCATTGTTTATAGTTAATTTCTTGGTTTTCTCTCTTCTTTTCTTTTTCCTTTTGGAGGAGTGCACATCAGAACACAATTTGCAGTGGAACAATTGACACCTAAACTTTCAACTCTAGAGTATTTGACAACCTGTAATACACAGAAAGGCTGCCACCCACAGGTTTTGGTTTTGTAACTTGAGGAACTTTGGCTGGCCTAAAGCAAATTAAAATCTGTAAAGATCAGTGAGTCTTGCCTTTTCAAGCAAAAGTATACTTGGATATTTTTTCTAGTTTTATTGAGATAAGACATTGTATAAGTTTAAGGTGTACAGCATGATGATTTGATGCGTGTATATACTGGGAATGATTACCATGAGAAGGTCAGTTAACATCCATCACCTCACACAGTTACAAATTTTATACTTTAATTCAAAAAATTAGTGAGAAAGGGAACTTAGAGCACATTAGGATGAAGATGACTGATGTGTTTTCCCAATCCCTTTTCCAGGCTAAATGCAATGCCAAGGGACACAAAATGTCACTCACACAACTTTTGAGCTGAGTCTGAGGGCGGGAGTGGAGTTGGTGAGCTTTCTGAAAGGCCCTGGACCTGGGATTTCCATGGCTCTCTGGAAAAGAGTGATGACTGCACAGCACCTGTCAGGTACCCAAATTGGTCAGGTGCACCAGAGAGCCATGCCAGCAGCACGGTGGGAAAGATCACTTTCCTTTCTTTCTTTTGCCCACTTCACCCAGAGAGGTGATTTTGGGCTATGCTGACATCCAGGTGCATTCTTCTCAACCTTATTTGGGGTAGGAAGTAGCAAGCTACTGCCAACCTTTTATCGACAAAATAATTTTTATGCAAATGACTTTGCATTGGAGATTTGTATCATGTTCTCTTTTGCTGAATTCCTGCACCTGTCTTTGGGAAATACTCACACATTTCTGCCTTAATATCTTGCATCAAAACAATAGAATACAGTCTTAATATTAGTGGCATTTGATCCCCAGAAAAGGTATTTTTTAATCGTCTCCCACTTTGGGTATTTGGTTAGAGAGAGGGCATATGACAACTCAGAAACCCTTGTGGGGTTGCATGCCTAGACCCATGTGAGGGGTACTAGAGTTATAACTCACATGCACCACTACATTTTTCTTAGAACATTGTGAGACAATGTAAATAATGCCCTTTAAATATGGACAATTGGCTCTTTCTTATACTTATAGCAGTGAAAATTAAATTTTACATTAGCCAGTTTGAATTGTTTCTTATTTTCCAAATACATCTCTCTAGGAGATAAGCAAACTCCCTTACTGAAGAGACATTTTTGTCTTAATCAGATGGAAATTAGGTATCAATTTGTTGATGAGGGGCATGAAGGGAAAATTTTGAGCTTCACATCCATTGATCATTAAAAAGATGTCTGGTGCTGGCACATAGGTCCAGAGCAATTAAAATGGCAATGATGTTTCCACGAGGGATAGTGAGTATGGGGGAGAGAACTGGTCTTCAGGGCATCTAGCCTTGCTCTGTCACAGTAGAGATGTCCTTGGCCCCAGCGAGTTTCTCCACTTTACACTCAAAGTAACATTTTAAGAGCAAAACATGGTATAGGATTTGTTTTCCCTAAAAGATAAACTACCATTTAAGAGTTTTCATTCTAGGAAGTTAGACGTGACAAAAAATTTCCACGCAGTGTAAGGATTTCTCTTTGGAAATAACTCTTAAAAAGATCACAATTTCTTCTACATCTGAAGATAATCCATTGTGATGTTGTTTGGTTTACCTGAGCATGAAAACCAAAAAGCACTAAAATGTTAGATAAATCATCAAAAAATGCAGCTCACGCAATGTCACCAAGCCTCTCAAATTAGATACAGCGGTTGAATTTCATCCTTACGGCGGCTGTAACAAATATCTTGTGGGTGTCAGCCATTTATTGAAAGTCATTATTATTCTAAAATCAGCAAGTTTTCAGTGTCTTTCACATTACTGCCAAGTTTTGATTAATTTGAGCACAGAAACAACAAGAATTGTTTTCGACTGGCATTTTGCTTTTCAGGGGAAAGTAAATCCACCACTTGATCTGGTCTTCCATCTCAAGGAACATTTTAAGATGCTCACACTCAAATTCTGCTTCATGTGTCAGCATGCAGTTAGCTTTCAAAGCCTTAGATACTTACCTCTACAATACTGTGTGGTCATAATTGAGCATTTTGCAGACCCGAAGGATCTGTAATAGTACCATTTTTCACGGAAAGACTCCATTACCTTCTCAGACTCTAATTACCACTCAGGGGGTTCAGGTTTACACTCTGGGCTCAATTCTGTCCCTTTGAGAAACAGAGACCTGAACTGTTGAATCATTCTGGATGTCACTGAAGTTATCAGAAGCTGGGATAGTAATCACGGCCATCATACTGTGCACCACGTGGTATTGTTGCCTGATTTCTCTCAGTAGAAAATCAGAGCTGAAGACCAGTGGGCACTGTGCTCTGTGTGTTTCCTGCATCCCATTATTCCGTTCTCCCAACTATTCCAAGATGTAAGCATTGTTCTCACCCACACTGTATAAGCAAGGCAACGGAGGCTTCAGGAAGTGATGTCTAGCCACCACACTCAAAACCACAAGGATTAGAAATGTTGGATCAAGAGGCACCTTGTGTCCCGTGTGACCCCAAAGTCTGAGCTATGCTGCTCTGAAAGTGCATTCACACCTGGCCAACTCCATGGCCTGGGGTCTGTATCCCCAGAGCAAGTTTAAGAACGGAATACTAGTCAGACGCACAGCTGCAAGGACCAAAGTGGAAGACGTGTTTTGAGCGAATATTCTGCTCTATCCATTTGTGTTTACTCTTTCCCAAACGTCAGCCACCAGATGTAACCTAGTAACTTGTTTTTCTTCTTGCGGTTACTGCTGAAGTTGGGGAGAGTAGAGACCTTGATCTAATTTTTGTTTTTTGCAGTCATAAATACTTAACGAACTGTTTTCCGGTGTCCTCTTTAAGCACTTCTGAAAGGCATTATTTTTTTAAGGAAATGACCTTAAATTCCTGGCCACACTTAAATTATCCAGTAATGAACGTTTGATCTAAACGGGGTCAAGGAAAGCCCCAACTCCCAGAAATGCGGGGACAATAGAATGGAGAGGAGCAGGTGTGAGACGAAAAAGAAGTGACATTAGACCATGGAGGTATCTGAACGCTGCGCTGAATGCTGCTGGACTTTATAAAGCTCCCAGTGAATGGCAAAAACACAAAGGTTCCCTTAGCTCTGTCTTTTAAGAGACCTGGTCTTCCACACATACACACATTCAGTAATTCCCAGGTTGACATTTTCTTTGCTCTGATTCTCCTAGAGTTTTCTGACCTTTGCATAACTGCTGGAAGGGAGGCTGCTTGTCTGCAACAGTGTGTGTCTCTTAGAGTGAGGGGGGGACGGGCAGGGTGTCAGGAACTGGGATTTGAGGAGCTTTCTCTGCATTAAATGCTTCTAATTTTGGAGCAGAGCATGAGTGGAGAGAGAGCCATGGGGGCCAATTAAGAGGAGACAGTGGACTCCAGGGACATTTGGCTCAAGCCATGTGGCACCACAGCCATGTCATTTCCAGGCTGGCCTGTGATTGTGCATCTCACTTCCCAGGGAGAGGTGCAATGAGAGAAGATGAAGGAGGGAAGGAAATATCCCACAGGGAAAAAAGGAAGAGAGCAGCCTCAAAGTGACACGGCTTCAGACAGGCTGTGTGCTCAGGATGCTAGGCAAAGGTGAGGTCTGCTCTTCAGTACCTAAGGGTTTTGCTGTCAAAACAATGGTGAGAGCCTACGTCTTCATAATGGATGGTGTGTGCAGGGACTTTTCTGTGTCATCTGAGGGTACAGCACAGCCCCCTCACATCCAGTCAGCTATTCGATGGAAACTTCTCTCAGGTGAAGCTTAAAATTATGCAAACAGAATATACACACTCAGTTTCTACCATCTTCCAAAGGAGTCAACTTCCTAGGATGTTATAAGAAATTCCCCTAGGAATTTTTTCTCAGTTATACTGTTCTCAATGGCCCCAGGACAGTTTACCTATTCATTATGCTTTTCTTTTTTTGTTGTTTGTTTTTTTGCATGTCCACCTCTGTTAAGAGGCAAGTTAGGCAAAGAGGGGCTTTTACACATTCGTGAGGCAATAAAGCATGCTGGGCTGATAATGATTCTGGAGATGGGCAATTCAGTGCCTTTCACAGGTCCTTTTGTGGTGGAGGTACATTTGCTCCTTTCCAGAAGCAGTTCCTTGATAGCAGGAAGGTGTGTTTTGTAGCTCTGGTCAGGTGCCCCTTGCTGGATGAGTTTCACAGCATGAACTGTTTATTTTGGTTGAACCTGCTACTGCTGGAGCAAGCTCATTTTTTTTTTGCTTAGAATTCTTTTTTTTTGTGAATGGCAAATAAGCTCAAAAGGGCTCCTAGTGAACAGGAGGAAAGATTGTTTTACGAGTTGATGGGCTCCTCCTTTGGGGCATGTAGAGATCAAAGCCAACGAGTATTACACAAAATACATCACAAAATAAGGTTCTAATCACTGTACACTTATCACCAGATGCTGTCAATAATGGGATTGAACTAACTTATTCTCCACCTAATAAAATGGTTGAGAGATATACGTTCAGGACATTAGTCACACACACACACACACACACACACACACTGTGTGTGTGCACGCAGCATCTTAGAGAGTGTTTTCCCATTACACATGTTTGTGTGAACCAGGAAGGAACTTCTCATGCTAATTAATTTCAAGTTTAAAACCTTTAGGAATGAAGTGATTGTGTCAAAATGAGGAGCTCTGGTCCATGTTTACCGGGTCTTGGTCACTGGTGTGTCCCAGTGGAACCTGGGATGGGGCACTGTAACCATATATTATAGTTAACTTCTCAGTCTTCAGAAAGAAAAAACTAATGCCACCACTGTCACCACCATCAGCCCCAAAACCAAACACCTAGCATATCCTAGAAATCTAATTGATTTTCATAATCATCACCAACACCACTATCATGCATGTATTAATAGCTGTGAGACATTCATTTTGCTGATGGTTTGCATATATAATTTGCTGATAACAACTTTATAAAGCTAATTATTAGTAGTATTTCAATTGTTACTAATATCCCAGTTTTTAAAGTGAGAAAATCAACATTCAGACAGGATTACCTGTCTGAGGTTATACAGCTATTTAATGACACAGCCAGAATTTGAGCCAAAAATGTAAACTTATTCCTGCTTTTCTCCTTAATTTTTAACACACTTATTGAGCACCTCTTACATGACCGTCACCATCTTAGAGACGAGGGATTCATTAACGAACAAAACAGGGCAAAGCCAATGCCCTTGTGGAAATTACATTACAGTTGATAAAAGAGATAGATGAGCAATATGATCTGTGGCATGGTGAGGGGTTCTAAGGAGAAAAGTGGAGCAGAGGAAACAGCTGGGGTTACAGTGGGCCACAGCATTTTGTGTGTAGAGCATGTATTCCATCAGACGTCACGGTAGTTGTTTCTATCACAAGAATAGATGTTACACTCCTTGAAGACATTATTTATATCTTATACCTCCTTCCTGTCCCAAGCTTTTGCACACACACTCATAGGAGTAAACCAAATATATCATATAATTGGGTTAAATATATTTAGTTTGATGACTTGTCCCAAAATAGCTTTCAGACCATCTCATGTGTTCACAGGCAGTAAAGACTATTAAAGATGGCCTGGGCTATAGGGCAGGGCTAATGGGCATCTGGGCCATTGTAGGTATAGCTCATATGGTCTTGGACGTGGAGGTTACCTCTTTGAGCCTCAGCTTTTAATTAGTAATAGAGGTATTATTATTCAGATTATTAGCTTGATCCTTGCTCTGCTACCTATTATCTCCGTAAAACTCTCCTGGCTCTGTTTCCTTGGATGTAATAATTGGTTAACAGGAAAGCCTCACTATTTGAGAAGGGGCTCACTTTATATAATATATGAGAAAGCTTGTATTAAACAGCAGTTGCTGTCTAAACATCAGTGGGTTTTTTTCTTTTTAAAGTTCCTCAAGTGCTAGGGGATGCTTTTCTCTTCTGGAAGCATGTTATTATTTCTGGTGAATATTGCATCTGTATGCAGCCCTTTCCAATGGTAAATAGAAGTATTCGCATAGGAGCAGGCAAGATGGGAAATCACACAGGAATTGTGAGAAACAGCTGAGCGTGTTTAGAATTAAATGAAACTTGCCTGCTACATTATTATTTCTTTTAGAACAGTTTTTTGTAATTAATTTCCCCATTGTAATGACTGGTGGATTATCAATATAGTTGATTATCAGATGAAGACAGCATGATTTCTTTGAAAACTGTGAAGAGGAGGGAAGTGAGAAGGAAGATGGGAATTATGAAATTCAAAATCAGGACATTTGTGACATTGTGAAGCAATCGTCTGAGAATATTATGCATTAGAAAATTGGACCATTTGTTGGTTAATGGTAGTTGTAAACTCTGTGATGAGAAGTGTTTCCTAGTAAATAGCAAATTACAGAAATAGGCCAAGAGTCACAAAACCAGTTTCAACAACAATCTTTTATTTGACTGTGAATAGTTCATATGCAACCTCCTGAGCAAGTGTGTATCACTTTTAATACAGAACTATGCTTGTTAAACAAAATATTTTTATGTAATAAGTTGCACATTTTGAAAAATAAACTTCTTTAAAATTTTTCAGGAAAAGCTTGATAATTTCATAAAGCGAAAGGAAATATACAGATATCAGCAATAAACTTAAGATATTCTAAATAATATCATTTAAAAAGCACAAATGTACTCTGTAAGGTTTTTTTTTTTACATCTTTATTGGAGTAGAATTGCTTTACAATGGTGCGTTAGTTTCTGCTTTATAACAAAGTGAATCAGTTATACATATACATATGTTCCCATACCTCTTCCTTCTTGCGTCTGTATGATTTTTTGAAACTGTAATTTCCTTTTTCACGCCGCCATGTATTGTGGCTGTTTTCCATGCCAATTATAAATATTGATTATGCTGTTTGCTGCCCAGTATATAGCATTCAGGTTATCCTCCACCCAGGTCCAACTATAGAGCATTGGAGAGGTCTTACCTGAGTTTTGCTATTCAGATGCCCCTGACTAAATTTTCTACATATTCTTACATTTCCCTTTCATTAATTTTTAACGTAGAATGGATGTACCTAAGAATGTGCATGTCTTTAATGGATTAGGATTCAAATTTCAGTGAATCGGCCCTTCTTTGCTGGTCCCCTAATGAGGCTTTCAACAGTTTGTGACACTCTTGGAACAGATAAAAAGCCTCCCAGAGTTGAGATGTCCTAGTCTTGTAATCGCCAGCATTGACAACCCCATTCCAAGAGCACTGGCACTGATAAGAATCTAATCATGATTATCCAGGGTTCTTTTTGCTTTTAACATTCCAGGATTATTATACATTGTTTTAATATAATCTTTTCTTGTTATAAACTTTTTATAGGAACACAGCTTTTACTGCATAAGAATACCTGCTAAAGACCATTTTGAACGTGAGGCACTGTCAGTTAATATTACTTAGAAATAAACTCACAGTTGACCTCAAAATAAATTTTGTATTTCCTATTCATTTTAATATCCAAAACAACCTATTTCATGCTAGATGCCAGAGATTAAAGATTTTCCACAATTTTGTTTTTTATATGTTCCTGAAACCATAACTAAAATATATAGACGTCATGTTTCTATGATTTCAGATAGTATATGCAGCAGGTAACTTTCCAAATATATTTCAAGCCTACCATCTTCACATTAAGAATTATGAAATGAAAAGATCTCAAAGATTAAGTAGTCTATTCTGAGTCACATACTTCTCATGTATAACATGAAATAAATACCAATCCCTGAATTTATATACAAGTTCAAACAGAATCGCTCTTTGTGTAGCATAATCCTTGATTTTAACTTTGAAGTTAAGTTCATGTAGGAAAATTACACATACTAAGTTAGTTAAATATTATGAATATAACATTCTGATTTTAAAATTAGAAAAAAGAGGGAAAAGTTTCAGAATGTCTCATCCTGAGAAAACTCCTCTTATTTGCTGGTGCTTTTCCATGAGGAATGTTAAGTGCCTGGGTGCAGCTATAGCTTGTAATTCAGTGGGACACACATGGTGCCCCCTGATGAAATCTTTCTCCCTTTGGTAACTAGAACCTACAACCCTGCAAAGACTAGACTTTCAGGAATGGAAGCCACAAGTTCCCCAAAGTAGGTCCCTGGAAGTGACTTTAAGCAGAGCCATTCTTATTTCCACCCGTTGTTTCCCAGACCCATGTACCCTAATTCCTGGGGACTCAGCACCATACAATGGTCATGATTTTAGGTGGAACTCCTAAAGATAGCACACCATAAGTGTCAACTGGTGCAATCTTTCCAGCAGTATCACTATGCTTCACCGTACCAAAGGAGACATCTTCCATCACCACGGTGTCATCTCAGATACAGAGTCTCTGTTGTGCCTTTGAGAGGCTGGCAACAAGCTTCAGTGTGGAGGGACAAGGGAAAGAAACCAGGGGTGCTATTGCCAGGTGCCTCTTGCCTTGCTGTAAAGTGGACCCCTTGGTCTTTTCTTAGCAGGCTCTGCCTTTCCCCAGTTATTGGTCTGCTGCCCAGAAGCAGACATTGGGCTAGACCCTGATGGGGACACATTTTGTCTGGTAGACCAATGTCTCCACATTCACTTCAAGAAAAGGAGAGCACTAGCCTCTAACAGGAGGAGTAGGGCTCTGCTGGGGTCCTGTGGGTTCAGGGGAGTCTGGAATGGAACTTTTCAAGTGTATCAGTGCATGTGGCCCCACCTCATCAGCCCGAGACCTACTTTTTCCCAGTCTGACCTGGAAGGTCTGCCTGGGTGAAGAGTTTGACCTATTTTGGATCTGTGCCTCTCCTAGGACTTAGTTCTTTGCCAGGTGACACATGCTTGTGCCATCTGAGTGCAGGAGGTGACAGTCATGTCTATGAAATGCACCTCTGACTTTTACAACTAGCCTTCAATTGTTGATTACAGGTTCTCATCTTTCATTATGTTTTTCCAAGTAATAATTTTCCCTACAATCCAATTAATTCCATTGTCCTTATAATAGCTATTTGTCCCATGTTTCTCAAGCACCTGATGTATTCAATCTTTTAGTCCATTTCCTTCTACTGGTATGTTAACCCAGTTCATCCTCATGAAAATTCTAACAATTGTACTTCAACTTGTGCTTGGGACTATATGTGTCCCACATACTGCCTGTGGAGGGTTCCTCATTGCTGACCCTCCAACCGGTAGTTCAACTCCAGAATCCAATTTTAGTGTCTGCTTTCTTGGACCACGGTTGGTGTAACAGTTGAATGATGGTGTATTAGCTTCCTATGGCTGCCATAACGAAGTGCACCAAACTGGGTGGCTTAAAATAACAAAAAAATTAGTCTTTCACAGTTCTGAAGGCTATGAGTGAAAAGTCAGGGTGCCATTAAGGCCACGTTCCCTCTGAGAATCTGGCAAGAATACTTTCTTGTCTCTTCCAGATTCTGGTGGCAGCTGTAGATCTTGGCATTCCTTGACCTGCAGCTACTTCACCCCAAACTCTGCGGCTGTCTTCATAAGGTGTCTTCCTCTGTGTCTCTGTCTTCACATGACATTTCCCTTCTTATAAGGTCACCAGTTATATTGCAGTAGGGCTCAACATAATGACCTCATCTTAATTGAATTACATCTGCTAAGACCCTATTTGCAAATAAGGTCACATTTACAGCTACCTGGGGTTAGGACTTCAACATATCCTTTGGGAAAACACAATATTACCCATAACATGGGTCCTCCAGGAGGTAGATTCTAAGATAAGACTTTTTTAGGAGGGTCAGTGGGATTAACACATGGTCTAGGAAGGGGAGAATTCAGGGTTGCAGAGGAAGATTATAAGTGGTGAGAAAGTCACAATAAAAACCTCAGCCGACTTGAGAGAAAACTCTAAATCTGGAATGAGCCCATAGAGTTTTTCCATATTATGACAAAAGGGCTGGAAAATTGTATCACCTACATGGACCAGTCACTGGATTCAGGCTACCCCAGAAAGTGGCCTTAACCTTTGAATAAGTGGAACACTTAGCTGAGGGCTGTCAGCTGGCAGAATCTCCAGTCCTCAGTCCTGAAGTGTCGAGGTGGGGAGAAGGCGTGTCGGCTTTCAATGACACCTGCAGCCTTTCACAAGGTGTCCACATTCTTCACATTTATCTCCCTTTTGAGGTGCTGAATTACCTCTAAATACACTAAAGACAAGTTAGAATAGTGATTGCCAGGCAATGACCAGAAGTCATGAGAGCGCATACTTCAGTTGTTAACAAAATTTTATTTCATGCAGATTGCTGAATCATTGGTCTTTGGAAAAAAAAAAAAAACAGATACACCAATTAACTAAGTAAATATTGCACATAAACTACTTCAAAGACAAAGTGTGTGAAGGGAAAGTAAAAGGATTTTTGTGATGGTAAGAATTTTGCAGACCACTGCTCTAGGTGTCTTTAAACATACCCACTCACGTTTCTTCCTTCCCCGATGGAAGACCAGCCTCTGCACAAGGGCTGAGGATACCATGCCCCTGTTTCTTTGTCAGCCCCTCCAGTTTCTGCATTTTTGCCTCTCTCCCTCTCACCTGGCTCATCCTCATGAGCACACATGTCTATGCATGAGCATTTCCCCAGCAAATGTCACTTGACCTGCCACCACCAACCACTACAACTCAAGTCCTCTGTTCCCCCTTGTTCCAAATTTTGCCCTTCCTATTTCTTCATTCTTAGCCTCTTTGATGTTGCACTTCTCAGAGAGGTTTTCTACTCAATTCTTTCTATTTTCTTATTCCCTCTGTCTGTCAGTTCCACCCAGACTATTAACTGAAATGGCTTTTGCTAAAGCCAATAGATATTCACATGTTGTCAAATTCAATAAATGTCAGTCTGCACTATTACATTTCTTCTTATTTACCCAATCTCAGGAATGTTGGACACAGTTTACCATCCTTCTTTCTTTCATCACTCTTCAAGGATTTCATGATTTCACTTACTCCTGCTTTTGCTTCCTATTGCTTCTCTCTGCCCTGGTTTATTTTTTTTCTTACTATTTTCCTGGTGACTTTTGAAACCAGTAGAATGTAGGAACCTCTTCCTTCTCACCCTCAGTCCTGACTTTATTTCTCTTTTTACATTGTATCTGATGGCTCTAACCACCACCCAGGCACTGACAATTCCAAAATGTACATCTCATACCCAGACAAAATCCAACTCTGTTTTTCATGTCTAGCTGTTCAGTAAACGTCTAAGACACAACTTTGATTTTTTAAATTGGCATGTCTAAATTGAATTCTAATATTTACTCTCCTAAACACATCCATGTCATTAGCTCTTAAAAAATCCTTTGCCCTCAGCATCCCTTGTCTCTGCCAATAGCACCAATCTCGAATCATTTGCTATAAACTTACTTCAATATTTGGAGTAACTTCTCAACAACCGCTTTTCTTCCCTTCAAAGAGTCCTGTGAATCATATATTCACAAGCCTCAAATCCATCAATTTCTCTCCAGTTTCACAGCCACCAACCTACCTCGAAATTTTTTCAAAAAATTGTTTCCAGTGCATTTCCACACAGAAACTTCTTACATGCCCAAGGACGCACCGTGTGAGCTGGAACCAGAATCACTTACTTACCATTCTGTTTCCTCAGAAATGAGACTCCCTTTCTGCCTCAGGACCCACACACGGGCTGCACCTTCAGTCTGGATGACCCCCTCTTTGTTCTTCTCCTGGTGGCTTCTTTTATACCTTCACATCTCATGGTAAACATCTCCGTAACAGTGATGTCTTTTCACCACTCACCACCTGAATCCTACCCTGCTTTCTTCCCCAGAGTCCTGATTATGCATATTTGTTGTTTTCCTTTTTATTATAGATGTCCACAGCTAAACTTTTCTCAGAAAGCAGGAATTATATCTCTTCTGAATTCTTATACATGGAACAAGGGACTGGTAAATGGCAATTACTTGTTATGTATTTGTTCAGTGAATACATAAAAGGATTCCTCTATTTCCACTTTCTGGAGTCACTTGGGATATTCTGGGTCACATCTCGACCCTTTTGTCATTTCACTGGACATGGAAGAAGCTGGAAAGCCCAGTCACAAGGTCTATTCACTGTTCACCATCCATAATCTCACCTGCATGTGTCACTGCATCCCATGAGGGACCAGGTTTGAGCAGGCAGATGAAGAGTTATGAGTAACAAAGAGAACAAAAGATTTCAGCTGTCCAATGCAGTTCAGGTGCTGGGGTCCTCAAAGAACAGGTGGCCTGGCCCAGGCTTTTGGGGGAGTCTCCGAGGCCATGATTAGTGAATGGCTCACATAATGTGTTAATCCTTTACATCTGAATGCCTCCAGTTTTTGTACATATATTATTGCTCTTAATCAGCCTTAGCTTGAAGTATAAGTAAGGTTGGTATTATATAAATTTTATAAATAAAAGAAATACATAAGAGTCAAAAAAAATCTTGCTTACCGTACCCCTATGTCCTCGGTTTCTCATTTAATCCTCTTATGCATCAAACACATTGGAGAGGGTTGATGTCTATTGAGAGCTCTGCAAACACTCCATTCACACTGACCCTTGGAGAACTTGTGCTCTTTAATATCAAGAATTGGACTGAGATTAAGGATGCTTCCTTTGTCCTTAGTTCTTCCTTTAATATACTGTGAGGCCAGAGATTGGGCCTCTAAAATATCCTCCATAAAAATAACATAATGCACTGAGACCTGTCCTCTGAAGAGACTGCCTCTGCTCCACTCCATGACATCCTTGAGAAACTGCTCAAGGTGATGAGAGGCACGTGGTCTCAAAGGCAGGCTGCTGCGAGCACTCGGTCAGCCATAGATTCAGTGCCCACGTGTTCAAAGCATCACAGAGACAGCCAGTCTTTGCCACAAATCTGAAAAAAAAAAATAGTTGCATGAACAGTATCATTCATGCACTCCTAAACTGAGGTAGGCATATAGAAAATCAGAAAAAAAGAAGAAATGAGAAAATGCTGCAACGGTATATCATTGTAAGAAAAAAAAAAGCGTACATTTATCCCCATTGTCTTAATTATTGCAAATTATTCAACTAAAGGAAAGGAGCTTGTCAGATCCTTTCTAATTAAATTCATACATTTGTTCCTCTTCAAAAATGGCCACACGCTCCATCTGCTAGTGCAGAATGCTTGGGTTTTGCAGCCAAGATTCTCATGTTAAGCTGTTCTACTGAGTCAAGGGGCACAGGGTCCCTGGACTCTTAAAGCAGCTCCCTGAAAAGTATTAAAAGAATTTCTGTGTGCACTTGAGTTATTTACCTACACTTTTATGGTAAGAAAATGGAACACTGCAGGAAAGGTAAATCATCAGAGGGTTCAAGTTGCAGGCACAGCAGTGACAGGCTGACGAGCATTTTTAGTGGTATGATAATTTGGTTGAAATGCAGTGATTCTTTTCAACAGCTCTTATTAAATCAGAGGGGTCATTAACTAGAGCCACCCCGAAAGCCTCAGACATTTCCAGTGCATTTTCCCTGGCACGCATGTTTAATCCACACTCTGGATTCCTGTGTTCCATGCTGCTGCACAAACCCGCAATGATCGCTTCTACTCCCTGAAGGATGGGAAGCTCAGCTTCTGTTATGTCACTTCATTATGACCCACTCCAACGGCCCGTGTAAACCCTCATGCAGCCTTATTCCAGCTTCAGCTCAAGTGAAACCTCCCCTGTGAATCGTACAACAAACCCTCCCTACAAGAATCATGTCATTCACTTCCCCTTTCTTGCTCATCGCTCTTGGACTCATTCAGTTTGCAAATATTGGGTTGATTTTTGTCCTCTCAAGGCAATCCTTTTGCAAGAGCTTAACTCTCTTATTCCTCTGGATTCCAGATACTTACTGCATTCATCACCCTTGCTTCCTTTAACAATGTACCTTTAGTGTGACTTTATTATTTGTTTCCATACAAAATTTGTATTGAGGTCTGATTTTTAAAATAAATATATAGTATACGATATCCCATTAGGTAAACTTTAACCATTTGTTTATTATTATTATATTGTAAATAATAAAGTCCATAGTAAGTGCTCAATAATTTGGCTGGAAGATTATTTTTGCTCTTAGAAGATACCATTGGACAGTTTCAGGCAATTTTTCTCTGTGAGTTATGTGTCATACTAGTCAATTCCACATACAAACAGGCAACACAACATCTCCTTGGTGTGCCTAAGTGGCACAGCCCACCTGAGTGAATTACACTGTCCTTCCCCACCCCCCTTAAAAGTTCAGTATCACATACAAATTTAGAAAAGAAAAGCTTCTTCCCTTGCATAAGTGCATTGCAATTTTATTTCATAATGTTTGGAGGAAGTGAAAAGTTGTCTCTGATTTATACCAGAAAGGTAATGGAGAACTATATGATAGTAACTAAACCTTCACCTGAAGCATGAGACACCTGAAGAGGAGGCTCTGGTCCTCCCCACATTCCTTTCTCTGTCTGAGCCCTGAGCAGACTCCCATGGGCAGGCATTTCCGAGCTCTTTTCTTATTATTTGACACCAACCTTGTCTGTAACTCAGTGTCAAAGAAAGAAGACTTCTCCGGAAGCCGTCTTTCTGGGGTCCACTTGCTGTCCCCTCTTCTGCCACCAAACGGTGTCTTTCTTAGGGTGGCCCCTCAGTTCTGCCCAGAACCCCCTAGAGACACTCCTCACACCTGGGGAGTAGTGAGTACAGGGATGAACCCGGTTTACCCGACTTAGAAGTACAGGCTCTCCTCACAAACAGGTTCTGAGCTGTTTCTTTGAGGTCACATGTTCTCTTTCTCAGCCAGAAGCCCTCTCAACGTGCATTCTGTTCAATGAGGATGAAAAACACAACTTCAGGTCTAAGTGGAAAATGTTGTCTCTAGGAGGGTTCTCAGGCCAGCTACGTATTGTACATTGATTCACACTCATTTACGCCGTTGCTCTGCAGATCAGAATTCTCATCGCATTTCCCAGAAGAAGGCACTCTTGAGGCACGGTTGCCTCCTGTAGACATCTGACATCCCACCCACTCTGAGGCATTTCAAAGGACCTTACTCTCTTTTCTCCATTCAGCCCACTGCGTGGCAGAACCCAGAAACCTGAAGACTAGTGATGCACGCAGATGCGAGGCTCCTGGGGCCGCATTACCCTGATCCAGATGGAGACTGTTTCCTTCTGATCGCCATTACCTGTTGGGGCCAACCAAACGCTAGGAGCTTGTTTTCCTCTGGTCTTGGGAGCCTGGAATGGGCAGTGAGCTGTTTACCCAAACTATGTAAAGAAACAATGGAACAAAGCGTTGTGGTATCTAAGTCCATGTTTTATTTTTCAAAAGAAGGGAGATGTAAAAACAGCAACACATTTTACTCTGAGTGGAAATAGAGCCAAAAATGTCAAGGCCACCTGTCGTATACAAACTCACTGCTAATCAAGCAGCTGTGAGAGTGGCTTAGGATGGAATTTGCTAGAAAGACTTAAATTTTTGGTCAAAATCCTTTGCAGGTTGAAGCAAGCCTTTAGTTCTCAATTGCAAAATCATTGCACCTGTGTTGGTACCTAACCAAACATCCTCTTGAAGTCACACTTTCTGTTAAAAATTTTAGTACATAATTACTATGAGAGAGCTCTTGATAAGGTTTCTGGTCACTCATTTGGAGGAACAGGATAGAGAGAGAAACTAATAACTGTTGAATATCTCTCATAGTCTAAGTAATCTGCTGGGTATTTATTTTATTGGATAAATTTAACATGTAACATTGTGTAAGTTTGAGGTGCATGGCATGATACATTTGTGTATTGTAATATGATTGATGCAGCAATGTTTATCATATTATGTATTTATAGTGCAATATTATTGTCTCTATTCATATAGACATATATTCAGTGTGCATTTGATCTCTATGGGTTATTTGCTACTCGTTACAATATGTAATCTTGGAGGAATATCCTCCTTTCTCATGGCTGGATAATATTCATTGTATACTATGTACCACATCTTTTTTATCCATTCACCCAATGATGAGAATTTAGGTTGTTCCCATATTTTTGCTATTGTGAATAATGCTAGGTATTTATATACATCTAGTATTGTAATGTTCAAAGTGACCCCACTGTTTCAGTATTATTCTCATTTGAAGGAGAATCTGAAGCTGAGAAATTTTAGTAACTCGCGGTGTTCACAGAGTTGAACAGACACACCAGGATTCAACCTCGGGTCTGTCTGACTATAGTAGCATTTCTCCCAAACCACACATCATTCCAGAAGAAAGCTGCATGCCATTTCTTTAAGCAGCAGACCTTCTCTTCTAAAGTTTCAACTTGTTGCTTTGTAAATTTTTGAGACGTATTTTCCTATTATCACTGAGCCCATTTTTATGGTTTGTCTTCCATAAAACAATAACTATTCTGTTTCCAAAAATGTAGCATGTTTATTTATCCCCTTAGCTTCCACTCAGTCCCCTATCCCAATTTCCTGAAATGCATCAGTTGGGCCAGTTTAGATGGCGCTGCAGTAACACATGCTCCTGCCTCCTCAGCCGCCCAAATTGCAACAGTCTAGCACAGAAATTTACTTCTCCTCCACATGCGTGGCTCATATTACCTGGGAGGGTGTCTGCCCCTCCCAGCCACCCAGGAACCCAGTCTGAAAGAGGAACCACTAGCTTGTAGCTGTGGTTGAGACTGTGGCCTCCTTCCTTGCTTCTGTGGCAAATAAGTGCTGCGGCCCTAGCTGCACACTTCATTTCCCCTCTCAGCCTAGCGGCCGGAACCAGTCAAGGACTCCACCTCAGTGCAAGAAGGCAGTGCAGTGTACTCCTCCCATGTGCCTGGAAAGAGTGGAGAACAGATACTTGGGCATCCTAGGAATCTCCACCACAGTGCCCCTTACTAGCCTTCCCATCACTGGCCCTCTCCAGGCATTCTTTAATCCCAGTAGTAGCCTATTCTTAGAGTGTCAGGATCTCTGCGCTGACAGTATGAGCAGCCTGTTCTCCATCTGATGTCCCCAGTACTCTGTAAAACATTCCCCCTTGACAGTGCACATTCTCAGACCATATGAAACATATATCATCCCTACCTCCTAAAGGTGACATTTTTTTTTTTTACCCAATATACCTGATACAGTGAAAAGGAATTCAAATCTTTTAAATACAACTTTTAATATTAGGGTGAACATGGAGAAGTTTAAGAAAGAGTGGAGGCAGCAATTTTCCAGGTCCTGCGTGTGGTAATACCTACCACCTAAGGGGAGGTTGCCATGTTCCATGAGGGATGTCATTTTTGCTAATCCTTACAAAATCCTTGTGGGGTAGATGGTATTATTTCCTGTTTTTAATTGGGGAAACTAAGACCCAAGGAGGTAAGTAATGTGTCCAGTGAGTAATGAGTCAGTATTAGGGCTCAGTTCTACCTGATTCCAAAATACCTGATCCTATCATTATACCATTCGGCCTGTCTGGGGAAAAAGCGGGGATTTCACTCACAAAAATTGGGGTCATTTTATTAATAAATGGAGTACAGACAAGGATACTAAGCAGTTATTTACCTTGCCTTTGCCATAAAGGCATCTGGATGTCAATGGTTTAAACATAGTGACATCTTAGGTAATGCAATGTCACTGAAATAGTGTCCAGTGATCTAAAGACTCAGCTTTCCTGAGAGATCTGGACAGTGGTTGAAAAGGCCTCCTCAGACCCTGGGCTTGGCATCAGCAATGGCATCACCATGGTCAGCATATTGTCAAGATAGAAACTTTTAAAAAAATTTATATCAGAATATGGTTGCTTTACAATGTTGTGTTAGTTTCAGGTGTACAGCAAAGTGAGTCAGTTATACATATACATACATCCACTCTTTTTTAGATTCTTTCCCCACATAGGCCATTAGAGAGTATTGAGAAGCATTCCCCGTGCTACACAGCAGGTCCTTATGAGTTATCTGTTGTATAAAGATATAAACGTCTGAGGACATTTCTTTACCTGGAAAGTCAACCTTTCAGGCTACACTAAATATACAAGAGAGCTCCCTTGATGACATATTCCACGTGAGAAAAGAGGTGAAGGCAGAGCACCAAGTCAAGCCCGAGCTGAGTCTATTGTACTTGAGCCTTAAGTGGTTTGGGCATCACCTGGCAAAGCCCCTGGTTTTTGACCAGTTTGCTGCCTTTACGGTTTTTGTGACGGAAGATGTGTCAGTGTAGAATTCCCTAAGGAAACAGAGATATCACCAAGAGGGATCTTCTACTGCAAGCAAGGCTCAGGGTTGCTTAGTTTTCTCAAGAGGTGTGAAAAAGTTCTAAAGCAATATTAAAAAAACAACAAAACATTATTTCTAGTAGGTAAAACAAAATACATGTTTCCTTTCTGTCTGTCTGACCCACATTATGTCCTGTGTCCTTGTGTATCTTCTGTTCTGGTTAAAGTAGATAAACTTAGTATATTAGGAGATGTCATGGAGATTAAGAGAAATAGATATTTGTGTCACTTTAATGAGAGGAAATGTGTTTCACAAAATCATTACCAGCTTCACACATATGTGTAGTACTATTTTTTGCATTAATTTCTGGATTAAATGAAGATAGGTGGATTAATTGAAGACAGGTAGATTCTCCTGTCAGCTTCCCCATTAAATGTGTTTTTATATGCTGTTTTGTTTTAAACATATATAGAAAATCTAGCCCCACACAAATATGTAGAGGAAAAAAGAACAGTATTTTAATAGCCTTTTCAGATAATTGAGGATAACCTTCTTTAATATTATTCCAAAACTCAACAAGTGATAATTTAGTAAGGTTGATTACAAGGCAGAATCTGAAATCATACCAATGAGCTCTTTTGCACAATCCGTTGGCCTCTCCTGCATTTTGAATGTGTCTTTACATTATTTTGGTTTATTATGGCTACAAATTATCCAAATGTCTAACGTTTTAAAGAAAGCTCCAAGTTCATCATAGGCAACACATACTCTCAGTTCTTTTCCTTGCAGTGGCAGCCTTACTTTATTCATTTTCAAGATCCCTTTGTCCAACATTCACTCTCAATAATTACCATTTGTCTCTCAGTCATTCTTTCCAATTAAAATTGTGTTCCATGAAAAAAAATGACCGGATCAACTTGAAACTCAGTCACAGGAATGATTTTCCTTAAGGCAGCCACTGTATTTCAGCATGTAAGAAAAGCTTAATGCATACTTCCTGTTTCATCAGATAGACTATTAAGAAGACATACCCTCAATGTCGAGATTTAATAAAGTAATAATAATGCTGCATCAAGGGGATTCGTAAGTGAAACTGGCTTTATTATTTTTCTGTCCAGTGTGTGGAGGTGAAGAAGAGAATGACTAGGAGTACAGTTTGGTGCCACTGCCTTGATTCTAGTTAAGGCACCTGCAGTTTTACCCATTACTGTTTTTACAACATTAGGGCAAATGCCAACACAATTAAAAAGGCAAACTACATCTTAGTATTTTTGTGAAAATATCAATAATTTCTGCCTCTCAGGGCCCCTGAAAGTTTCTCAGGGGCCTGTCCTCCCCTGGTGGTTCGGGTACAGACACCATTTTCGGAATCACTGCTATAAACACAATTTTTACTTTAGGTATAGTCAAGGGAATTAGATTATTCCTTAAATGATGTCATCTTTTTTTCCCCCTAGGTTAAATTAGTAAGGTTTATTGCCATGGTAAGAGACAAAGTTGGTGAATTCTGAAAAATTAATTTCCCCAGCATTTCTTTCTCAGCCTCAACTGGGTCTGCTGTTGATAATTATAAAATCACTTAAAATAGTTTGGGGTCAGAGAAGAGTGATGTAAAATCATAGGGCCTATTTTTTTTTTCCTCGTGGAGGTGTTATTGTAAAAAGATGAACTTTTTAACTAAAAAAACCCTGTAAATTAAACCATTATACAATGTTTTAATTCCTTTGACATAGCTCATTAAAACTGATTGATAAAGAGGAACACTGACTAAAAAGGAGCACTTTCAAAAGCTGTAAAAATGGAAAAGTAGGAGAAAAAATGACTTTTATCAATATATATTTGTTCTGGTAAATTATTATTTTTCAGATAAACAAGGGCAGCAATGTGTCCATTTAAACACAAACACACACAAAGTTTCTTGTACGTTTCTATCATGTACAAGTTGTGTGATGATAGACAACTGAGTCTCAAATACTTTTATGTCAAGTGCCAAAAAGTACAGATGCAAATAAAGAAGTTGGGAAGACCAAATTCAATAATATATGAAAAGAACATTTTAATACTGTTATACTGACATCACGCATTACTGCAGTCACCATAGATGTGTCTGTGACTCAAGGGCTCTTAAGTTAATAATTGCACAACGTGTGTCTTAAGTGGTTTTCCCAATCTCATTGGTAGTTCCCCCGATCCCGCCATGCCCTTGTCAAATTTTATTATAAGTAATGACTCATGTTGTGAAGATCACTGGTAGGGACCATGGAGCAGATCAAAACCAAGGCCTTGGCAATCTTTGTACCAAAGTGACCTAACAAGACAGCAAGTGAGTAATATTCCTCCAAATTCAAACAGCAACGGTGCATTAATCGGGGGATGGTGGCAATTAAAATGTTGATATAAATTATTGAATATTTAAAAGAACATTTAATAATGGATTAATGTTCTACCAAATTCTAAGCATCCATCTCTTTACATCTGTAGCATGTTAGAAACATTAGAGCATCAGAAAAAACTTCAGTTGACAGATCCTGCTTGAAGAAATTGTATTAACTTCAGCAGTTTCTAAAATGGTCTTGTTTTTCATAAACTGCTTCTTGTGTCTATGGGAGACAGGCAGAACTGCTATTATCTAACTTAGCACAAACACAGACAGAGGTAGGTATTGGAATGTCACCAGTCTTTCTAGGAACAATGCAAATAAAGGACATTCTAAATAGAGAAGAGTTTGTATCTGTCAAATTGGTCACTGAGCCAAAGTAGTTTGGAAAGGAATATGCAATGTATTTTATTATAGAATTACAAAACATTTACATATTTGCTGGATCTCCATCAGCAAGACTAGTGTGATATTTCAAGAATTTTTCCTTGCCCGATGTTTTGACAAGTGTGATCAGAATCACCTGGGTCTCACCTGCAGCACCTCTAACTCAGTAGGGTTGGGATGTAACTCAGAAAGAAAAAAGCATGTCTGCTGATTCTGATGCCAAATATACATACACTCAGTACACAGCAGCTCCGTGCTTGTCTGGAAGATGATTCTTTGAGAGTTCCTTGGTGACCAGAGCTAAATGATTTGCCTTTAAGTGGAGAGAGGATACATAAAATTCCAATTCATTATGACTGTCATATCACAAATTATTTGTGCACTGTCCATTAAATGTTTGTTGTAAAGCACATACCTTTGTGTTACCTCTAGGATGCTGGTAAATATAGTGAAGTTCTAACTCAAAGGTTAACCTCATCTACTAGGGACAGAGTATTGCACAGTGGTTAGATTCACAGGTTCCAGAATCAAAATCTTGCATTAAAGTCTTACCTTCCCTCCTTTCTAGGTGGGCAAATTACTAAACTTCGTTGAGTTTTGGTTTTCTACTTCCGTAAATTGGGGATAGTAATATCACCTTCCTCGGTGGGTTGTGACGGGCATTCAATGAGATATTTACATACTGTGCCTGGCACATAGGAAGTGGTCCACACATTTAAACCATTATTATTACTGTTTATATCTATAAAATTTTGTGAATCTTCACCCTAGAATTCATTCAAAACATTGTTTACTTTGCCTTTAGCAAATGCCAGACACTCTAGCTTCTGGGGATACAGCAGCTAATAGGAAATAAATGTACTTTCAGTGAGTTACACGTGTACAAGTGGGGAAAACAGGTAACAGAAAATAAGCAAATACATATACACTAAAATGTTAGAAGTAATAAATGCAGTGAAGTGAACCAAAGCATAGTGAGGCAGGTAAAGAGAGGCCAGGGGTTCTATTTAAGAAAGTTGTTCAGGGCAATCGTCCCTGGGGAAGAAATACTTGAGCAGCAGATGAACTGACTATATTGGAATTCTTGAACTTTAGATAACTCCTTGGAAATGCCATGTGCCCAAGTGTTAGATTGCACCTCAGTCTCATTCACCAAATCAGCACATTCTAGGCAGCAAGATATCTCTTACACATGTGAGTAAGTGGTAATGAGCACCTATGCACAAGATTTGTTTCAGCAAGTTAAAAATATCTATACGCCCCACATTATTAAAATCCACATTAAACGGAAAGTTTTCTTGATGTGGAAGAATCCATACAGTATGGGAGAGTACACATACAACAGACATAACCCTGTAGAAAACTGCATATCAAAAGGCACTCTGTGTGGATTTATTTAAATGCTCATAAGGCTTGTTAGCAAAAAATTGAAAATGAGAGTTTTGAAAATTCAGTTGGACAATAGTAAATGCAACATTTTAATTATTTTATTTATTTTCCTGAGACAATATGCACATCTTATACTTTGAATCTTTCCAAATCTTTGGCAGCAAATACCCTCCAACATCGAAAGCAGATGGCCCACTAAAGTCCCATGTTAACCAAAAATATTAGAATATGGTAAAAGTTGAATTAATAAAATGATATGCAAACCTCCAACAAAAACTAGTACTTATGCCAAATTCAATAAATACTCAGTTGGAACTCTCCACTGGTAGATCCTGCCCAAGCCACAGTAAATCTAGTCTTTAAGGCTTCCGCAGGCCTCAACAGGGAAGCCAGACGGAAGTTTTTATTTCATCTGTCCCTATTAAGTGTAGCATATTTCTATCCCTGTTATCATGTGACCACACTCTAGGCTTGAACTCTAGTGGGGACAGGTCTACAGTATTAACCCTATGTACTAATTTACCTGTGATGTTGTACGTAGAGCACTGTTTTGAACTGGCTTATTCTTTATTGCAGGGAGCTGTCCTGTACATTATGGGAGTTTAGTAGCATCCTTGGGTTCTACCCATGAGATACCAGTATCACCCCCTCTACCTCTAGTGGAGGCAATCAAAAATGTCTCCAGATATGGCCTGATATCTCTTGGGAGGTAAATGTTTCTGACTGAGAACTGCTGTAATAGAGCTCGTTTGCAGGAGCCTGAAGATTACAACATCCGTGGGGACTGGAGCCATCAGATGCTGTGTTTACCATATGCCAATACCTTTAAAGGTCATTTAACTCAAATTAGGAAGGAACATTTAATAAAACATCTATGTGGCCTCCATTAACCACTTTATATATGGAAATTGAAATCAGAAATCCTATAAATGTTTGAAAGAAAAACTGATGAATCCCAATATTTCCCCCATTTATTTCTACATTAAGGTTGATATATATATATGTATATATGTTTATTTATATATGTGGTATAAATAAATAATTAAAGGACTGAACCAAAAGAATAAACATTCTGCTTTTTCTCTGCCTAGTACTCCTTAAGCCGAGCTTGTGTTCAACATCTTGCAAGTTGTATCTGGTCTCGTTGGCCCTAGAAGAAATGGACACGTTCCAGTTAGGTGAATAGTGAGATGAATTTGCTGTTCACACAGCAAACTGATCCCTAAACCCATGAATGTACAAGAAGAAAGATACAATCCTGTCCCTGACGCCAGTGATGGAACTCTTTAATCAGTCATACCACACAAATCTCCTAGAAATAACTTTTTAATATATACCCAGCTAGAAGACTCAACTCTATTAGTAGAAATAAATTATTGCTGCAGGTTCTATATTTTCAAATGAGAAATATGCTCACATATTTAAATGTTTTTTAAAGGATTATGTTAATTAATATCAAAACCAGGTTGAAAACACAATGCTCTTCAGTTAGAAAAAATTAAACTCTTAGGAGAGAGAGAGAGCTTCATCTATCTTGTAAACACAATTGCACTAAAAAGGAAAGATCTCGTGAACGTATGTGGCTTTTCTGCACAATCCTTTAGCTACACTGTCATTCCCAGCAACTCGCAAATGCCAGGAGCACTTTACAGAATTAGTGTATTGATAATTGGTGGTGATTCAACCCCTATGTCAGTTTGTCTCTAGTGCTCTCAAAAATAAAGTTAGCGCGCTAGGGAAAATTAAAACGTGCAATGGTGTGTTCTAAAGCTGGAAGCCTTGAGCATCACGATGCTAAGCTTTAGAATCAATGGGTGAGCATCATTAAAGATTTCTCCATGTTTCTCCCCTTTCACCAAACTCTGACTTCAATTCAAACATCCCAGGAATTTTTGTGTCGCATATGAATTGTTTTATAAGTTATTTCATACCAAAAAGTCAAATTCATGACCCAGACTAAGACCCAAGTCTATACGTAGTAGCAGAAAGGAACTATGGATTCTCCTTTCCAACCCCTGCTCTATAAAACTTACATGAAGGCACCTGACAAGTGTAACAGGAATGGGATTTAGCGTGAGACAAACTAGACTTGAGTTCTGTCTGTCAGGAGATTTGGGTATGAATTATTTGACTTTTATGACCTGGAAATGAATGTTTGCAATATTAAATATGACTTTATTAATACCAACATTAATGACAGTAATATATTTAATATCACTAATGAGAAGTGACCTACCAGAGCAAAAAATAATAATTCAGCAACTCTATGTCCTTCATAAGCAAGTGGTGTAGGCATTAAAAGAATAGGGGTAGGTATGAAATGTTCTGAAGCTTCCTTTGGATCCTGTCTGGTAAAAACCACTGGTAATCCTGAGTTGGTTTTGTGTGTGCAAACTGATGACTGTTCTGATATGTCCTTGAAATGTGAATTTTATTTGAATTCAACTGTGGTAGCATCAAAGATTATGTCATATGAACAGACACATGCATCACCCATGCCCCAAATCTCAGTTGCCATAGGGACACTGACCAGGCCTAGGTCTCTATTCATAAGCAGACCTCTGTCGCGTGCTGCTGATTCGTATGCGCTATTACCTGAACACCCAACAGGAGACTCTGACTCCACGTGTGCAAAAGCGGATTAATCTTCCCTCCCTCACCATCTTTCTTTTCCATCTCAGATGTGGGCACCAGCAATGGGCCAAGTTGGAAACCTGAGTGTCCCACAGATGTCTTTCTCTACCACTCTCCACGTTCCACCTGGCAATACTGCCCATGACATATCTCTAATTTATTCTACATACTATGACCTAGATGGTTTCTTCACCATCTCCCATGACTGCCTAATTGTTTTCCCAGACACAGTTTCACCAACCCTAGTCATTCTATACACCGAATGCCCAGGTCCTCTTCCTCAAACACAAATCTGATCACACCAGTCTCTTCTGCAAACCCCTCTACTGGTTTCTTACTGTCTCCACAAGAATTTTCATCCCCCTCGGTGTGGCAACCACGACCCTCACCATCTGATCTCTCCTAATGTTTCAGCTCCCCTTCTGCCACCCTACCATACGTGGAGGGCAGAGAGCTGTACAGTCTTGCCCTTCCGTGGCGATGCCATTCTCTCTCCTCATCCCAGGGCTTTGCAGTCTGTAACCTCTGTTTAAGTGCTCTTCCCTTCCGCCATGCTCTCTACCTGTTATGATTATAACTAGTATTAACTCTGCTACACATTATCATGCCATGCATCTGCCATCTTCATTACCACACATTCAAATCATTTACTGCATGTACCCACTGGATAGGGGTATCATCATCTACATTGAGCAGCTATGAATGGAAGGCTGAGAGAGATTTTCTTCCCAAGTGTCCGATGATTTAAACACAAGTTTCTGACTACACAATCCTGGCTATTTGTCACACCAAGCTGCTTCTCTAAAAATCCAAAGAAATATAATTTCATCCAGGAAGTCTATCATGATGACTGTTATGGACTGAATGTCTGTGTTCCCCCTGATGCATGTATTGAAATCCTAGCCCCCAAGGTGATGGTATCAGGAGGCAGGGCCTTTGGGGGGTGATTGGATCCATGAGGGCAAAGCCTTCATGAATGGAGTTAGTGTCCTTATAAAAGACCCCAGAGAGATCCCTCGCCCTTTCCCCCACGTGAGGACCCAGCAGAAGTTGCCGTCTTTGAACCAGGGGGAGGACACTCACCAGACACTGAATGTGCTGAAGCCCTGATCTTGGACTTCCAGCCTTAGAACTGTGAGAAACGAATGTGTGCTGTTTAAGCCCCTCAGTGTATGAAACTCTGCTGTAGCTGCCCAAACCAATTAAGACAACAACCTCCCTCTTCTATGGTCACAGAGGACTCCAGCACATGTTGTGCGACAACTTGCTTTGAACATTTGCCTATGTGTCCACTTATCCTACTATGAGATCCATGAGGGAAGGGTCTGTGCTGTATTCATACGCCCACCCTCATCACGAGGAAGGAATGCTAATACTAGGAATTTGAAAATACTGAATGGTTTTGAATGAGTAAACACGGAGATAGAACAGAAAAGAAAGCTGGGACAGAGAATGAGTGATGGCTTACAATTTGAACATTTTGATAGCAAAATAGTGCCCTTTCCTGACCTAAAGACATGCATATGCCTACATACTCGCACCATAATCAGAACATGTTTTTTTGGTAAGGCAATGAACTCTTGGTATTACAAAAAGAAGATGTACTGATTATATAATTTAATGATATATTAGGGAGACATTTGGGAGGATACAGTTGTTGAAAAGTCAGACAGCGTCTGTATTAGCTCTCTGATTTCTAAAGCAGCTTTAATTAAATCCTGCACATGCTGCTCCTGTTCTTAATAAAAGCTGCTCTGACTCTCCTCTTTCTGTGTTTAGAATTTTGTCCCAGACTGTGGAAATATACCCCTAAATGAAACATCTAGCCTAGGTAGATTAATTAGTGAGTCAGACCAGGGCTTATTTTGTTGTTCATATGATTCCTCTTGCCAAACTTGCATCCTTTCAATGTGATTTCTTTCTTCATCATAACCATGCTCACACACTTACCGACAGACAGACATCTTTCTCCCAGTGCCTCACTGAATTATACAATCCATCACACCGCTTTAAACATCGTCAACTGTACACACCTCTTCAAACTTTTCTTCTTGGTGACCAGAAACGTCAATTAAAGAGCTTCAGGAGTGCTTGTCTCAGGATTTATCTCCAGTAATTGTCCTTCTAAAATCAGAATTTGAAACGTTGAGTGTCAGATTTGCAAATGTCTCTGCCACCATGAGTTAGCTTATTACAATTAATACTTCAAATCAGAAAAGTTAACACGCCACGTATCATACAAGGGCATCATTTACTCTGTAAGCCATCACCTGATTTAATAAAATGTCAGTGTGAAGTAAGGAATGCTGCATCTGGGAGCTTTAGGTTCATATTTAAATGCCATTTGTATCCACCTGTTATAACACTGATTTATATACTGAAGAAAACAAGGATGAATCTCTTCTGAAATGTTATGAAGTTATATAACCTTTATATAAGTTATAAAGACCTTTAATAATGTGAATTTTTCCACTCTTGTTGCCATAATGCTTTTTAACAAGTATTTTGTTATTTGTGGGATTTCAGAATTATCCTTTGGAAGAAAAGGAGCTTCCTGTGCTTCTCCCTGTGACCTGTAGGTAATGATGTTTCATTGGGGCATCATGTTATAGCCAGAGTCAAAACTACTTTTCTTAAGGGAACCCTCCTACACTGTTGATGGGAATGTAAGTTGGTGCAGCCACTGTGGAAAACAGTATGGAGGTTTCTCAGAAAACCAAAAATAGGGTTGCCATATGATCCCGCAATCCCACTCCTGGGCATGTATCTGGACAAAAAGATAGATGCACCCCTATGTTCATAGCAGCACCATTCACAATAGCCAAGACATGGAATAAACCTAAATGTCCATTGACAGATGAATGGATAAAGAAGATGTGGTACATATATATAATGGAATACTACTCAGCCATAAGAAAGAATGCAACCATGCCACTTACAGCAACGTGGATGGACCTAAAGGCTGTCATACTGAGTGAAGTAAGTCAGAAAGAGAAAGATAAATACCATATGATATCACTTATGTGTGGAATCTAAAATATGACACAAATTAACCTGTCTATGAAACAGAAACAGAATCACAGACATTTGGGGTTTGGGGGAGGAATGGATTTGGAGTTTGGGATTAGCAGATGTAAACTTTTATATATAGAATGGATAAACAACAAGGTCCTACTGTATAGCACAGAGAACTATATTAAATATCCTATGATAAAACCATAAAGGAAAAGAATATAAAAAGAGAATGTGTACATATACATATAACTTTGCTGTACAGCAGTAATTAACACAACATTGTAAATCAAATATACTTCTATAAAAAAATTTTTTTAAAAAAACTACTTTTCTTTAAGTGGCCTACATCCCTCCCAAGGACTATCTTCCAGCTCCTTACTATATTAATATTAAAGCTAATCCAAATACCACTCCCATCTCCATTTCTTTAGAAAGTCTAGGCACCCCCAGCCAGGAATCTTTGTTGCTAATGCTAATTTTAGCCACTGGGCCTTTCTGAATGTAAAGGTGCCCCTCAGAAGGCAAGGTTGGCAGCTCAATGTAGACAGGACTAGAAGAACAGAAGACCAGCAAATGTACATACGTGTGGGAATTATAAGGACCTCAGAAGTCCAATGAAAATAGGTGGAGGGCCCCGGCAGGCCTGTGAATGCAGCTTGAATGCTCACACTGTGATGAGCAATTTCTCCTAAGCATTAGCTGGAATGACTCTGGTTGACCCATGGGTCCTGTGATTCACCTGGGTGACTTCAGATCCACTGATCCAGGTGTTGGTGGAAGGAACATAGCACAGGTACAAAGGAAGGAGGGACGGGTTGCCATTTGTGTTTAACTACATGAGGAACCCAGACATGGGCATGTCTTTGGATCTTCTCTTTTTCTTCCTGGTTGTTTTTAAGGGTTTGTCTATATTGAATAATATTCCCCAACTTATCCATGCTCTTTTGAAAAAGAGCCGAAAAAGAGCCTTGGAGGAGGGGGAGTTCTTCCATGACAGTAATGATATCTTAACAGTATCTTTGAAGTTAAGATAATGTCAGACTACCCAGAGCCTTGGGCAAATCTCTGTTCCTCTCTGGGCTTTCATTTTCTCATCTGAAAGACAGTAGTTGAAATTGAACTGTGTAATATCTAAGGTTCTTTACAATTTTAATTTTCTTTGGGGTAAATTTTCATAATCTGGTTTCATAGTCCTAGGTTTATAGCACCTGTTTTGGGAATACATGAGTGAGTGAAGTGGAGACAGATAGCTTAATATACGTAAACATTTACATGTAAAGGTTATTCTAATTACTTGTATGAACACTTTTATGTAAAAAAATGTTCTGACTGGTCGCCATCAGCAAAGCGCACGTGAGGATAACGTAGGAACACCTCCCTCAAAGAGCATGGAATCCAGCGGAGAAGGAAACACAGTCATGTCAGTCACTGTGTTGCGAAGTGGCACCTGATATAAGGCATTTGAGTAGCCCATAGAATCAGGCAGGAGTGGCTGGGAAGGAAGGTTTTCTGTTTGAAAGTGCCAGTGAATTTTTCAGGCTGGAGGAAGCATGTGTGCTAGACCTTGAAAATGAGCAGGGGATACTTGTGGGAAATAGAATTACAACTTCACATGCTGAGTCATTTGTCTACGCCAAGTCAGGGAGGTAAAACAGAGGGGAAATGTGTGGGAGAAGACAGAGATTTGTGTAGGAGCTGAGCATAGGTGTGGGAACAGAGGCAGTGGGAAAGCAGGGAGGGTCCGACTGAGAAAGTCTCAGCTCCAGGATCTGATGGGAGGAGGGTAATTAGAGGGTTGTTATTGAAAATATGACTGATTTTTACAAATAGACAATCAGTTATTAGTATAATTTGATTAAATCAGAAGTAGAACGGGGGGCAAAAAAGTAGTTGAAAAGAGGCCTCCATGCTTCAGTCAGAAGGTTTTGTTCTTGTTTAAGTTATTCCAGCAATTATTTAGCAACCACGAGTTCACCCCCTTGTTCAAAACACCTCAACCACTAACGACCCCTCTTTTTTCTCTAAGAGTAAATATCTAAAGTTTATCTGGCTTTTAATCTGATTACACAAAACCTCAGGATTCTGATTTTTAAAATTGTGATAGTTAAAAGTACACGTCTATTTTACTCGGGAAAAAAATAAAAGCATAGAAGAATGAATATTCACCAGATCATCAAAGACCCTGCTGTTTGGGCCCTGATGTCCCTATGTCAGTTCTGCCCTTCATCCAACAAGAAACCAAGAAGCAGCATTCTTTAGTATGTGTACACCCAACCATGAGCAATTTGATTTTTATGAGTGTGCAAGAGCTGAATTATGTGAATTATACTAATTGCATTAATCTTGGTTCTTCAACATTGTTATTGATTAATAAACCACTCAGTTGCACTTCTAACTAATCTCTCTGTGCAGTCAAAAAATCACCATTATGCTTTTTTTTCTTTTAGGACTTAGGGACTAGTGATTGGTACTATAAAGACTTTGATCGAGTATTAGTTTTAGAAATTTAAATCAAACGTAAAACTATCCTCATTTTTTAAATCCTGCAAGCCATTTTAAGGTCATCAATATATCAAATTTAAGATCATGAGTAATACCATTTGCAGCAACATGGAGGGACCTGGAGATGCTCATGCTAAGTGAATGAGGTAAGGCAGACAGAGAAAGACAAATACCGTATGATGTCACTTATTTGTGGAATCTTACCAAAGGATACAAATGAACTTATTTACAAAACAGAAACAATATCACAGACTTTGAAAACAAACTTATGGTTACCAAAGAGGAAATGTGGTGGGGAGAGATAAATTGGGAGTTTGGGATTAACAAAAACACACTACTATATATAAAATAGGTAACTAATAAGGACCTACCGTATAGCACAGGGAACTCTACTCAATACTCTGTAATAACCTATATGGGAAAAGAATCTGAAAAAGAATGTATATATGTATATGTATAACTGAATCACTTTGCCGTACACCTGAAACAAACACAACACTGTAAAAATCCACTACACTCCAATATAAAATAAAAATTAAATTAAAAAAATTTAATTGGAAAAAATATATCAAATCCTAATTAAACATTAGGTACACAAATATATTGACAAAGCATTACACAAGTAAAACTAATACGTTGGATTTTATGTTTACACCCCTGGATACAAATATGGGTCTTAAAATGTGTTGGTAAAACCACAAAGTGCCTGTTTCCATGAATGCAGAATTCTTCACATCATCGTGAGAGGAAGTTGCTTCGCCTCGTGTCCCCTTACATTCCTGAGGACTCTGACTGGACAGGAAGCAATGAGGGGCCCTTTGCGTCTAAAAACTCCCACGGCTTTCACCCCACGTCCCCTCAGATTGTGCGGTGACAGTGGTCACTGAGAATTGCTAAGTCGGGCCAGAGAAATAAAGGACGTGTGTGATTATAAAGAGAGAAAGAAGGGAGGATGAGAGGATCAAAGGATGCTCTTGGAGGCCATAAGTGATCCATTCATAGGGAGTTTCTCTGAACTGATTCAAGCCATGAGCTCCTATCACTCTCCTTTCTCAATCATTCCTCAGTAACCGCTGTGACAGTTTGCACAGGAATCTAATTATAAAAGAAGTTCACTAGTTTAATGATAACTGTACATTAAAGACTGAATGTTGAAAATAAAAATATCAAAAGTCCTGCCCAAACCCTGCTTTTGGTTTAGCAAAATATTGACTATATTTGATCATTGTAAACAAATCCAACCATCAATGCCCTATGTTGCTAAATCTTTCCCAAACTTTCAAACTGCATTTTACCAGGATTTTGGTGTAATAATCAATAGAGTGACAGTCACTGCACAACTCTCACCTCCTCTTTTATTATTAAATTCCAGCTGCTTTTAAAATGACAAGTATTGTCATGCAATCACCAAAATCATACATATATTAGTAATAATTATCCTAACCATTTTAATCACTTGATGCCATGAACAGTTTTAATATGTAAACACAATAATATAGATGTCACTTGACAACTCAACACAATAGGCAATATGCTTTTTATTGCAAACAACTCCTTTGAGATAGTGAGAAACCATATTTTTTTCAGACAATAGTAACATTTAAACATAGCTTGCTTCAAACAAAAACAATTCCTAAAAATGTTCTAAAAAGTTAAGAAACAAAAGGAGCTGGTCTTAAGTTGATATTATATGGCAGATTTTCTGGCTGGGGGATTACTTAAGGCAATGAAAACAATCAGAATGTTAGAAAATAATTTTGTTTTATATTCTCGATAGAGATATTTTTTTCTCATGTCTCTAAATTAGACAGCGTTTTTCTGCTTAAAAAATGGGGTTTCCAGAAGTAAAGGCATCAACCCTTCTCTTCAGATTTGGACAGGGTTAGAACAGCATGGTTTCAGGAGAGGTGTCCCTGGGAAGTGGCAGAGCCCAGTAGGAGGCGGTGAGCTAGACAGTGGACCAGTGGCACCGTGACAAAGAGGTCTACTCCTAGGCTTGGAGCAGATGTTGACTGAACAGACAAAGTAAATGCCTTGCGCAATTTGGTGTGAGAAATGGAGTGCTTAGAACCTCTAAGAGAAAAAAAAGTGTGCAAGGGAGGAAACACAGACAAGTAAAGAAGCGAAGGAGACCATCCCGAAAGCAAATTTGCAGATTTGCAGCAAAAGAAGCAGAACTCTAGTACTAACCAGAGATTGTCAATACAAAGACAATCTGTGAGTTTCTGGCAAATGCCTTTTGTGTTTATTCTCCAGTAATATTCAAACCTTCATGGTTTCCTAACTAATAAGTCTATTTCACGTGTCCTGGCCATTGCACATTTTCTTCCTGTTGTGTGTGCATCCCTCCAGCCTCTGTGCACAGCCAGAGCATCCACTGGAAATTCTAGGTGGGAATTCCCAAATCCCAGAGGCTTATCTAAGTGACCGGATCCTGAAAATCTGTGCTGGATTCAAAATTTGAAACGAAAAACAGTAAAATTATAATCAGCCAATGTTATGTCTGCAACACATACATTATGCCAACTTTATTGTTTACTATAATTCCTAATTTCTAGAAAAAAATATTATATGTATACGAGTTCAGATGTTATATTTTGTTATTTCCATACTGGCTTGGCTAAATTATCTATAATTGCCAAGAAAGCAGAACCAACAATAATGAATATCTTCAAAACAAAATTATAAAATACCTCTAAAAATTAAAACAAATAATTCTTTTCATGGATATGGATTCGTGGAGTGTTTTGTTGTTGTTGTTGTTGTTTTTGCGGTACGCAGGCGTTGTGGCCTCTCCCATTGCGGAGCACAGGCTCCGGACGTGCAAGCTCAGCGGCCATGGCTCACGGGCCCAGCCGCTCCGCGGCATGTGGGATCTTCCCGGACCGGGGCATGAACCCGTGTTCCCTGCATCGGCAGGCAGACTCTCAACCACTGCGCCACCTGGGAAGCCACGTGGAGTGTATTTTATGAAATCAGTGTGCTGGGTGTGGGAAAGTGGTCCACACAGAGACCCTGGGGATTTGGAAACACTGCTCACCCCCTTGGGAACTAGTTCACAACTCACTCTTCAACAGACTGTTGAGGTGTCAACTCTTCTGAAAAGCTTTCCCTAATCCCCTCAATCACTGACTATTTCACTCCTTTCCTCTCCTATCTGCCACATTCTGCTCTAATTATTGTTTACAAGTATGTCTTCTCTCCCAGATTAAGATCTACATTTTATTCTTCTCTTTATTCCAAGAACGCTTTGGGATTAGAATCTACATTTTATTCTTTTCATCCCAAGAACCTTTCAAAGTTTTGGAAATTTGATACAACTTAATAAATATTTGTCAAATGGAACTAAATCTATAGACAAAACCACCAAAACGAAAGCATACCAAAGACAAAAAAAAAAAAATTATAGAAAGAAGACATAGCATTTCAAGACCTAAAAAAATGTAGCAACAAAACCAAAGCATAGATCTGATGTTTGATCTCCTGGCTAGAGAACGTTTGTCCTCACCACCAGTAACACTCCATTAGGGAAGAGTCGGGGAGCTCTTTTCACCCAAAATATGTGTATTGAGCACTTATTCTGTATTATGGACCGTATTGTTTGATGAGGACAGAGAAGCAAGTGTATATATTTTGCAGGTTCATAGCTAGCAGTAAAAATATAAATGAAAACATAACCCTTAGTATGTGACAAGTAGTACAGTAATGAAACATACACAGCAGTTTGGGAGAATCAAGAAACTATTTTTCTTGGAGAAGGTTCACGGAAACTTCACAGGGAAAGCAGGTTTAGTGCTATGTATGAAGAGTACATGGGACTCCACTAGCTTAGAACAGAGCCCTGGTCTCTGATGGGCAAGGTGGACAAAATATAAGCAAAGTTTAGGTGGGTTGGGAGATCTCAAATATTCCGGCATGGCTGAAATTAAGGATAATTAGCAACCACAGGAGGTAAAAGTGGACATGTGGGTGGTCCCAGTAGGTCAGGTCTTAAATGCTAAGCTTGTACTTAATCCTATAGCAAACCATTAAATGTTCCATTTTTCATATGGCTGTGTGTGTGTGTGCACGTGTATGTGAATTTATACATATGTCTCTAGAACTACAGGATAACATACATGATGCACATATAAAACTGGAAATTAGAGTTTGTATGAAAAGGGCTTTTTCTGAAACAAGATGGTTTTAATTCAGATCCTGGCTCTGCCCCTTAATGATTGGATTATCTTAGATGTGCTCCTTAAACATTTTATGCCTTTACTCATCTGAAATGGAGGGAATGGTAGTAAAGACCTCCTCAATTATGGGTCCTGATGAGACAGCTGGGCAGGAGTGGGCAGTCAGCTCTGTCTGGGGTATTTCCAAAGACAGTGTGAGCCCTGTGGGCAGAAATGCTTTCTTATATTCACCTTTATGTCTTTCAAAGACCAAGGCAATCACAGGAATTCATCTGTGATCACAGTTAACATCTGTTCATTAAGTAGGTGTTAGATGTAAGAAAATACTAAGAATGTTTAGATTAATTTCAACCTTTCTGTCTGATCTGCCCTTCTTCCACCTCCTTTATCACCTGGCCAAGCTGTTTGGCATTTCCTAGGGTCATGTTTTCTCTCATGCCTCTGAATTTGGTCACTTTTCTCTTCCCTGTTTGTGATGCTTGAGGCGATGTGCTATTTCTCTGAGGTCTCTTCTGCTAATTGCCGCCCCTCACCACAGTGTGCTGCCTTCATCCATGAGCATCTTCCCTCCCCATCCTTTGACTATAAGAATTGAGGGTGAAGAATATGTTCTCTATGCAGGCTCCCCAAAACCTAGCACAGGACCTTGCACCAGTGTGTGTGTAATTGTTTGTCCTAACAGGGCGGTACTGAGATGCTATACGTCATCCAATTTCATCACTGCTGCACTTTGCTCTGTTCTTTCTAAGTTGATGATTATCGTGCTCCATGCTTAAAGTATTGAGTGTTTCTTGGCTGGCTCAGCATCTTGTGGAGGGTGGGCTCCTGCTGCCGTCACTTCCCTTTCTTGGACAGTCCCCACCTCAGGGCAACTTGTTTTTGATGTTTTTGATCTTTCCTCCCTGCCCATCCCTGCTCATGTCATTGACTCTCTCATGATTTTCTCTCTCAAACCAAAGGAACTCATAAGAGTTCTATTTCACAAGAACCAGTTTGCAGCATTTCAGGGAAAACCCTAGAAGGAACTGTACAACCAGAGAAGCTATTTTTATCATGAAGGAAGACAAAATGAGTCAGAGCAGACCTAAATTAGTTTTTCTCTCTAGTACATCAAAAGGCAGGTGACTAGGTGTTCATGAATTTTTGTCTTAGAGCAAATCAAAAGAACAGATGACAGTGTTTGAAAGACTTAAAAGACTTAGAACCATATCAGTATCTGTGGAAAATATTTTAATAAGAGGCATTTCTAAAGCCAACTCTGTTTTGGTTTTTTTTTGAGGAAATTATCTTGAAGAACAACTCTGAGGAGTTTAGATAAATATTTTTATAGAGAATTCCCCAATGAACCAAATTTGCTTGTTTTGACCTTCTTCAGAGAGATAGTTAGTGTTTAGAGGCAAATCCTTCCAGGTTCAACCACTGTGTGGGTGACTCAGGTTGAGCTTAATTTAATGACTGGCATTTTTATCTTTTGATGTTTCTAAATCTGTTTATTAAATTAGTTATGGGATTCCCCTTACAATTGAGGAAACAAGTACTGTGAAATAATGTCTAAGCAGTAAGAAAAATAAAAATAGTTTCTGAATAGTAATTTGGAACTTTGGGGGTATAATTATTTATTTTTTTTAGTTAGCCTTTTAAAATTTCAACCTGTTTTCTACCACTTTAAAGTTAGTCAAGGAATTACGGGGAAAAACATTAAGGAAAAAAGCCACAGCAACAACAATTACTGTGTAGTACCATCTAAACACCTGTAACTAGAGGTGTTGTGTTCTTTGGAAGACATTTAAGGCATTGATGGTGAGCATTTTCTGTTAGTATCAGGCAAGAAAATGGGCATTAAACAAACACCTATTAGGAGTTAAAAATATGTAGGGAGACATTTATGCCCAAGAGATTTACATGTAACAACACATTGGATTGAGATGGTCCTCGGGAGCAAGGGTAGGACAGACAGCCTGCACTTGAGAACATGTCAGTCAAGAGAAACTTCTACTTTTACCTCTGAAAGTCAGATGACCTCCCAGCTAGAGCTGTGCCTTACAATAAAATGACTGCAAAGAACATGGGATTTGAGGTCAGACATAGTTATGACTTTAGTGTTATCACTTACTGAGAAGTTGTCATTTTCAGCAAATGACTGTCCATGCCTCTGTTACTTCACCAGCAAAATGAGAATACTGACTTTTCATTCTTGAGCCTCACACCATATCGGATACAAGGCAGGTTCCATTACTGGACACTCGCATTACTATTACTAAATTTCCAATTACTTATCACTTCATTTAGGTGCTGAGATATCCTAGTTTTCTTCTTTTCTCTCTATTTTTTCCAAGACAACAGGTACTTGAGAGCAAAGACCCAGTCTACCTGCCCTTGCATTTCCTGCAGCCCTTAGCAGAAAGAGTTGATGCATAATTAAGCATACGGATTTGTTTTACAGAACAAAGTACTATAAAGATAATCCAGAGAAAATCATAGAATCTACTCAGTTTCAGGAGATTTAGAACCACCTACTTTGGCAGTAAATCTGCTTCACAGCTTCCAGATTCCAGACAGTTCTGCATTGGTTACTCCCATTTAGATATCCCATGTGACAGTAGGATGCTTGGGGTCATTGGTATCTCCCCAAAGATTCTTTCAAATCACACAAAATTGCTGGTCCAAATATGGGTTCTCTTCCCCCTCAAACTTCAGTTTGACCCAGAATTTCCTGTGCTGAACAACAATCACATATCATCCATTAATTTAAAATGGGATACACTCACTGCTATATTTCTCTCTTTGGTTCCTTGTCTCTGAGCTCCTGGTTGTTCCTTTAATAAGACACTTATTTTTAATAACATAGGTTAAACTAAAAAGCAAATGGGATCAGGTTTTATTTGTCCCTTTTGACAGATCTGGTTCAATATTATTCTTGATATTATGCCTCAAGTGTAAAAAACCAATTTGAATAATTTTACAAGCTTGGAGTTAAAGTTGTTTTCATGGTGGATTGATGACTTAGATCATGTACTTAGTCATAATCCAGTGGTTCTGCTGTTGCCACTGAAGCTTGCTCATCCCAGCTGGAGCAGACTAGGAACCACGGTCCTGCTCTGGGACCCTGCATGCTTCCTTCCAAGAAAACCTCTGACGTGGGCCCAAACCCCTTTGGATCAGCGGTAGCCAAACCCTGCAGCTGTACCAGACCTGAATCCGTGCAGGCCACCCACACTGTGTTCTGAAATCCTCCACAGAAAGAAACAATCATGGAGGATTCACCTTGGTGAGAATATGAGAAAAGAAAAGAACAGGAGATGCAGTGTCCATGGTCCAGGTCTGATTTCTGGCTCTGTCGTCAGTTAGCTTGGTGATCCAAGGCAATTTGGCTATAACTTCGATGAGTTTGTTTTTTACCCTGAAAGTTAAGAGTACAGCTCGTTTCCTGATTAGCTTATTATGGAAAAAACAAACAAAAATGTCCAGAACGTTGCTTTTCATATGACAGTTACTAAATAATTTTTTCTTCTGCTGCTAAAAGCAAACTCAGTACCATTTTTTCATCTCTGGACAACTTAGATTTTTAAATAGCTATGTTTTAAACTGAAGTGAAAATTTTCCTAAGAGTTTCTTTTGGTCTTGGTTTAATCCTTCAGGCCAGATAGTATATAAGTCTTACTCTTTTTTTGCTTGAGTGTCCTTGACATATGAAGTTATTTTTATGTCCTCCTCAACCTGTTTTCCATCAAGCTAGGGGGATGGAATTTCTTTAACTAATTCTTAAAATATATGGTTTAAAACCTCTCAATCTTGCAGTCACTCACATCTGCACAGCTTCTAGTTTTCTGAGATCCCTCTGACATGGGTGGGACTGGATTCATGAAGATATTTTGGCTAGAGGAAAAAGGCACTAATGCATGGGACACAGCCTTCCCACACCCCATGCAAAGTTTTTGGTACTCTGTGGGCTGATGAATGATGGATAAGCCACCAGAAAGGAGAAAAACAATGAATATACTGTGGAAAGTGTCATCAGTGTGTTGCTATCATCAGTTAGACGAGTTCAAATCATCAGAATGCCTCTATTTATTCAGACCAGGGTTTACCAGAGGGAAAATTGGAAGTTAGAAAGAGACACAGGCGGTGTTGTCAACTGGATCTGCCCATTTCAAATTCTAGTGAGTTTTGAGCAAAATGAAAACTGTCCATGGAATGTCAGATATATTTAAAAACTTTGTGATAATTAAATACCTGAATATTTTTAAGTAATAAACACATGCCTATTGGTACAGTGTAACAGTTTTTAGGTTAGGGTGTACACATGCAATGGATGAAGTACTGTGTGTGTGAATAGATGTGAGCCTTGCTGTAGGCTCCGTGAGCACATAGGGCCCTACCTAAATCTGTGGGTACACCTTGGGAGCCCGCCTTAGGTAGGTGATCTGCCCTTCAGTGTTTCTCTAACTTGGCCTTCTTTCTTTTCACAAATGATAACATTTTATTATAGAAAAAGCATCCCAAATATAGGACTTCGTAAACACTGGTAGGTGGGCAAGTGCAACTTTAAAAGTGGGAGAATGAAAGACAGCTCCTTGGAATAAGCACAGCCTTGGATTTATATTCAGCTTGTTTCCAATCGTATGTGTAACTTTGACGAGTTTCTAAAATATGTGAGCTTCATTTTGCATGTATGTGAAATGGGGATGACAACACTTGTCTCAAGAATCTTCAGGCATGTGTACATAACACCTCTTCCATGTAGCCTCTTCAGTTCTTGTGAACAAATCTAGGTGACGTCACCCATAGCCAGTCTTTAAGAGAACATATCATGTGAAGGCAGCAGACACTAAAAATGTGTCTTATTTTTGCTGCTCAAGAAAAATGTCAGGTTTGTACATTCTTTGGAAACAAACAAAAAACAAATCAGTGTATTTTAGTTTACAGTAATCCTTCCAAGCACTACTATGCAAGGCTCTGTTCTTAGTGTGGAGAATCCCAGAACAAAGAAGACAAAAACAGAGCTTACCTTCTCATCAGTGCAAACTGATCATACACAAGTAAACACACAAGGAGGGTGGTTTGATGTTGACAAATTTCATGCATAAATGCAACCTGGAGGTGGTATTTTAGATGAGGAGGCCAGAAGAGAGGAGGTGACACTTGAGATGAGATCTATGGGGCAATGAACATATAGTCATGGTAAACACTGGAGATAGAATCATGGTGATGATGGGACTCCCAGTTTATTGGACAAAACATCCAGGTTAAAAAAATGATAAAAATAATTGTAATATATCGTCACTGGGAATGAATTTGACTCTTGCTTATGGCGGGCCCAATGGATCATTCATATCAAAGAGTAAGTATTCATGGTGGGCAGCAAGGACCAGCCACAACTAAAGTAGCATATTTTAATGCTGTGAGTATAATGAGGAACTACAGCTGACTGTACCTGGACAAAAGACCACATCATGGTAGCTGATAGCACAGACAGTGAGCCGGTGAAAAGGAATGAAGGCTGATTTACTGCGTGACGGCTATGGACATGTTATTTTTCTGCATGACTGTCTTTTCTCATTTTTAACATAGAGATATCATTTTGTTGCAAAGATTTACTAAGACTATATTCATAAATACTTCACAACTTAAGATTTGTACATCATGATATGTATACGTGTACACATATACATACATTCATATATTTACATCTATAGACACACTTTATGTAAAATATCATATATTTTTCATTGAGGTGATGTAAACATCAAGTGAAATAAACACATATTCACATAGCAGGCCTGTGAATGGGATGGTTTTCACTAAAAGCAAAGGTGAGAAGCCCAATTACCTAAATCCAATTGGAACACTTCATCTTAGGCATTTTGCTGGTTTACCTACTACTCCAAAGAAGATAACCCTTTGCTGCCTCAAGACTTGTGGTGATGAAGTTTTGCTCTTATATGACATTGATAAAAAGCACAAGATTCTTTCTGATACTATGTGATGGTCATATTTTTACGATAATACATGTTCTTTTTCTTTTTTTTTAAATAGTGAACATCTCTGAAGTTAAAGAAGAAAATGGAATGTCTATGAAAAGTGATCATGCTTTCAAATTATATAAAAATTTCAAAAGCCTTTTATATTTCCCAGATGATTTTAACCAAGCAAATTCAACATCAAGTCCACACGACGATAAATTTGTGTTTTGATTGCAAGCATACATATGTTAAGGATAACCCCACATTTGGAGGCAAGTATAAAAGAAGAGAGCACAAGAGTAAATTTTAGGTCAGGCCCCTAAAATGTTTAGAAGATGGCAATTCCTAGGTAACAAACCATGCTCATGTGTTCTTGAAACTGCACAATGAGATTTTAGTGTGTATATTTGGCTTCGGGTTGGCTTCAGATCAGTACTGGGTAAATATTGTACATGAGGATGAGGTTTTCTTAGACCTTAATCTTGAACCCTTCAGATCATTCTAACCTGAAAACAAGCCTCTTTAAACTAAAGGATCCTACAAAAGGATTTCAGACCAAAGCCGGTGGGATGATAACATGATTATAAATCACTGATCTAGCTGAATGACTGCAGACCATTAAGGAAGAAACTGCTATTGAATGGAATCAGCAAAACCCTTTAATTACCGATTAAAGATATAAGCAAGTGACAGGGGCTACAGTTTTAGTCTTGGGCCTCATCATTGCGTTTTCTTGTAATTGGTCGGGCTCTACCACAGATCTATATTTCAAATGGATTTTTAGTTAAAAAAAAAAAAGAAGAAAGAAAAGCTTTTCAATTATATAACCACGCTCTACATACACACACATTATTATATCTATTTATCTATCTATTGACAGAGAAAAAATGAGCATGTTTATAAAATACATAAATCCGAGAGAGCTTTGAATGGACTATAATAAAATAAAAACAGCCATTTTCTTTAGAAAGTGAAATTATAAGTGATTTTTTTCATCTTTGTATGTTTTATGTTTTTCCTTTCATCATAAAGATATATTGCTTTTATTATTTGAAGAAAAGTAAACCCTATTACCATTTTTTGCTACTAACTGCTTCAGACTTTTCTTATGTGCAGAAATTCTTCTGTGCCAAACATTTTAAAAACAATGTAACTGATACAACCCTTTTCTCACTATGGACAAGTGTCATATCATATTTGCGGTTAAACATGTATCATTGCATGTAATTCAGTGTCGATACGTGTTACTTTCTAAGAATTAATAATTTTGTATTTTTCCTGAATTTCTAATAAATGTCCAGTACTGCCCCAACCCTCCCTGACACCTCAGTTTATTTAAACAAAAGTAGAGTGTTGGAATCTAATCTGAGTACTTGCACCGTGAGTTGTGTGAAGAGGATAAAGATAAAACTTTTTTTCTTTTACTTTTACTTTTGGGGATTCTGAAGTATCTTTAGAAGTAAGCAACTGCCTCTTACGTATAGGGAAATTGGCCTGGATGGTATAAGTCTAGAAATAGGGACACCAGTTAGTAAACATTTGATTTTGTTCTACTCAGTGGCACACCTGTTTCTCTCTCGAGCTGGCATTTAACCCTTGTGCCACTAACTGTTTTTCTCTTCGTGACCTGTGTCCCTGAGTCTGTGACAAGCTTCTTGGGAGAAAGGAGTATGTTTCCTGCTCCTGGGTCTTCTGCCCCCAATGCAGAGCACAGTGGTTCTCTCTGTCTCCTAGGAGAAGCCCAGAAGGTGTTCCTATAGGCACTGTTCAGTCTAGTATAATCCATTTTACACCCCCAAACATTGATTGTATGTATTTTCCCCTCCTTTAATCAGATTATACAGCAGAGACTATTTACAAATTTCCTAATTGTAAATCACAATTGTAGTCCTGGGTAAACCTAGGGTTTGGGGGTATATATTGCACTATTTGGATTGCTATGCTTTCTTTAAGATTTAACATGTAATTGAGATTCATTATGAGTTTGGCCAGTCATTACCTCCTTTTACTACTATCGTATTACTCCCGAAGTTTGGTTTTGGTAAGAAGGTTACGCCATTGTCACAAATCACAGGAAGGCATGCTATCTCATTCTCTGTTCTCTGGAGCAGTTTCCATAAGATGGAATTATCTGTTTATTGTGAGATTTTTTTTTTTCAATGAAAACTCCTCTATGGAAATCTAGCTTCTTGTTCTCTCTGTAGGCAAGTTTTTAAGTTATGAACTCAATTTCTTTAATGTTGTATAATTATTCCTCTATTTCATCTCATCCATTTTAAGTTAACTCTTTTCTAGGAATTTGCCCATTTCCTCTAAACATTCAAAATGATTGACATAAAATTTTTGATGGCATTTTCTTACCATTTTAAAGACAGTTGGATATGTAGCTGAGTTCCCTTATTCATTATCAATATTATTTGTGTCTTATCTCTTTATTTCTTGGATGAATCATTCCAGAGGTTTGCTGATTATTTAAACAAACTTTTAAAAAACATTTGAATAGTTTAAATACTTATAGATTTGTAGAAAAGTTGCAAATATAGTACAGAGAATTCCCATATCCCAGGTTCATATATTTGTCACAAATAAAAATCTAACATGGATACAGTATTATTAATTCAATTCCATACAGTATTCAGATTTTACTTTTATTTGTTAATAGTGCCCTTGTTATGTCCCAGGATTCTATCCAAGACACCACACTGTATTTAATCAACATGTCTCTTTAGCCTCCTATGGTCTGTAATAGTTTCTCAGACATTGCCTATTTTTCAAGATCTTGACAGTTTCAAGGCCAAGTAATTTGTAGAATAATCCTCCATTTGTATTGACTTGAGATTTTTCTCATGGTCAGCCTGAGGTTTTGGGTTTTGGGGAAGAATCCCAGAGGGGAGAAGTGCCCTTCATACCACGAAACATCAAAAGTCCTGTTATCAACATGACATCCTGTAGGTATTCCCCTTGACGACCTGGGTGATGGAGTGTTTGCCAAATTTTTTCACTATAAAGTTTCTTTGTGTATCCCCCTTTCATACTCTCTTCTTTGAAACGAGTTACTAAGTATAGAACACACGGGGGTGGAGAATGCGCAGTGAGGAAGGGAATTAACTCACCTTATCCACATACATTATTTGGAATTCTCCTGTAAAGATTTGTCTCTTCTCTCATAATAATTTATTTATAAAGTCCTTTACTTATACCACTATGGACTCAGGACATGTGTTTTATACCCTTGATTTTAATCCAATACTACATTTTTTATCTTGTTTCTCCAATTGTTCTTCTTTTGGCCTTTGGGGGCCCCTTGGGTCCTTTTAATAAACCTCATTCTTTGTTTTCATTTTCTGAGCCCTCCCTTCCTTTGGGGGAATAGGAGATGATTCAGGTACATTATTATTTTTATGACCCAGATCTAGAATCAGTTATTTCTCCAAGGAGCCTGTGGGTCTTTTATTAGTTCTGATTTTCTATGTGTAATTAACTTTTAATTTAATTGCTTTGCTTTCAGAGAATGTACTCCATACTATACTGTTTGGTTTCTATTTTTGAAATTTGTTAAGTCTTTCTTTATGGCCTAGCATCTGGCAACTTTTTGTAAATGTATTACATGTGCTCTGGAACAGCAGTAGATAATTGCTGGGTACAATATTTTATAAATATCTAATAAATCAAGTTTATTGATGTCTATTTTCCATTTGTATGTAACATTTAAACTTTTGGATGCCCTTAATTAATTCAGAGAGAGGGGAGAGATGTGTTGAAATCTTCCAGTATAATGCTGGGCATGGTATTTGTGTTGCAATTCTGTCATATTTTCATTTTTGCTCATTTGAGGCCACTTAAACAGTGCATCTAAAATGGGTCTGTCACATACTATGGAAGGTCCAATGCGAAAGAAAAGTGTAGGACCCTGGTCATGGGCAGAGTGGTTAATATCTTCTTCCCACAGGCCTGCCACCCTGACCCAAGAATAATGCCCAGTGCACTGCAAACTCACACTGGCACAGGTCAGGTACTTGGATTGGGGGTGAGCAAGAGACGCCATCAAGTCACCTGCCAAATGCACCGTGGTACTGTCCTGTCACCCTGCTCTAAGACATCGTGGGACCCATGCCCATCTTTCACATGTGCATATACAGTCCACTTCTCAGTGCAGAGGGAAATGGCAGAATGTGGGCACCCCCGATTGATGTGACCAAGGAAGCAGAGAGCGAGGAGGCCAGGTAGGGACCAGGGCTCCTGGGGGCAGGTGTGAGGATCAGAAACTTGTCCCTGGGAGGTGGAGAGGTGGTACAAGGCATGACCACATGTGAGCTGAAGCTCCAAGCCACTGGCATGTGTTCCATGTTTCACTGAATTTCACTTATAAAAATAATTTCAAGGTGAATAGTATTAAAAATTTCAAGATGGCTAATGCAAATCACGAAAACCAAGATGCAGGGTCCTCCTGAGTGCAGGACTCTGTACGACCATGTTGGGGCACACCAAGGAAGCTGGCCCTGCATGCGTGTTCTTTCTGTATTTCTTGTTGAATTTTTAAAAATTAATTTTGTAATGAATTTATTTATCCATAAAATACTTTTTATCTTAACATTTACTAAGCCTTTATTCATTATTATTTGCTCAATATATCTTTGTCATTTTATTATCAATGTTTTGTTTGTTTAAGTTGTGCCCCTTGCAAATAGTACATAACTTCATTTAGTAATATATTTATTTATTAATCTATGTTTCTCATATTAGTGTTTTCCCCATTTACATTTATTTATTTATTTATTTTTGAATTTTCTTTTTTTGACTGGGGTATAGTTGCTTTACAATGTTGTTAGTTTCTGTTGTACAAAAAAGTGAATCAGCTATATGTACACATATATCCCTTCCCTCTTGGACCTCCTTCCTACCCACCCCCATCCCACCCATCTAGGTCATCACAGAGATTTACATTTATTTTGATTTGAATATTTCACTTCACCCCTTTAACTTTGTACTATCTACTGTCTTGATTTTTCAATACATTATTTTCATTTTCTCCTTTGATTGTTTTAAAAAAATAATTTACAATTCCAGTACTCCTTTAACTGATAAAATGCAAAACATCTATTTCTATGCATTTTGTTACTGTCAGTTTTAACATGCATAATTATTCAGTTCTGAAGTTTATGTCTTAAGTCCCATCCTAAAGAACAAAATAGCTTTAGAATCTGTTATGCTGATTCTTTCTTCCACTGACCCTGAATTTCTGTACACATGCTATTATCATCGATTAAGTGTTTTGATAGTAATTCCTCAGTTTATGTATATTAAAATACCTTTATTTTGCCTTTATCCGCAAAATCATTTTTGGCATACATAATTGAGAATTGGCATTTATTTTTATCTCATCTTTTTGAAGGTATATTGTCCACTGTCTTCCAACTTCCATTATTAGGTTGAAGGGTGTAATGTAAATGTAATTTTTTTTCCTTTGTAAGAAAGCTGTCTTTTTCCTATTTAAAATTTCTCCTTCACTTGAGTTCTCTGGTTTCACTACAATTGGTCTAAACGTGGTTTTCTTTGTTTTAATTCTGTTTGTCACATGTTGTTCTTACTGCGGATTCTGTGGCTCTAACTGTAGATTCGTGCATTTCATTAGTCTTAAAGAAGTCCCTTTTATTAGCTCTTCAAGTATTGCCTTTCCCCTACCCTCTGTAGTCTCGCCTTGTGGAGTACCCATTAGATGTTGGATAGACTTTCTCATCCTACCCCTTTATCTCTTGAATTTTTCTTCAAATTTTCTGACTCTGGTGACTTTAGGCTGCATTCTGGGTGAGTTTTGTGGATTTATCTGAGAATATGCATTTTCTCTTTATTTAATCAACTGTTAAATAATTAATTGGGTTATTATGTCTCATATATCAAACACACACATTTATATACTTACAGATAGATACATCTATACCTATCTATATCTACCATCTAAATAGATATATCTCTACCTCTACCTCTACCTATATCTATATATCTATATATAAATGTTTTATTTGTTATTTTTCAAAGCTGTGTTGTCATTTAGGAGAGTTTCTTGTTGTCTTCTCAGTTCACCAATTTAAAAATATGCATATCTGATATGCATAACACTAAATAATATGTATCTTGTAATCCCAATACCAGGAAGTCTAAATGTGCTGCTTGCATTTCTAACTGAATCTCATGCACATGGTGGCTCTTTTGTATGTTTGCTGATCTTTGACTGCAGTCTCTCATATTTGGTTTATTGTAACACGTGGAAAGCCAGAATCCCGAGTCTGAGGATGTTTTTCAGGGGGGACTTATGTTGGGTTCTATTTAGATCTTGGGTCACCATTGACATGGGACCATTTTGTTCTGAAACACTGGAGAATGATGAAGCCATTGGACACAGTGAACAGGTTTGATCAGGTAGGAATACAGACTTTCCTTTGATAGTGGGAAGTGACCTACAAGTAGTTTGAAAAGTGTAATGTGAGCACTGGTGAAGTTCAGAACTTCAGAAAGAAAGGCTGAAGAATGGTTTTTGCAGAAATAAAAAAGCTGAAGCCCTAAGTGTGTATGAGATCATGAAAGGACTGAAAAAAATTGTAATTTTAAAGCTTTTCTATACAGAAAGTTTTCAAATTACGATATATTTAATGGAAGGAAATTGAAAGAAGTAAAGATTATTTACTATATATATATACATATATAAATCTTTTGCTCATAATGTGTGTATAAACACACACACACATACAATGGAATACTACTCACCATAAAAAAGAATGAAACTTTGTCATTTGCAAATAGCAAATGGATGAACTTGGAAGGCATTATGCTAAGTGAAATAAGTCAGACAGAGGAAGACAAATACTATATGATATCACTTATATATGGGATCTAAAACATACAATAAACTAGTGAATATGACAGAAAAAGAAGCAGACACACAGATACAGAGAACAAACTAGTGGTTACCAGTGGGGAGGGGGGAGGGGCAATTAAGGAATGAGGGAGGGGGAGGTACAAACTATTGGGTGTAAGACAGGCTCAGGGGTGTATGGCACAACAGGGGAATAGAGCCAATATCTTGTAATAACTGAAAATGGAAAGTAACCTTGAAAATTGTATAATTTTTTTAAATTTAAAAATTTTATATATATATATATATATATATATAAACACACACACACACACAGTCCTTGGTGTAAGTTCAAATATAATATGGCAGAGTGAGAGAAGAGTATTTAGCTTCAAGCTTCAGCTCTGTAACAGAATAACCACCTGCAGAGCGGTTGCTAGTTGTCATTCTTCCCTAGGAGCAGAACTGGCTTTTATTTGGGATGGCAAAATGCACAGCAAAAGACTGCATTCTCATCTTCCTTGCAAGTCTGTGTGGCCACTACCTGTAAGCAGAAATAGTCACTAGTGTATATTCCAGAAAATACCTTTTAAAGTGTGTTGACTCAGGGATTTCCCTGGTGGCACAGTGGTTAAGAATCCACCTGCCAATGCAGGGGACACGGGTTTGATTCCTGGTCTGGGAAGATCCCACATGCCGTGGAGCAACTAAGCCTGTGCACCACAACTACTGAGCCCACACGCCTCAACTAATGAAACCCACGCGCCTTGAGTCCATGCTCCACAACAAGAGAAGCCACTGCAATGAGAAGCCCGCGCACCGCAACGAAGAGTAGCCCCCGCTCCCCGCAACTAGAGAAAAGCCCGCGCGCAGCAACGAAGACCCAACGCAGCCAAAAAAAAAAAAGTGTGACTCAGCTAGGAAGTAAATGTTCTTGTTCTTCCTTTCTTTCCCCTTTTTCCTGCCAGAGATTAATATCCATGACCTGTAGTAGCATCTCTGAACATTTAAGATGGAAGCAAATGATGTCAGCAGAAAAACAAAGACATCCGGGGCTCTGATAACTTCCTGGATCTACCACACAGACAGTGGCTGTCTGATTCCAGAAAAACAATCAAATACACCCCTACCTGACACACTACGGAACCTTTATCAGGAGAGTTGTGACTAAACTAAGATGAAAATAGTATCTGCCTCACAGGGGTGGGATGAGATACAAGATGATAGAGATGAGTTTGTAAGACCCTAAAGGGCTGAAGATGAGTTACTGTGTGTGCAATTTAATAATCCAGGAAACATTTCCATATTGCTTATTTTCCAAATGCACAACATCTTGTTCATGTAATGTTTAGGAATTTTTAAAATCATCGCCCTATTCAAAATGTGTGTGTTAAACTCTAGCCATTATTTATGTATTAGGGATGGTAAATTTTATTTCACATCTTGGTGCCAAATGTCCAATTCTATGGGTTAGAAGGAGAAAAAGAGGAAGGAAACAGACTTAAAGGTGGCCATGTCGTAAAATTTAGCATTTTTGCTCTTCATCCCAATGTTGTCGCCCCTCCACTGCTTTACTGAGAGTGTCAATACAGTAGGTGAGGTGTGACATCCCCTAACTCTCTGCAAGCCTTCCCTGTGACAGCTAGTGTGGTTTCCCTAGTCTGGGTTCCTGAACCATAACTCTCTTCTTCCTTGTTACACACTGAACCTCTTAGATACAACTGTTACCCCTAAAATATTCCATTTTTGACATAAATGAGTCATTTTTGAATCCTAAGAAGTGGAACAAGTTAATCAATGCTGCATTGGCTTTACTGCCTTTTGTTTCCCCATCAGCAGCTACATGGCCCTTTGGAAACAATGGCAGGATCATTGACAGTAATTGGCAGGGAGCAACGTGTATAGTCTAAGCATCCAGGCTTGCAATGAGGTCTCCAGAAAGGTTACCTGCATCTGTAAGGACGCTAAGAAAGTATGGGGGATCATATACGTAACATCACTGGAAAGGAATGTGGAGAATACTTTCAAAATTCTCATGAAGCAATAGCATACGTCAGCTCAGGTGAAGACACCCCAGGGAAATGTACTTGAAAAGCCTGAATGTAGAGTGAGTGTTAGATTGTAATCAGGCTTGTCTAAGCATTTCTGTAATTTCATCCAATTATAACTTTTAAAACGGGAATGATCTTGGTTTGCAATCTTTATAACAATCAGCTTCCGACCAGAAACCCTTCTAAGAGCTAATGAGGGAAAGGCCCTTAAGATTGGAAGATAGATACACAGTAGCAGCATTGAAAGTTCGCACAACTTGAAAAGAATCGAACACCCCAGGAAAATTATTTTCTTCTAGGTAACATTTTCAATTAAATTCGAAAACTATTTACCATCTTTGTGTTTTCTGGGAGGCAAATTATATTAGGTATGGTCCCTGCCCTGGAGGAGACTTCATTCTATTGAAAGGCAGGTGATGGGCTATTCATAAGTTATGTCTAAAAACCAAAGTGAGGGTGAGAAACATTCTGAATCAGGAGCTTGGGGTGATTCCACTAGTGAGGACAGTGTGCAGACGAGTGCTAGTGAGCAATGGTACGGAGACGGTGAAATGATATAATACCAATGGGACCGATGAATATATTGGTTTCCAAGACTGTGACTCTCGAAACCAGGATGGGCTCACAGCAGAAAGGAGGGGGTGGGGAAGTGACAAGATGGGGCTCCATGTCTCCAACTCCCACTGGAAATGAAGCAGTTCTTTTAAACCTTATAATATTGTCTACATATTTTTTTGTGTGAAAATACTTTAAATTATTTGAAAGCCACTAAATTTGACTACAGAGCAGGAGTAACAGTGTGGTCTGTGGGCCTCTGAGGTGCCTTAAGTGTCTGTCAGGGGACAATGAGGTCAAAACTATTTTCACAGCACCAAGACATTTCCACCTTTTTAAATTTACTGATGTTCATCCTGATGGTACAAAAGCAGTGATGGGTAAACTGCCAATGCCTTACCGTGAATCAAGGCAGTAGCACCCAACAATGCATCCCAATACTTAAAGACTATTTTGATGATACTAATGAATCAACATTGTAAAATGTTGTTTCTGGCTATTATACAATGAAACATGCCAACATTTGGGAGATTTGCACAACTCAGTGAGGTAATATTTTATTTTCTAAATGACCAATGCATGATGTTACAAAATTATGATAGGTAAATGATCCATTCAAAGTGCAAAATAGACCAAGACGATTTAAAGTAAGCATACTAAAACTTAACTGATATGCTTTTGGATTTCACATTGAAAATAAACTTTAAAGAAACTACTGCTTCTTGAATTTTGGTTTGCATTTAAGTGGGATAGTCACAAACATCTGAAGGGCTATTAAAATATTCCTCCTTTTTCCAACTACATATTTGTGGGAAACAGGATGTTCTGTGTATATTTTAAACAAATCAACATATGACAATGGATAGAATCAACAAACATATATGATCATCCAGCTTTCATTTATGAAGTCAGATGTTAGAGATTTGCCAAAAATGGAAAATAACATCACTCTTCTAACAAAAATTTTTGGGGTTTGGAAATTACAGATTTTTTTTTAAAAGAAATACTATGTTCATATATGATGGGCATATTACTGTTATTTTTACATGAATTTTCAAATAGATAATTCAAAAATTTAAGTTTAATTTCTACGTATCTATAAATATAACACACACAAATAAAATAATATCTGGCGTCCTCAGCAGCCTCTAAGAGTATAAATGAATACGGAGACAAAAGCAGGTGAGAAACTCCGATGTATCAGGAAAGTAATTAGAGACAGATATGTAAAGATACACTAGCTCCAGGCTGTGGAAGTATGGAATGTCACTGCAAAGAGCTGGCCTTTTATCAGGAGCAATACATGAAGATATTATAGCCAAAGAGTAATGCTTTCCTAATTACACTGGACTTAGAATACAGCATTGATTAGGATAGGAAGTGACACAAGGTGGGAAGACCAATTAGAAGACCAGCTATAATAAGGCTCTTCCAGTGAGATCTTAGAATAGAAACTAAGAGAGTGTCATTTGAGAATTTGCAGGAATATGAGTCAGTGACTGATTAGGTATGGAAGGAGAGATTGCACAACATTGGGATTCTTGGCGCAATGACTTGGAGGATAGAGACTCTGAAGGTGTTCCCTGAGACTCCAAGAGAAAAAGGTACAGGTAGAGGAGAGATTGAGGTTTCAATTCACGGCGCGCTGAATTTTTGTTTCCGGAGACTCACACGGTAGACTGGATATGGTGGGAGGAGGCTCCCCGAGAGGTAGTTGGGCAGTTTGGAATTCAACTTGAGAAAATTATCCAAGCTGGAGGTGTACGGTTGATTCTATCAAGATGGAAGGGGTCGTAGAAGCCTTGGGAACGGAAATGGACACCAGCGAAAATAACACACGTAGAGATGAAAAGCAGATATGTGGTATTTCCAGGCGGTGGGGCAGCGGGCAGGAAGAATAGGAAGAGTGAGAAAAGAAATCATCAGAGGCAGGAGAATATAAAAAATCCCGTAGCAACAAATAGGGACAGAAAGTTTTTGCAAAGAGTAGACTTTTCGGGACTTTTCATTAGTATCATTTACATAATTGCTAAATAAATGGCAAATAGATTTTCTTTTCCTCTTCTTGTGACACAAGAGAAGAGATTCTCACAGCTGTATAAATGGATATTTTTTACTTAAGTATAGCTGATATTAACTTTCATATATTCTTTTGCTGAGTTGTATTTCTAAGGTTTGCATGGTATTCAGATACTTAAGCAATTTCAAATCCAGTATTCAGGTAAGCCAGTTACTTGCCTACTGCTGCTGGAAGAGGCAAGGAAACAGATTATTTCACAGAAATCTGACATGGATTTCACTGGGGTAAAATCAAGGTATTGGATGGTGCATTGACTTCTGGAGGCTGTAGGGAGAATCCATTCCTTTGTTTTACTAGATTCTAGGGGCGACCTGCCTTCCTTGGCTCATGGCCCCTTCCAGCTTCAAAGTCAAACATGGCCAATCGAGTCTTCTTAATTCACATCATTTGACACTGAGAGTTCTGTCACCCTGTTCCACATTTCAGGACCCTTGTGATTACACTAGACCCACTGGAATAATTCAGTATAATCTCCCTACTTTAAGATCTAGTGATTAGCAGACTTAATTCTATCTGCTACCATAATTTCCCTTTGCCATGTAAGTTAACATAGTCACATATTCCAGGATTAGAATGTGGGTGGGCATCTTTGGTGACTGTTCTTCTGCTAAACTCATGTGTGCTTACTGACTCATTAACTATTTAGTAAGTGTTTATAAAACTTAAGAAACCAAATCATTAACATAGCTCTACTGAGTTCCTTTTCTTTAACTGAAAAAAGTACAGAAATTTTTATGTCTTTTATTTGGGAAGAATTTTATGAATAACAAATGTATTTTATAAAATGGCAAAATAATTTCCTTCTTAAGTTACATTAATCAAAGCGTGCCAACATCTTGCAAATCATACTTTGTGGCAAAAAATTATCTTTGGAAGACAAAAGTTTCTGAAAAGCTGTTGATGGCAGTGGTTCCTCTGGTGTAGGAAAGAGATACCCTTTTTGTGTTATATGATCTATTGTACTGCTGAATGTTATTATTTAAAACATAAATATATGTAATTTTCATTATGAAATTGATTTATTCTTTGCTTGATTTAATACAATATGGTTTTCTATTTTACAAAGCACTTTTGATATACTGTATGATTTGCTTCCCATATCAGTTTTTATGGGTTATTATCATTTTGTTGTTGAAAAATTTTGAAATATATTTCAGAGATTTGAAGCAATTTGCCCAATGTAGCATGTCCACTAAAATATTAACAATAGAATTTAAACACATATCTTTTCACCAGAGAGCTTTCTCTTTCTACTGTGCCATTTTACTATTAAAATATGTAATTTGGAGTTAATAGTTAAAAGATAATGTCAAGTCTCCTGATGGCTTATTTTATTATATTGCCTAAGAGGCCCTACAGTCATGGAAATTGACTCTATTCACTGGAGGCCCACAATTAAAGCTGATTTCTGAAAACTGTGCATTCCAAGTCATCCTGACAGCTGATGCAGGCAGATGGGTTTCTGCCTGTTAAAAGGTGGTGTCTATTGTTAGAAGCAGCACAGGTACCTCATATGGAGCAACTGAGAAAAACTAATGCACCTCCAACCCCACCCATCCTTTTGAGGGAAAAATATCATTCTGGTAAAGAAGATACTCATTTGCAAAGACAGGTGAAGGGAATGTATTTTTGTTCCTGTCACGTTAAATACAATGTTTGAAACTTGGGCATTTGAGAGAAACGTCTCACCTTTGGAAATATTCTGAAGCAATACCAGTGCGTATGGTTTCTTCCTACCTGGAAAACATCTGCTTAGTTGTTTGGTGAAACTATATTAATATGGTCTAAAAACAAATGTTACAATACATATTTATTTATTTATTCATTTATTTCTAATTCCATAAAATATTTGAGGGGCATAAGTGAAATAGGAAAAGCATACAGGACATCAAGGCAAAAACCATTACTGAATGAAGTTGTCAATAAATAACCTATCATAAATTAGCTGTGATCCCTTTTCTTCAATTATAAATCTAATCTGGGCCATGTCAATTCTGTCTCTCCTTTTCTCTTTTTGTTTGTTTGTTTGCTTGTTTACCTAGACCGAGATAGCTGCTTGGGTTTCTGGAACAGAGCCCTGGACCATGTCTTATTCTCCTTTACGGTGGAAAACTGGAAAAACACTCAGGAAATTTAGGAACATCCTTGTCAAATTCTTTTTCAACATTTCGATCATGTTCAATTCAAGTCCTTGATTTCAATATCTTAACTCCCTTCAATATATTTATGATGATCAACATTTTCCCCACTTGGAAAGGCATGGAAATGAGTTGCCACATCTGTAATCATTGAGCAAATGCCATAAATGTGCATGAATGTGCTCCTAGCTCTTATTAGGGCTGTACACAAAGGTAGGGGGTGGGAGTCGATACCTTAGAAAGACTTAATATGTTTGCGTTTGACAATAAGTCATGACTCTATCCCTGGACTTCTGTAAGTGTGTTATTATCCCACAGCACCTCATTTCTATTTACGTGAAGCAGAAATATGGGATATATGAAGAGTCAGCCAACTTTTCCTGTGAATGGCCAGAAGTAAGCATTTTAGGGTTTATGGGTCTGTCGCAAGTACTCAGTGCTGCTGCAGGAGCAGGAAAGTTGCACAGACAATACGTAATGAAGGAGTGTGGTTGTGCGCCAGTAAAAGTTTATTTCCAAGTACAGGTGGTGGGCTGGATTTAGCCCATGCGCTGTAATTTGCTGACTACTGGGTTATGCCCTGAGTACCTTAAGCCATTTTACCTTGCAGTGAAACATAACAGAAACTCATTTGTCTAAAAACATATTGAAAAACACTAAATAAGACATTACAACTAGGTGCCAGGAGGCTGGAATGCAATGTGATACCGGGCGGGGGGCTTGGAGAATAAGTAGCTTCTGTTCCTAGTTTTGAAAAATAAATCCAGAATGCAAATGATTAGCTCTATAACCTTATCTAGATTTTCTGATCTCCAGATAATCATTCTAAATCATCCTTGTAAGAGTCGAGATCTGCTCTACCTACCTCACTAGAAGCTAAGACATCTCTGGGTCTCCATTTCTCATTACATCAATCAGGGTCCCAATAGGAAACAAATGACATCCATTGGTCAACAAGGAGAGTGTACTGAAGGTATTACTCAAAGGGGTACATTCAGGGTCAGGAAAAGCAACATGAATAAGGAACTAACTTAGGGACTGCAGTAGTGGAAAGACATGACCAGCTCTGGACCACAGGGAGAACCTGAAAAGCTATTGAAGGAATTCCAAGCTAGGAGGGGAGGGGAGGGTGAGAAAAAGGGAGGGAGGGAGCCGGAGCCTGAGCTACAGGAAAAGGCTGTCTGACACAGCTCCCATCAACCTGTGGCAAGACAAGGTGAGAGCTGGGGAGATAAATGCCATGATTTCTACATTTTGCTTAGATTGGGAAATATGGGGGGAGGAACAATTTTGTTACAGTGTGTGAAAAGAATTTAATCAAGAGATTAGTTTTTTAAACTAATTTTTTTGAGTTTGGAGTGTCTTTCTTTAGTCAATATCATGGAGGTGTTAAATGAGCAGTGAGATACCAGATGAGGAGCTCAGCCTCGAAGTCAGAAATAAAATAAAACTGAGCACCGTGAGCATATTGACGATCTGTATTGTCAAAGGACAATAAGAGCCCAAGTGGGCACAGAGAGTGGAGAGAGAATTGAAGGGTCAGACCAAGAAAGAGCTCTGGGGTACTCCCACATTTAGGTCTACCAGAAAAAGAAAAGACAGTGAAGACTTATGAGAAGTGGCCAGTCAGGTTGGGAGAAGACCAGCAGAGTTTGGTATCATCAATTCCATGAAAGAAAATTGTTTCAATTAGGCGAGGAGGGTCAAAGTGTGTTGAACACCCCCCCAAGGCCAATTACAATGTTGGCAGGTCATGAATATTAAATTTAATCTCTCCTATGCAGTGTGGTAGGAATGGAAGTCACATTAGAAGATCATTGAGAGGTAAAAATTTGGACAGAGGGCATCTGAATATATTTTAGGGAATTTCTTCTGTGAATCAGAAGAAGCAAAATTATAAAGTAGCTTAGGGGAATGTAGGATTCATCTGAAGTACGGAATTAATTTTATGTTAAGGCGAATATCCAGTGGAAAGAGAGAAGTGATGAGTAGGGAATGATGGTTTTTCATAAGAAGGGGAAATAAATGTTTAAATACTTATTGGCTTTTAGAAGAGCAGAGATGCATCTCCCTTTGTAATGGTAGAAGAATGTATATTCTTAGAGAAGAATTAATAGAGAAGAAATATATGCGAGGAGGGCTGTGGATTTTGAGATGATAAATTCACTTCTGATTGCTTCTATTTTCCCCAACAAAAGGATGAGGTGATGTCATCAACTGAGACAGACTGGAATACTCTGTGGGTGAAGATTTGAGAATACAGGGAATTTGGCAAAATTTTAATAGAATCACACACAAGATTAGGGAAGTAAATTTACCAAGATTAGGGAAGTGAACTTACTGAGGAACGTAACAGGATTTCCCAGATCTGAGGTGGACTCGTTTCCTATCTGTGCTTGGCGTGGCTGCAGGGCAACGTTCAGCAGCTTCAGAACACATTCAAGAGGACTGGGGGAAATGGACCTGTCTGCAGGGGCCTGGCTGTGGATGATCCAGGGAACAAAACAAGTAGGAGGTGAAGTGAAGGGAGGAAGGTGATGGAGAGTGAAACAGTGGAGAGTCAGGGCTGAGGAGCCTTCATGAGGGTCAGTTTCAGTGGGGATCTGGAGTAAATGACATGGAAGGACAGAAGATGGAGGTCAGGGAAAGCAATACTTGTGATGGATTTTTGGAGGAGGTGCAGACATTGGTCCTCAGAAGGTTTGGAGTATGAACATGGAAGTGAGTTGATTGTAGCTTGGAAACAATGATTGAACAGAGAGATGCCAGATAACTTATTATTTTTGTGAACATGATTATGTGTAGACCCTGTTGGAAAAGAATGAGATATTTATACTGCAGTCCTGTACTCATTTGTGTGGTGGTAAGAACTGCATCTAAAACCACAAACTAAGTCAAATGTGTGACATAAAAGGGGAAAAAATGTGATGGAGGAGGCACCTGACGTTTTTTGACCTCCTTTTCTTTTCCAGACATGCTGTGATGTGTGGAATATGTTGTAATTATTTACTCTTCTCTACATGATGGGGAATATTAAGTAGTGTTTTTGATGTCTTCAAAGTATTAAAACAAATAGCAAAATATATTATCAGAGCCAGCATTCCAATTTGATTGAAATTTAAGCAATTTTAAATTTCCCCTCCTGTCCGGTACCTTCATGGAATCGTATTGTGCCAGGGGTGGAGTGATCTTAGTGCCACATAATCTGCCCCTCTTTCTTGTCCCATATTTACTGTTGGGAAACCAAGGTCTAGAGAAACATGGAGAGTTGCCCAGAGTTTTCCACTGAGTAGGCGGCAGAGCCAGGTCGTCAGCAGTGTACCCTGGTCAGAAACTGTCACAGCCGTTACTCTGAAGGCAGGCAATGGTACCAACTCCCAGTACCTTTGCTGGACCCGAACAGCCAGGACTAGAACCAGAAACTTAAGCATAAATGTTCATTGCAGCTCTATTTACAATAGCCCGGAGATGTAAACAACCTAAGTGTCAATCATCAGATGAATGGATAAAGAAGATGTGGCACATATATACAATGGAATATTACTCAGCCATAAAAAGAAACAAAACTGAGCTATTTGTAATGAGATGGATGGACCTAGAGTCTGTCATACAGAGTGAAGTAAGTCAGAAAGAGAAAGACAAATACCGTATGCTAACACATATATATGGAATTTAAGAAAAAAAATGTCATGAAGAACCTAGGGGTAAGACAGGAATAAAGGCACAGACCTACCAGAGAATGGACTTGAGGATATGGGGAGGGGCAAGGGTAAGCTGTGACAAAGTGAGAGAGTGTCATGGACATATATACACTACCAAACGTAAGGTAGATAGCTAGTGGGAAGCAGCCGCATGGCACAGGGAGGTCAGCCTGGTGCTTTGTGACCACCTAGAAGGGTGGGATAGGGAGGGTGGGAGGGAGGGAGACACAAGAGGGAAGAGATATGGGAACATATGTATATGTATAGCTGATTCACTTTGTTATAAAGCAGAAACTAACACACTATTGTAAAGCAATTATACTCCAATAAAGATGTAAAAAAAATTTAAAAAAGCAAAAACTATAAGAATACAAGTAAAATGGGCAAAAACTCAAAAAAAATAAAAAGTGGTTGTGTCATCACCATGAGGATATCAAGTATCATTTGCTATACTTTATGTAGGAAAATCAGTTGACCAAGGTTTTTCCAGGTTTTGAGCAATGATTTGCAACCTAACTAAACCTCATCACCAGTAGGACTTTACAAATAAGCACAGACTGTTTTCCCTAGGTACAGCTTTTCAAGAAATTCAAGCCCTGCATTACAAAACTGAGTGTAAGACTTTTCCAAAAGGATCTCTAAAAGGGTTTTATTTATTTTTCCAGTTTTGAAATGAATCAGTGAACAAAAACTGTGGTTAAGGCAATACATTTTAACTTATTAGGAGCTGTCAGATGAGAATTATTTTGTTGAAAAAATCTACAGTATACCACTTAATGTAAAAGTTTAATTACAGAGCAGCCTGAAGTTGCCAATAGCAATTCTTTAATTTCCTGAGGGTTTAACTGTGTGCCTAAGTTAGATTTGAACTGTACAGCCTCTGGTTTGTTATGTGGTAATATAAGGATGTATTGTGACAGAAAAAAAGCTGAATTTCAATTACTTAATTATAAGGTCAAAGGTTTCTATCTTAGATTCTGAAGAAATGTATTGACATCTAAGCATGCTAAATATTTTATATTTTTAAATGAAACAAGTAATTCATCAAGTTAATTTATCTCACTGTATGCACTTGCTAATTCTATGCACATATTATACTAAATAGATCTGTGTGTCCTTATCCAGGTACCATTTAAAATTAGAAGCATATGCTAAAACATTTATCACATGTCTTCAGGACAACTGAATGCCTCTCTGTATATAAAAGATAACTTTCAGGAAAGTATTTTCTTCTTGTTATATAAACATAGATGTTAAAAATAACCAGAGTTAATAGCTATACAGAAAAATCCTAGCACTATGCAAACAGGCATATCCAAATACTGACAAGACAAACACTTTCCTCAGACCAAGGATACAGATATTTCTTGGAAAGCTTTAAAATATCTGGAAGGCAGTGTTCTTGTGTTATCATTCCTTTTATAAAAGTACTTGTTGGCTCTCTAAGAGATCACCTAATTAAAGATCTAAGATTGGGCTTCCCTGGTGGCGCAGAGGTTGAGAGTCCGTCTGCCGATGCAGGGGACACGGGTTCATGCCCCGGTCCGGGAAGATCCCACGTGCTGCCGAGCAGCTGGGCCCGTGAGCCATGGCCGCTGAGCCTGCACGTTCGGAACCTGTGCTCCGCAATGGGAGGGGCCGCAACAGTGAGAGGCCTGCGTACCGCAAAAAAAAAAAAAAAAAGAAAGAAAAAAAATCTAAGATATTCATTCAAAATGAAAGCCTAACTCTGCAGAGCCGAAAGCACTGAGCGGACAGTATTACAAGACATTTGCAAGATCTTAGGATAGCTTAGAAAATGGAAGGCAGAGGAACAAGAGAAGTGAATCATTTCATAGGGCAAGTTCCTTGTGAAGGAAGTGGATGCTTTTCTGTTATAAATCTTGTGTAGAGAAGGCTCACCCTGTAAGTTCTCTCCCTGCACCAAGCATGGTGACATATATTGATTACTGATTAGTTGACCCACTACAGCTCTGAAATTTACTGTTCTCCCTGTTCTACAGATGGGGAGGTTAAGTCAGTGAACACGTTCCAGAGGCAGGACTAGAACCTGTGTTTCCAGGTTCCTCAGTTCACTGCTCCTCCTATCAGACTTCGGTGGAAGTCATATTCTTTTAGTGTCTCCATCAAAATTATGATAATTGCTCAGTAAAAGGTAACAGCTAGAATAAAGGTCTTCTTTCAAATGCACTGTGGCGAGTATGAACGTGCCTACTGACTCAGAGCATGTGCAGATGCAAGACATAGAATCTGCCACCCCAAGCCCTCACTACCACCCCATTACCATCCGTCCAAACACAAGCAATATACAGTCATGAAATAGGGCAAGGGCAGCCACAGCAAAGACACATCTGGGATTTGGAAAATGGAAGAACAGTAGCAGTAATTGGGTCATGGCGGTGATGGTGTCTGGAGGGAGCCCCTGTCCTGGTTGTGGGGAAACCCTTGACTAGGCATGGACTCTATTTACTGAGCAGAACGATTTTTCTGTTTCTCTACTGCCCCTAGCATCCCTCTCTGGGGGACGCTCCCCTGCCCAGTCTCCTTACTGGAATTACCTTAGTGGGTATAGAGGAGAATACTTTCCTTGGAAGTAAATGGATGTCACAGGTCAGTTCATGCTGGTGCTAGTGTAGGTGCTGAGATGTTGGCTTGATGCTGCAGCAGTCAATCACAGGCTCCCAGTTTCTTTAGGAAAAGGCTAATAGCTCCCCTATCTCCTTTAAATTTTAACACGAATTTATTTTGTCTGCTCTTAGAAATGAATCATATCAAGTTCATCGACAAAAACGTCATATCTTTTATAATAACTATTCTATTATAAATATTTTAATCTACGTAATGCTCATGATTGAAAATAAGTAGCCCAAAATTTGAATAACAAACAATTCCTTTCCGCTCTCTACCCTACCCTCCTTTTCCCCTCCCTAAATAGAGCCAACTTGAACTCTTTTAGCTCTTTCTTCTGTTGTTTTCAATACATCTCCAGAAAATATTGCTGTCATTTTTACTTACCACCTGTAGACATTGTCTTTTTACTTCCTTCCAAGAAGAGAGTTTACTTGGTTGCTTTTCCCATACTCCCCTCTGCCATCTGCCCACCATAGTTATATTTATTTATTTCTATCTACTCTGTGTCAGTCACTGTCCAAGGGCCATCTTTCCTCTGAAGCGTCCAAGAGAGGATCCTTCCTGGCGTCTCCCAGCAATCTCGACATTCCTCGCCTTACAGCTGTAGCACTCCAGTCTCTGCCCCCATTACCATATGACCTTCTCCCAGTGCTTCTGTCTCTCTGTCTCTTCTCTTCTGATAAAGACACCAGTCATATTGGATTAGCACCCATCCTACTCAATATGACCTCATCTTAACTCATTACATCTGCAACAACCCTATTTCCAAATAAGGTCACATTCTGAGGTACTGGAGTTAGGGCTTCAACATAACTTTCAAGAGGATGCAATCCAAACCATAACACCCTCTTTCCCTCTTCTATTTTATTGGAATTCTTCTCATCTTTCTGTCTCTTCCTCTCTTCCTTCTACATTGTCAGATTTTTCTTCACTTTATTTCCCAAAATGCCAGTTATATTTTTATTCTGGCAATCACATGCTTAATTGATAACAACTCTTTCTCAGTCTAAAACTGTTGCTTTCTGTTCCTCTCCTGATTTTTTTCCCTTGAAGTTGTCCAAATATTCTATTTAGAATAATATCCATTTTGCTTCTTCTTTTTCTAAATTATTAGTTATTCTGTTTGTTATCTTTTATCCTTTTCTATTCTTGGAAGTTTCTCCTTAAATCTTGGGTGATTGTTAGGTGACCCTTCATGATTAAGTACAAGACCTGGGAAAGTGGTTTTAACCAATCTATACCGATGGGTGAAGTTTATTACATGAGTTGTATTTCCATGCAGACTGACACGCACTTCCCACTCTTTTCATCCTATGACTTTAAGATTTTTACAATTTTGTTATCACTATACTATGATCTCAGAACAGACAAAATATAATAGGAATATTGATGGCTTTGGTGTGTGGATTCCATCTACAATATTTGCTATATACTTATGAGGATTCTGAAAAAATGACAGAGAAAGAGACACCCTAGTTCAAGCACAGAATTTAATTTAAACTTCACTATTCCTTGCTTATTCCAAACAGCAACAACAACAAAAACAACAAGACCCCAGAACCTTGAATCTGTAGACTCTGATAATTTTATAAAGCTTTACAATGACATCTATTTTGCCTTCCTAATTTTCATATATTATCATGTGCTAATCAATTCAGTGTTTGACACAACAAAATGATTTGAGAAACACAACTACAGAATTACCATTTTATTCATAAGAGATTCTGGTTAATGAGGTTCACTCATATGGGCCAAGTTGATTTTGTCCATCAAGCAAGATGATTGCTTGAACAGAGAGATCCTCTTCATACATTTAAAGAGAAATGTTATCACATGAAGATTATGATTAGCTTGTTTCTGCATTTTTACTCAGGTCATGTGGTTACTGATCCTCACGTGCTTCCCCTCTGATGACAGAGAGAAGTAAAGCAGGTCATCATGTTTCCATCTGTCGGACCTTCTGTAGACCAAGGAGGTGGGGTTCGTTTTTGCTCCTAACAACGAAGTACTATTTGTAGGGCTAACTATGTCTGGTTTCACAAATGACTTGCCAAGGCTGCCTTATTAATTATATGAATATTACTCACATTTGTTACTTTAAAACGTTCTCTGCTCTTCTCTTGAAACTAGAAAGAGAAAGAGAGAACATATGAAAAAGTATCTGACTCCAGGCCTGGCAATTAAAGAAATAGAGTTGAAATAAATGGCTGCCTTGGTAAAAAGTTTAAAAGTATTTATATACATGTAAATTACTTCTTTTCAGACATGGATTTCTGACTGCTTAGTAGTATCATTATCATAAAGAAATCCAATATTTCCCCTAGAGCTGGAATTGAATGAGATCAACCTGGAAAACAAAATTTGATCATTACACAATATACAGAGGTTATCATTTCTACCAGGCAAGTCTATAAATGCCCTTAAAAAGGGGTCCTTTGTGCCAGCAGAAAATCAACTCTCAAAAACTGTGTTCTCTGTGGCAGGCAGTGAGGTGTCCAGTTTCTGTGAACCTGAAGCTTGCACTGGACAGACTTAGGGAAAAGCTGGACACTCGGGCAGCACACAATTGTCACTCTCTCTGGGTTCTCACAAGGAACCCATAGTCAATACGGTCAGCCCTCTGTATCCACAGGTTCTGCACCCATGGAGTCAACCAACTGGGATCAAAAATATTTTTAAAAATTCCAGAAAGTTTCAAAAAGCAAAACTTGAATTTGCCATACACTGGCAAATATTTACATGGCATTGACATTGTATTTACAACTATTTACACAGCATTTTCATTTTATTAGTTGTTATAAGTAATCTAGAGATGATTTAAGTATATAGGAGGATGTGTGTAGGTTATATGCAAACATCTCACCATTTATGTAAAGGCCTTGAACATCTGGATTTTGGTATCCATGAGGGCCCTGGTACCAGTACCCTGAGGATACAAAGAGACGAGTGTATGAGAGTGACATAGCTGGCATTGCTAGTGAGATTTATCCACTGTCCAGACTTTGTGTCCAAGTCTGTCAGATTCAGAAGACTTCAGTCTTACCACAATACAAGCTGACCTATAAACATGCAACGTGTCTAAACTCAGACCGTTTACCACCCAGGGGTTTATACATAAGATCATACAACTTTCAGATACTCAAGGCATATCGGTTGAACAATGAGAATATTAAGTGAGTAATATTTTATGTCTTCATGGGATCTATCTGAAGATTATGCCCAGACTTTACATAATATCCTGAAGTATGAAAATGTCATGTCTTAGACTGAGGGATGAAAGTGACTTAAGGCAGAAGAGACTTTCATACGCATCTTTAAATTTAGAATGATTCCAGGATGAGCTGCTCTCATGAACAAATATGTTTATGACATACAGACATTCACATTTAGAGACAATCCAACGGAATGTGTCCTAAAGTTGTACAGGACTAAACATATAAAATATGAGTTGATCATCTCAACTGCTTACTAATTACAGAAAAGAACATCAAACAATAATAGAATAAAACATTTGTGATTCAAGTTGCAGGTTATTGAAAAGATAATTTCATATACATTACTTTACTGGAATGTAAATTGTAACAATTACTAGAGAAAAGTTAGGTAAAAAAATGTTAAAATGAGGATATATTCTTATGATGTATTAGTATTAGAGATTATTGTGTAAACATTAAAATTATATTGATTTAGTAATGTAACTTTTTATATTAATTAAAAGGGCAGTACAGATATAGATGTAGAGTATCTCAATTTGTATAAATAATATTTAGAATAAATTAGAAAGAGGTATAACATACCACTTGATGGTGGGTTGTGGGTAATTTTATGTCTTTATTAGTCTTTCACAAACTTTCATTCATTCTGTGTTATCAGCAATACCAGCTATAGCATAAGAAAAATATTTAAACTGTCACTTCCTATTAGACAACCTGTATTACCTAATGTTTCTTCTCTGCGTAATACTTTTCTTCTGACCTTTGATCTGTTTGAAATTGTACTTATTCTTCAAAGTACAACTGAAAGGTAGCCACTTCAAAATGTATTTATAACACAGAGTGTAAATAAGTAAATTAATATCTCCAAAGTTACTTAATTAAGTCTTCCCTGATTTCTTCAGTGCCAAGCAGAATTAATAACATTTTTATTTGTTTTCCAATCACTGTGTGTTTATACTTTTCTGTATTCCTTACAGCAGCTCAACCACAGGGCAGCCAATACTGAAAATATTGTCTCTTCCCCTCAACTCCAAATCCTCAGGAGAGGGTTTTATAAAATACTTATTACTCTCTTCTCCAGATAATCTCTTACAGTGACTTAAAATGACTTACACAGAGGAGATATTTCGATAAACTTTTTGCTAAATTGAAATCTTTCACTCTTTTTACGAACCACTAAAAACCTTAGTTATGTGTCAAGATCAAGTGAACAATGTGAAGAAGATTAAAAATTGAGTTGCCAAATGGTCTACATTTCTTTTGAAGGTGATTTTTTTAGTTTTTTTTCAAGGATACCTAACTGTATCGGATCTAGTCACTAACATGTTCCATTTCCAGAAATGAGATAAAACAGTGTGTATGTGTATTTAGTTCTATATAGTTATGTATATTTAATTTTATTTCCCATTTCCCCCATAAAATCTAAACTATGTTGAGAAGTTAACCACTGCCCTCCACATCTAAGTATGCATGTAAAAGTTGATGTTCAATGAACAAAATCTCCTATTATAGTCTTTTTATATTTCTTAAAGGAACACACTGGAGACATAACGTCCCCAAGATTATTTGCAATGAGAAAAAAGAGAGATTTCTTTCACAAAGACACATTCAGGTTTTAAGATCGTATGTATTTATAATGGTTTTTAATGTACTTCTGTATTACCTTGTTGGAAGCACATGCAAACCTGTGAAGTAGGTGATTTTATTCTTAACTACACATTAAAGCAGGGGAAACAGTTGATGGGAAGCTATTTAACAAGGACTGTTTTACTTTTGGCAAATAGCATCATCCAGTTGAAATAAGGTAAGCTGAAAAAGGCTCTTTATTGTAAGGATAGAGGAATGGGCCAAAGAAGAACGTCTCTATTCTTTGTCTCCATTTCTTGGCCCCCATTCCTGGGCTCTCCCTACATCTCCTGATGGGATTCTGTCTAGGATTCTGTCTCTCTGCCCTGTGTGGAAGTAAGAGGGGGATGTGGCGATCACAGGTCAGAGACTTACCTGCTACAGGCTCATCCAGAAGAGACAGTTTTTTCAGCCCAAATTCCAGGCAAGACGGTCTCCTTATTATCCCATCATATCTCAAGTCCACCTCCCACACTTCAGTCCATTTGGCCACAAATAGGTGTCACAACTGAGACCTGACTGCGTGGCTGGCACATCAGTGACCATGTGAATGAAGAAAGGAAAGCCACCCCTGGTGACGGCATCCAGGAGGAATTCCATCCCCTACGAGGGCAGTTGGATGGCTCAGCTATAGTCATCCAGGTTAAAGTAACAGAACCTGGAGCAAATAGGAGGACCAGTCTCAACTTCCTAACTGGAGGATTCTTGGTGAAAGGAGGGGGCAAGTTTTGACATGAATCAAGTTTAGAAGTTTAGATTGATATCTCTGGCTCAATATTCTGTTTTCTGAAGTGAGGATGAGTTTGTGTTTAAAATGAGCCTAGGAGTGTTTTCATTCAGAGACTAAACACAGCACAAAAGTGTTAGCCCTTCCCTGTTCTTGACTGAAGGGAGAGTATGGAAGGTAGAAGATTATTTTTGTACATATGACAAAAGGTCACGATAACTTTAACAGCAGCAACACCATTCTCAATTCGCATACTCTGTGCTATGTCATCTTATTAGTAACTAAAACCATGATTCTCCATTCTCCGTTTTCCAGACAAGGATTGTGGGTATAATGGTTAAGAGAGTTGTCTCAAAACATGGAGCTAATAAAAGAGAGGGTAGGGTGTATCACCATGGCTGTCACTCCAGCAGACCCAAATGGTCATGTATCTGATGTTTCCCTTGCGGAGATCCGGGCTGTCCCAGCTGCAGGCCCATTCCCACTGCCTGTTACCCACCAAGAGCAGTGGTGACTTCTGGCTGACAGTGTAAGACACAGTTTGCTGAAATAGGCGATGGTGTGAGGAGAAATCCAGAAAATGTCTCTTTAAGATTAAGAGTCATACAACAATCGAGCAACTGGGCTGGGCGCTGATTATCCCTGTATTGTGTTCATTGGTAAAATATATATTTGTCCACCTAACCTCTTGCCATGGCTGGTTTCCCTGTTCTTGACCTAAATCTTGCTTGAGATAAGTGCTCTCATGTTCAGGCTTTGTGGGCATTCAGACCCTGGAAAGGTGAGCATTATGAAGACCAGGTGCTGACTGAGAGTAGAAAGACTAACTCTGAGAAATGAACTCAGCCTGTGGTAGGAGGGATGCAAGCAAGGTTAGGAGAAGAGCAGAAGGAAGCTGAAGAATGAGAACGAAAGGAATTTTCTTCTCAAAACAGGAAATTTTCTAATGGGATATCCAGGAAGACCAAACCAGCAAGATCTGAGAATTGCTGGATGAGGTGTTTTAGCTTCAGTCTAGAATATGGAGAGCTGGGTGTTAAGGGGTCTTTGAGAAGGACTTGAAAATATAGCCAGGTGAGTCAGAACTCAGAAGAAACCTAAGCAGAGGAGGGAGCTGCAGGTATACAGATTTTAACTTAATCACACTGTTCTCAATATTTCTGAAAATAGAATCTTCAAGTCGTGCTATACATTTAAAATTGATTCATTAGGTCATAATAACGAGACATTTCTTGGGTACTTAGATCAGAAACTGAGCATGTGCTGTGATCTCTTTAAAATTAGTAGGCAGAAGATATGACAGCTTCAAACATACAAATAACATCTAGGTTGTGCATCCTTATTCTCTGCTCTGATTCTACGTATTTAATTAGGGCTGAAGAAAATGTCATTTACAGAACTACAGTGTGTCAGATTGACAATTGACTTTATGACAATGCGCCTCTAAGTGAAGCTACCGCGAAAAGACCACTGCCGACGGTCTGCGTGTGAAAATAACGATTGTAACCGACTGTCGCCCCGTGCTCTTGCCTCGCTGGGAATTAACGGGCAGTCTGTGGAAAGGCAGCCCATATGTTCAAAGGTCATGATTCTGTGACTTAGGCTTGAATTTATCACAGGGATAAGGTAAGACCCACTCGCCAGGAAAAGGTCAGCTTCAGAAAGAGCATCAGAACCCGTGTGCCGGCTGGTCTCTGGTAACTTTACTAGGCGCTGCACGTCCTTTACAGCTGCCTTTGAAGCCCCGTGTCTAGTGCACTTTCTGCTTCTGACAGTATCAGCTCCACCGTCCCAGCGACACCGCTCTAATTAGGATAAAACTTCACCCACCGAGAGGACCTGGCTCTGGCACATCACAGTCCCACAGGAAGCAGACGTGGCACTGCCATTTTCATAAAGGAAGGGAACATTTTTTTCCAATAGATAATCATTGGCAGTCGAAGAAAGGTTAGTGGAGAGGCTGCTCTCTGGATAGAGTTAATCCAAATGCAACAGGAAATATTAAGAAAAGCACATGCATTCTGACTGAGGCAGTCGCCCAGCATGAAGTGCCAGGATGAGGCAGTTATCCTCTTTCAGAAATATTTTGAAGCACCAAATAAAACAACCTTATTTTAACCTGGTCTTAGATTAAAATAGCTTTCCCAGTAGGTTGTGCCTTTGAGACAGGCTGCATTTCAGCATGGCACAAGAAATTTGCAGAGATTCAAGTGGCATATCAGAGATAAAGAATCAAGTCTGTAGTTGTTTAGACTCTAGCCCTTAAATAGTGGGGGTCATTTATTCTTGTAATTGATAATGGAATTAAAACTTCTTTTTGGTCTGTTAATATATAGCACTGACTTATAATTGATTTGATACAGAGATACTGACAGAATCATGTAAAAAAACTCAGTGTTTGAAATAGAAATTTAAAACACATACCGTTAGACCATCTCTGTAAAGAAACAAAACAATTTTTAAAAAACCTCCCAACTTCTCAACCTCTGCTGTAAGCACTAACCTATTAAATCCCCTCCCCTGATGCAAACACATGATCTATCCCCATTTGGAAAATTTAGAATTCAAATGTGAGTTTGGAAATTTAATTCTTACTGCAATAAGCATGCTTTTAATTTAAACTAAGTGAATAGTTTATTTCACTCCTTCTATATACTAAATTTTATTAATCTCTTCATAATTTCAATTTTGAGATTTTATTTAGGTGAAGAGAAATTTTGGAAGTTGTGATCAATTGGAAGAAATTGAAATTTCCTTAGGAAATCACCTTGTTTATTTGCTCTATACACATACATCTGTCATGAATTGTGCACTCATCTACAAACCACCCAAATCATAGAAGCCATATTTTAAAAAGGATTCCTGGGGTGTTGTTTTGTATTTCTTTGGTGGTGGGGAAACAGATCTAATATTAATTCACCTTTTGAAAACTTGCTCACTCATAATAAATTATATCCAAATAATTATATTTCCTGTTTGTATGGAAAAGTTGTTTGTATTAATAAATCAATTATGAATAACTCTCTTGAATATTTAAACCAGTTCAGTAGCTGTTCTGGTTTACGTGTCAGAGTATGCTCACATTTAAAGTAAGTTTATTAAAGTTACACAGAAGATGAAATAATCCCTTGGCCAATTTTAGGTTTTTTTATATCTATTTATTCTTTATTTGTTAATAAATATTTATATAAACACACCAATTTTCCTTAATATCATCTTTTATTTTCTATTAATATTTCACTTACATATCAAATATTTTAATCTAATTTCCCAATTACAGTCTTTGGAAAAGTCTAACACAGACAAAAATTTCCTCTAAGAATTCTGTACCTAAAAGTCTCTACATTTAAAATGGCAACAACCAAACAATGAACTTGTTCTGTATTATGCTTAAATATTAGATGTTAATCATTGAGTCTGTCTTTTTTTAGAACAATTGACCATCTTTTCAAGACTTCTTTCCGAGGAAATGCCTAGTGAAAGTCTTAGAAATACACTTATTTTTAAGAACAAAAGAGTTCAGAAGTAACATAAAAAATTGTTGAAGATAGGAATTACAAAGCACTAAATAGAAAATAAAAATTGAATGTGATTTCAGGTAAAAGTACAAAGTTGCGAAAACTAGTCACGAATAAAAATGCCACTTTGCCTTTCCTAGTATCTAGTACGTTTAACGCTGAATTTTTAACTGGAACATGCCATTAAGATAGTCTCTAATCGTGTTATATCTCTTTATGATAACATGTAGATTTTAATTAAGATCAAGTTAGGGATATGACATTTTTTCAACTAAGCTAAAGCAAGAGTATTTGATTTCTTCCCATAACCTTAGGGGGCGACCTCCCCAAGGGGACAGCCTGCCCAGCAGTCCCAGTGAGACTCAAACCTCAGAAAAGCAGCCTCTGCAACACATTGCCAATAAAACATTTGTCTTATGGTTTTCCCTGATCTCATTCTGTTTCACAAGTTGAATATGGATAAGCCTGGTCAGTGTTGAAACTAGAGGTCAAGGTTGCTTCGGGAACTGCTTGAAGCCACTGATCGGTGCATTTGTCAGCCAGATGCCTCTTCCCTTGAAGCAGAGGATGAGGGCCGAGGAAACGGGATATCAAACCAGCCGACTTGATTGGGGTTTTGTGAGCTTCACATGTATGTGTATGCTCCATATTATTGATATATATATATATACACACACACACACGAGAGACAGAGAAAGAGAATATGTATGTGTGTGTGTGATCGATTTGGATTTCTATTTGTTGTCATTACATCACACACACACACACACACACACACACACACACACGCATTATTTCATAATGAGGTCTACTGGACTTTGGAGTTCTGCTACTCTGTCTAAATTCCAAGGTATGTGATTATATTTCCCTTGTTCGAATCCCTTCCCTACTGTTCATTTAAGATGAAATGGCAGTCTTCAGTTTTACGTACCACCTCCCTCAGCTGACTGAAATAAAGATTGCCTGGTAGCAATCCTGGAATGAGTGAATGAAGGGCGTGAACCGGGCATCATTATATTGATATTTTCCTGATAAAATGAAGCAAAAATCTATATATTTTATATCACAGCATGAAACTGTGCACATAATGTAGCAAACGTAAGGTGTGAACCATACTATGTTGATGTTCGTTTCAATATTGTTTAACTACTCTTATTTTACAAAATTGACATTATTTCGCTGCAGAGCAAGGAGGATAAAAAGGAAAGAAAGGTTAGGTGGGTAAATGTAGAAGTATTGAGTATTCATGGTGAATAATGAAAAGGTTTGCATCAAGCTGCAACTATTATTCAAGTCTTGTGTCCTGACTAAACAATTAATTCACAAGCTTCACTGGAAAACTGCTCGACTTTGACTTAAACTACAGTATTCGGCTAACGGTCTCTGTTTTCACCAGTGAGTCTGGCTTTAGGGGTGTTTGCCTAAAACAAACACATTTTTTAAAAACCATGGAAATGCCACTTATTTTACATATATACATATAATTTATATGACTTATGCTTATGGTTGTTGTTACTTCCAACAACTCTGTGAGGCAGGTTTTAATTGGTTCAACTGCACGGGTGTAAAAGCTGAGTCTCAGAGGTGTATATGTCAGAATACAGGACATGCTAATTATATACACTCGTGCTGAGACTGGAACACAAATTTTTCTAACCCAAAATCCACTGATACAAACATATGGGCATCTAGGATAATCCTAAATGCTAAAGAAAATCTTACATTCTGGGTGAACTTGTGTCTCCCATATTCATTGTCAATATTCTGCTGCCTCCAGTCACCCTATGGGTTGTATCGATACCATCTTTGTACTGATTGATTTCGTTTTTACTGGGATCCAAGCAGAAGGACTCATCACAGAGACTCAGTTAAGGGGACCAAGTGTACGAGAGCCACTCTGAGGAAAAAGAGTGACAGCCTGATGCTCTGGGGCAAATAGAACAAACAAATGAAAACAATCTATGCCTGAAAAACTGAGACTCGGTTCTTGTCCTCATGTGGGCACCAACCAACCCTCCAGTCTGGGGCATGTCACAGAGCCTTCATCTTCTCGTGAGATGCAAGACACAAGGGCAGGCTTTCCCTTCTAGCTTTCCAATTTCTCAAACTTATGTTAGTCAACAATCTGAAGAATGACATTAATAAAGTGATTTAAAAATTTGAGAGACCACAGTCTAAATCTTGGTGCAGCTACATATTAGCTATGAGACTTTGGACAAGTTATATAATCCTTTTAAGCACTGGTTTGTTCACATAGGAAGTTAGTACTAACTACTCTATGGATTTACTGAAAGGATTAGAGACAGGGCAGAGAGTCTACTGGTCAAAGTGTCTGTGGACAGAAGACAGAAAATTACAGCGGTGGTGATTGGTAATTGCTTATTTGATTCAGTTGTTCATCTAAAGAGCTGAGTGTTACCCCTGAATGTGCCCCCAGATCTCCCTTTATTACTCACCCTCGTCTTCATAAGAACTTGGAATTCATAACACACGCCTATCTTTCTGTGTTATCCTTTCAGCAATTTAACAATCAAAGTGAGGACTGGCCTTTCCTGTGGTCAAAAATCAAGCTGATAATAATCTTTCAAAATCAGCTCTAGCTCTCTAAGAAAAAAGCTGTTTTAACTGAAAGAATCTCCTTTTAAAGTGCAGGTTTCCAGAGAGTGGCCACCTTAATTTTTAGTGTCGCTTTGCTCAGAACCAATTACTGGGAACCAGGCTGTGCATTTGGTGAGAGGGAATGAAGGTTTAAAGGTTTAAAGAAAGGATGGAGTGAGAACCTCAAAGGGAAGAGAAAGAAGAAGCATGTACTTCTGTAGCTCCTCTTGTCTGTAGTGTAGTTCTCTTCCATCCTATTTGTCTTGTGTGTGAACCCATGTCCAAGACCAGGTGGAAGAGGCCTCAGCTTTGGAGATTTGGCTCCAAGTTGTGATTCTGCCAGGAACCTATTCCTTGACCTTGGACATAACCTTGAACTTCTGGGACACAGTTTATTTTGTTAAGATTGGTGTCATCTCTGACTTACTTAACTAAAAGCTTCAAATGTGGCTCAAATGAGATGAAATATATGGAAATATTTTGCACATAGAACTCCTTATGCAATGGGGAGTTATTATTTCCAATATTTTAAAATACATTCTGTACTTTTTTCCAGCTTCTTATATTATCCAGTTTCTTCCAGTAGTACTACTTCTTTTGGAGGGCCATAAGATTAGATTTAATTGTCTTTAGAATTAGGCATATTTCTTATGTAAAATTAATAAGATTGTATGGAAATGCAAATTTATGTAAATATCATGCAAATGAAAATTCAATGCATCATGATGAGCTCTCTATAGAATACAGAAAACAGGCATGGCTCCATTTACAGGAGGAAACATAAGCTCGAACATACAAAGTCTATGGCATAATTAATCATATGCAATATTATAACTGTGGTAAGCCAAATTTCCAGTAAATAAAAAATGAATTATGAAGCATATATACTTTTAATTTGATAAACTGTCTTAGGGTTTGTGATGCGTGTGATCACCCCAGCAGTTGCCAGGGAGTTGGGTGTGATTCTCTTGTTCCCTCTTAGGTGGTATTGGAATTAGGACACAGTGGGGGCAGAATAAGTGGCAGAAATAAAGACTAAAAGGGTTCTCAAGTAAACATACGAAGTCTTTGAGTTATGGTCTCTAGTTTGTTTTTATTTGTAGTCTAGTACAATGTCTGTATCATAATAGGTTTTCCATTAGCACTTGCTGGTATTTAGTATTCTATAATAAATCATCCTGGACATATTTATTTATTCAGTAGAGGTTTAATAATTACTTAATATGCACAAAATGGGGCACAAAATGCAAAGGAAAGGTCTTTGCTCCCATGAAGCTCTTGGATAACTGGGAAGATAAGACAAGAAGACAACTCATTAAAATTCATGATAGAAAACCAGAATAGGTTCATGATGGCTTTGGGGAGGTGATAGTGTTGGATTGGGGTATTGAAAGATAAATAAAATTTTTAACCATCATATATGTTTAGGATTTTGTTAAGACCTCTTTTCAGAAATAATTAATTTTCAGACTAACTTGATATCAAGGGGCCTTCATAAAATTTCTACAGGCTTGGCTTCCTCTTTAAAAAGAGGTTTTATTATTCAATATACTCTATGTGGTCTCTAGGTATTCCATTTATTAGACAAATAATTTTTAATACCTATTATATTGAGGCACTGGGTGTTAAGAATATAAAAGTTAACAAGGTACAGTTAATCCCTGGCCTCGTGGAGCATTTAGATTAGTGGAGGAAATAGATACAAAATAATTGAATATATATGTGATATATATATATATATATAATGATGGTAGTGTGAATGCTATGAAGGAAAAGAGTAAGACCCTGGACTATTTCTTGAAATGGGAAGTATATTATATGATGGGTGTAACGATTAGGAGGTCACCAAAAATGAATAAAGCAATAAAGGAATAAAGCAATAAATACAGCAGAAAGAGGGATGGTTTAGGATTCTCGTGAAGGGACAGGATGCTGACAGGTGTCGTGTCACAGTGATGGTCTTGCAGACCTGGATACTCTGCACACTGAGGATTCTGAAGAGTTCACGGTCAGCATATAGTACGGTTAATTTTATCTGGGATATTTCACAACACGCTCAGAAGAAAACGAAGGTGATTAAGACTAGACTAGTGACAATAGAGGTTGAGATAAATGGACATGTGTGAGCAAAACTTAAATAGAAATCATTGAACTTGGTGGCTGTTCAGGTATGTTAACAGAGAGGAAACTATGAAGGATGACTTCCTATATATTGTTGTGAATAGTTAGGTGCGTAAGAATACCCTTCACTGAGAAGAGGGGCACTAGATACTGAGCATTGTTTTATGGGGTGACATTAAATTGTGATTTTTTCCACGTGGAGATATTATGGATGGCTGGACATATATGTTTGGAACTCAGAACAAAGTTCTAGAAATAGCATATAAATGTGCTAGCCATGAACTTATTAGTGGTAATCACTTATAGTGATAGTAAAAGGCATGGGAAGAGAACAGACACATTGTGAAGTAGTGCATAGTGAGAAGTGGGTATAGAGCAAGAGATGCCCACAGAATGAGGAGCAAAAGGAGAGCAGTAAAGGAAGGAGAGAAAAACTGGGAGAAGCCCTGAAAATAGGAAAACTATGAAATATAAAGCGACAGAGTAACTCAAGAAGGGAGTGTGGCATCCACGGTGTGGAATGAACTGAGAGAAGCTGGTAGCATAGCTGTCTCCTAAGTAAGTCAGTCTTGTCCGTTTCTCCCTCTCCCACCCCAAAAGGAATAGAGAAAGGGGGGAGGAACACAGCCAAACAAGCAGAGGTAAGCACACCTCAGCACTCTGCTAGATGTATGGTGTTGGGCCAATGCCCTGACCACTCGGAGCCTCTTGGTCACCACTGTATAACGAGGATACCCATGCATTGCCATAGAACATTGGGTTTATAACGTGTGACAATGTGTGCAAAGTTCATGGCAATATCGAAGTTACACTGCCCTAACCCAAACTCTCCCCTTTGCTCCTACTTTCTCTCCCAACAAATGCACACAGACCTGGGCTTTCATTTCCTCTTTTCTCCATCTCCAGGAAATGTTCAAAACATGTTGGAATACATAGATTATAATAACTTCTCTTAACTGGTGTATACACATAGGCACACACACAGGTATAATTTACAAAGCCCCAAATTCCAAAATGGAGACATTTTACCTACCTGAGGGCAAGTGCTTTTAGCTTAATGCTACAGAATTTTAAACTATGAACCAAAAAATGAACAAAACAAAAAATATAGCCAGTGGATTTGTAAATATTTGTTTAATTACCAGAGTCAAAGAGGAAATTAAAGAACAAAATAATTAGAAGATAATAAACACTGAGTAAAAATGTGAACTCAGTGTAAGTCTTAAAACACTTTGCATATATCTAACCAAATAGATACTAAAAATTGAACCAAACAGCCAGCCTGAAAGTGAGACAAAACCAAAACAGAAGAGAAGGGCTGTTTTCATCCTGAGAGGGGGCCCCCCATATCTCTGGTTCTCTCCCCAGGAGCATGATGATACGCTTTGTGACACTCAGAAGTCAGATGTGGCCATTGCCTTTCTTTAACCAAATGATGTGTGTCATTGCACGTTCGAAGCTCTAAAGGCCAGGTTCCATCGGTTATCCTGTCTCTTCCCTGTGGGGCAGCCACGGCAGTAATCCACGATGCTTTCTGGGGTCAGGACAACACAGAGAAGTGCTCCCTTCATCTTGCTGTGGGCAGAAAGCATGAGCAAGAGGTGGGTTTGATGCTTTAAGCCACTGAGATTTTGCCTTGCTTGTTACCTCAGAATCCCTATATCCTGATGGCCATGCCACTCAAATAAGTACAAACACTGAAAAGTCCTAAAAATAACAGCAGGAATTAGTAAAATAGAATGATCCATGCCACAGAAAAAGACGAATAAATAGGGCTTCCCTGGTGGCACAGTGGTTGAGAGTCCGCCTGCAATGTGGGGAACAGGGGTTCGTGCCCTGGTCCGGGAAGATCCCACATGCCGTGGAGTGGCTGGGCCCGTGAGCCATGGCCGCTGAGCCTGTGCGTCCGGAGCCTGTGCTCTGCAATGGGAGAGGCCACAACAGTGAGAGGCCCGCGTACCGCATTTAAAAAAATCAAACAAACAAAACAAAAAAAAAACGATGAATAAATAAAAGACCTGTGATAAATTTCTGTTTTATTAAATTTTTAAAAATTGAGAAAGAATACACAAAATTTAGCAACAAGGGGGTAAACCACAATTCTAGAGGAGATACACTTTAAGAAAGTTTTATGAATGTTATTCATTATATAAAACTTTATGTTAATAAGTGTGAAAATATACTGAAAAATATTTTTAGGACAATGTAAATAATAAAAAACGATTGTATAAAAAAGTATATGGTTCATATGTTTTAAGAACTCTATAGAGTTTTCAAGGAATACATACTTTCTAAAGTATTTCAAGCTTCAAAGCATAGAAAACGATCAATATTTTTTTAAAAACCTATATAACATAGGTATCTATAGCGGCATTAATGCAAACACACACACATCAGAATTTCAAGGTCACATGGTTGCTCCAATACTGCCAAAATATTAATGCCTATTTCCTAAATAATGTGTAAAATTCATCTAAGTAATAGGTTAAAAGAGAAACTACATCCACTCTTTTTGAGTGGCAATAAAATTAATTTTAAAATGTAAAATATTTTTCCTGATTAAAAGGAGATGTCAGTAAATTTGATATGGAAGAGAAATATCTTAATATAAGTGGAATATATCTCACACTGGAGTATCCTAATTAATGCAAAACCCAGTGGAATTCCTATTAAAGTGAGGTACAAAACAATCAGTCTCTTCATCACTACTATAATTCAACATTGTTCTTGAACTTCCAGCCAATGCAATTAGGCAAGAAACATAAATACCGAGTATAAAGAATGGGAAGAATACCGTTACACTCAAAAGGTATGGTAGTATAAATAGAAAGTAGAGTAGTATCAAATGAGGAATTGTTCAAATTTTTAAACATTAATAAAAGGGAAAGAGTGACATTCAAATTTCATCTTTTAAAGATTAGATATGTTACATGTATAGCTTCCAGAGCAAGAAATTGTATTGAGTTTGCATCCAGTGAGTGCGAGTTAATGAAAACAACCCAAAAGAACATGTCTGTTAATTATATTTCTTATAAAAATAATAAAGTATTATTTAATAAGAATATTAGAATTTGTCAAAGTATGCTGTTACAAAGAGTGAGCTCTTAATAAGGGCTGAGTCCTAGTTCTAAAGCTGTGCCCATCACAATTTATCCCCAGACGTTTTTTTCTGTTCAAGACTTAAAGATACGTCAGAAATTTGCAATCTCTTTGATTAAAGTGTTTTGTAAGAGTTACTGTCACTCTCTCCACACTTGCTAACTAATGTTGTTTTCAAACTCTACAGGAGATGAAAGTCAAGTCCTTTGCTATTTTAAAGCATGTCCCTACCAGCCTATCTGACAAACAACATGTTTTCTCTGCAGTAACTGAGCAATAACCCCCTCACCTCCACCACCACCTCCTCCTCCCAATTTTGAGATCTGTTGATTTTTTTTAATATGGAGCCGTAAACCAGATGGCGTAGAAAGATTGAGCATCACCTATTGCATTTGTACTCCCAAAGCTAAGTATGAGAGTATGAGTATAATTTGATAAATATTTTTAATTCTATGAAATCCTTTATCACATTTATTATTGCTAATTTGTTGGGTGTTGTCATCTGTACCAGAAGTATTCCTTTTAAGTGACTCTATTAAAGAAACTCTCCATGAGATCAGGATCAAAAAGAATTTCGCTTCTGAGTGACTTGTTTGCTCTTATCATATGGAGAGTTAACTCATGTAATTGTCATGTTTGATCTCTGCTTTGGCTACTAGGGAACTTGCACTCCATCTAGTACACAGTTTTATGATAAGTGTCTCTGTGTGCTGGATTTACCCTGGCTGCAAGCAATTCTACCCTCTTACTTCTCTCATACCTAATTCCATCTTTACTTTTTATTGTTTTTTATTGAGTTTTTTGGCATATGTATGTTATCTAACTTATTTTTACAATGAACTAAGCACTATGCATATACAAATATTGCTTAAATTTCACAAGTTTGCATTGCACATTATTTTCTATTTTCTCCCTACTTTCTTCCCTCCCCATTCTCTATATCTTTCGCCTGTAACAATCATTCCTCAAATCAGAATAGTTTTGATCAAAGGAATAAGCCTTAATAAGTTATAAGCAGGCTTCCCTCTGTGAAGATGGTGGTTACTTTTCCTGTTACGGATCTGGAGGCTTTTTTACCAACACACGGGCACATATCTGAAGAAAATGAAAGAGGATAATTTTTATCAAGAACAAATGCAGACCAGTCCTTTGGGATGTCCGAGTACCCATAAGATCTTATGAACCACTAATTGCTTTAAATACAAATCTTGAAAGTGTTCCAGGGGACAGTGAGTCTGTACAGTTTCTTATTAGCTGAATCAATATCAATGCTTTAAAAATGGGCAAGAACATGAAGACCTTGAAGCTTCTTTTGTTACAAGGAAACCAAAATGGAATATTAAATATTTAAAAAGTAGGTCAGACTTAATAAATGCGTTTTCAAGTGCCCCAGCCTTTAAATTAAGCCCCAGTATGGAAGAGATGGATTAGAAATGAGTTATCAGCAGCCACACCAGTCTATGCTGGTGCTCTTGTTATGTCAAACTTCTATTTACACAGAAATAGCCTAATGAGAATTTACATCTAAAAGCCACAATAAGGATGCAGAAAATTAAATGCCTAATTCTCAGCAGAGGCAACTGTGCAGGGAGGCTGGGGATTAAGCCAAGACCTGGTGTCATAAAGTCTGGGGAGCACAGCTACAGGGAAAAGAGGTTGTAACAAACACACACACCCTGCCACTGAGCTGTCAGAATCCCCGTCCTGCTTCTACCACAAAATGACAGGATTTTCCCCACTGTGTTGAGAATGATGTTTTCCAGTCTCTGCTAACAGGCTCTGGGAATCCGGTGGTTTTAATGAAATACACCATGGGCTCTGCAATCTTTCAATGCACTAGATAGCAGGATATATATTATAAACTTTTCTCTGTCACTGTTTCTGGGATGATATTACTGGCTGTGTTCCATGAAGACCGTCTTCCTGGGGAAGGGGGCGGACCAGAACTGTCAGCAACTGTCTCTATCTGAGGCAAAGACCAGAAGACTCGGCTGATACTTGTCTCTTGAATAGAGCAGTAATGAACAAGGCACGGATCAACCCTGTATTTAAACCCTATCAATCTGTTACCAGTGCTTTGCATCACGATTGCCTGCAGTGCTGCTGGGCAATCCATATTGATCCCCAGCTACACTCAGTTGCTTTAACTTTGATCGGCACAGGTACCTACTAAAAGCACCAGATTCGTCCAATGAGAAACAATTCTAAAAATCATCTGGCATAGGTACTTCTGAATTCTGGGTGCATGTTAGAACAATTAGGGAGTTATTCCAATCCTGGCTTAGAAATAACCATGGTGAGACCTCACTCCAGATCAGCTGAATCTGAACCTTTACCTTTGGGGCCCAAGTATCCTATTGTAAAATACATCCCAGGTGAGCCTAAAGTTTAATCCAGAGTGAGAATATTTTAAGTTCTATCCCTGCCAGACATATGGATGGGCTTCAACACCGTATACAAGAATCTGTCTACTCTGTAAGAATTATTTCACTTTATAACCTACTAATGCAAAAGGCCACCAGTCCATTATTTCCATTTCAGAAAACTCTAATTTTTCTAAACTCCTTATAGTAAAAAAGTTCTCCCCTGCAATGTTCACCCTTTGGAACCACAGAGAATACATTTCACCCCTTTCTATATTTGAAGATAATTGTCATTATTATGGCTCCATTGTGTTTCTTTTCCCAGGTACCTTGACTTTCTCCTTGTGGTCCCAAGCTATTTGTCCAGAGGGACACAGCTTCCAACTAAAATGAACAAGTAAAGTGAAGAAAGCTCCCTGGGTCTGATGGGTGAATGTCCTTGGTTACATTTGAGAACAGTGTCTCGGAGGGGCACTCGTGGATACAAGAGAAAAGCCTTAGAAAATCCCTCAAAAGCAAAAAGGTAAACCTTCTACAGAAGTATTCCTATGGAACACTGTTTTAACTAAAATTCTCATATCTGAACTAGGCCACTGAAAATTTTGTGGCCTTGAACTGAAATAAATTTGCTTACCTTGCAAGTTAATCATCCCTGCATTTTTCAAAATCTTGTAAACTATGGATATGCTTAGAAAACACAAAGATTCATGATCTCTTATATTCCTGTGCTATTTTAAGCTAAAATATGTTAAAAATTCTAATATCGATAATGTTGTCTTCCTTGCATCCACCAGTCTCCTCACACTTTTAAATTTGATTTTAAAACATTATAGACATTATTTTCTAAAAGCTTCACCTTGAGGAAATTGTAATAAAATATAAAGAGAGGAGAAATTAATTTTAATGCATCTTTTCTTTAGCTGTATAATAACAGGACTATTATGTTATTTGAAGAATAACATTATGTTTAGGGTTTAATTACTTACATGGAGTGCACAAATCATCTCATTTAATTCTAAAAACAACTCTATAAATAGACATTATTATGATCGTCATTTTACAGATGTGAATAGAAAGTTTCATAGAGGATAAAAATTTAAGCAGCCCAATAAACTGTGAATCTGTGTTGATTTTAATTATTTTAATTCCAAATAGATTCATCTTTCCACATTTTCATAAAAGCCAAAAAGGTGTACACATTCCTCTCTCAAACGTCAAGTGCTCCCCACATATATTGATACATTCAAAAAAGAAAATAATTAATTAATTAAATTAATTTAATTTAATTAATAAATAAATAATTAAATAATTAATCAAAGAAAAATAATTAATTACCACATTATCACAGTGAGAGCAGGGAAGAATGTGTAAACGAAATGTGTCTTTACTGAATTTCCAAAAAGCTGGAGCTACAATGACCCCTTAGTATATTTTGTTTTCTCTCTGTGCATGCGTGTTTAATGTCCTCTTCTAGGTCACTGAGGTCCATTGATTTCTAGAAAAACAGAGTCTACCCATCTTCACTTGTAAATTATGTATTTGTAGTCTCCCCTGTGCAGAACCTTAAACTGCAGAGGAACAAATGGTCTGCAAAACCAGGAAGACAAAGCCTTGCACAAAGAGCTTTCTGATAAAGGCAGCTTCTTCTCCAGGCTTTGTCAGCTGCCTCTCTGTTTCAACTTAAAATTTCCTTGTTCCTAACACCTTTAAACTAGAATGAACTTTTCTACATCTTTCATTAGGTTCAAGATCCCAGCCACCGGGGGATCTACCTGTTCACCTGTGTTTACCTTTATAGCCCAGGAGTCCGGCACTGTGCCCCACAGTCAGAGACACTCAGTAATTGTCTATTAAACAAATAAATAAATGAACTAAGAAATGAATGAAAATGCAAACTGGGGCACATTATGGGGTGAGAGAACCAGTGCCTGGGCACAAACCCCTATTGATCTTTAGTTCCTTGACAACAAGATTCCTATCATTAAAAAAATGTATGAAGAGGACTCAGAGGAGGGAGAAGATACACCCAAAAGGCAGGTATGCTTTCCGAACTTGCCAATTACCCTGATAAATTGCAGGCACAAGTGACAAAACTGAATTCATTATGAGACGTACACATTCATTCATTCATAAACAACTCCTGAATGCCTCCATTGCAGATGTTCTTCCGTTCTCCAGGATACCCAAGGGAATTGAAACAAGACACCTGCCATTGCAGATCTCACATCTGGGGGTTATGGTCCTGTCCCAAACCTACATCTGCAGAATCCTTTCCAGAAAGGAAATGAAGGTCACTATCCTTCTCATAGCTCAAAACACCAGGTAGAAGGATGTGGAACGAGAGGGCTGTGGTTTGCTAAGCTGAAATCTGAAAGCAAACAAGCAAGCAAACCAAACTTCTTGATTTCTGAAAGAAAAATACATATATATCGAACAAAAGATTGTTAAAAAGAGAGCGAAGGAACTTAAACAAGCAAGCAAACGTTGACATCTGAACACAGAATAGAATGGCATATAGCACAACAAAGAAGCCACTGATTAGGTGCAGCCTCGGTGAGGTGAAGGGTTAATACCCGCTGCCCTGGCTGGAAGGTCAGAGGTCCGCAGAGGGCATCCAATTACCAGCGCAATAGATTCTGTCCTGGTGATATTGTTCTGACAACATGTAGTGTGTGAGAGGTGAGTGTCAGGGGCACCTCTGTCTGTGTAGATATCCACGTGCTTGGGGATGATGGTGGCCATTGCATCCCTGAAGCCACAACCTGTCCTTGCCAGGACAGCAGCAGCCCTGACATTGCAGGGCGAGGCAGGGGGGGGTGTCTTGCAGAGCTCTGAGACCATGGCTGTCACTCAAGGAATCATCAGCAATGAAAGGGAGGCGGTGACGCTTGTTGTGTTGTCATCACACTGCAAGGCTGGCTGCCGACCAAATTAGCTTGCTTAGGGAGTGTGAATCAAAATGACATGTAATCTGAATGTTAATGAAAATTTTCTCTTGCTTCAGGCTTCAGATCCCATCCAGAAAGCTGGCATCTGGAAGACATTATCTTCTTCCTCTCTCTCTCTCTCTCTCTCTCTCTTGCTCTCGCTCTCGCTCTCGCTCTCTCGCTCTCTCGCTCTCGCTCTCTCGCTCTCTCGCTCTCGCTCTCGCTCTCATTTTGAATTTTCAAGTTTACATACACTGTAAGAATAACTTTTAGCCAGCAGTGCTTGGACAGCTGAGTCAGTGGTGGAGGACCTTCCCTGAGGAAGAAGATTTCGAGATAGTAATACATTTCTTTACTTCAGTGTGTGTCTATGAAATATGGCAACTCTAATCCCAAGTAAAAATACTTATGAAACGTAAGTCTAATCATCATTGTGAGGGAAGATGCATTTTTGTTTCCTCCTACACATTATAATACAAAGTGTATCACATCTCATGTGATGAGGTATTAGCAGCGCTTGTTTTAAAACGACTAACTATGTGTAACCACCCAGTAGTATTTATTTATTTATTGCAAAGGCCTGTATCAAATTGCTTAATGTCAAGATTGTTTATGGCTTGCTATAAAATATTTTAAGAAATTTGATTTAAAAATAGCAAAATCAGGTAAGCAGAGATATACAGGTGTGGGAGAATGTTGATGCAATTTATTCACACTCTGACTGGTAGTCTTTTGTTAGTGGAGGTATATTAGAGTTCATATTTCTAAGTTAAAAATACAGAAAGATGTCTCCTTGATAAGCAGTACTCCGGTTCCACTGGGCAAGGGGAATATTAGAACAGGCTCTGTGGAACGAGATGCACTGTATTTCTTTCTGTGTTATATTCATTCTTTTGTGAATGTAGCAAAGTTGGGATCATAGGAAACTAATCCCAGAGTTTATCTAACAGAGAACCACCTGTGTGGTTTCTAAACCATAATTGAGCCAAAATTGTTTAATACTTTTTTTTTTTTTAAAGAGAGATCACTTGTCTGGAAGAAAAGAGACCTGGTATTCTAGTTCTAGTTCCATAATTATTATCTAGTTTTAGAAATTTTGAAAATCCACTTCATTCCCACATTTATAATATAAAATGTCATAAATATTTTATTTTTTTAATTTTTATTTTATATGGGAGTACAGTTGATTAACAATGTTGTGTTAGTTTCAGGTGTACAGAAAAGTGATTCAGCTATACATATACATGTATCTATTCTTTTTCAAATTCTTTTCCCATTTAGGTTATTACAGAGCATTGAGCAGAGTTCCCTGAGCTATAATATAAATAATTATTTTAGATTTTTGTAATTCTAAAATATTAATGGAAAAACTTAGGACTCGTGAACTTATATATGAATAATAATAAACAACAACAGCATATTGTCACTTTACCATATGCCAAGGACTGTGCTAAATACCTACTAAGCATTGCTTCATTTAATTTTCACACTAAGGCTATAAAAAATATTCTTTGTTTTAAGCTGAGAAAGCTGAGACCTAGAGAGTTTAAGTAACTTATTCAAAAGCACAAGATACTACACAGCATAGTTTGATTTGAATCCAAATCTCCCTGATTCTGAAATATATTTTATTAACGTTACATTCTGCTACCTCCTTTAGTGGTTCAGAAGCCTGTCAAAGTTTCCAAGGTAGTTGCTACAAATTTGCTGTTTGAAAAAAAATAAATGAATACATAAATCAAATTAATGCGATAGGTGATCGTGCTTTCAAGCAACATTTTGTTCAAAATCTATATCTCAACATAATACATGAAATTGTTCTTTCCCTGTGGCCCTGGTGGCCATTCTCAAATATCAGCTCTAGAATGGCTTTAGCTGTGGGAGCATAGGAATAATTATCGGCAATCTACTCTATGTCAGGGACTGCACTGTGAGGTTTTAATCCTCCCACCAGCTCCACGGAATAAATATCAAAATTTAAAGGAAGAGAAAACTATGATATAGCTGCAACTAATGAGACATAGCTGGAAAAAGCTGCTAGAGAAAAGTACGGCAGCATGGTTATTTTGTGGTTATTTTTAAATTAGGCTTTATTTTTCAGAGGAGTATTAGATTTACAGAAAAATTGGGAAGATAGTACAGAGAGTTCCCATATAGTCATACAGAGTTTCCCCTGTATTAATACTTTACATTACTTTGTTACATTTGTTATAATTAATGAAAAGATACTAATAAAGTGTTATTAACAATAGTCCATACTGTATTCACAGTTCCTCAGTTTTCACCAAACTGTCCTTTTTTTGTTCCAGGATTTATGCACACACTGTATTATGGACACTGGATTATGGACACACTGTATCCAGCTCTCATCTCCCCTTAAGCCCCTCCTGACTGCGACAGTGTTTCATATTTCCTCTTGTCCTTCATGAACTTGATCGTTTTGAGGAGCTCTGGTCAGGGATGCTGTAGGATTTTCCTCTGTTGGGATTTGTCTGGTGTTTTACTTATGGTTTGACTGGGGCTCTGAGATTTGAGGAGGAAAATCACAGGAATAAAGTGCCATTTTCATCATATTACGTCAAGGACACATAATAGCAACATAATTTATGACCTTTGATGTCGACTTGTATAACTTGTCTGAAGTGGTGTTTGTCAGGTTGTTACTGTAAAGTTACTCAAACCACCCCTCTCCCCCTGGATTCCTCTTCAGAAGGAAGTCTCTGTGCAGCTCATACTTGAAGAGTTGGAGTTGTGATCTCTCTTCTTTAGGGCTGAATAGCTATATAAATTATTTGGAATTCTTCTGCATGGGAGGTTTATTCCTCCTTCCTCATTGATTAATTTATTAAGTCATTTATTTAGATCAGCATGGACTCATGAATATTTAGTCTACACTTGAGTTATAACCTAATATGACTTTACTGGATTTGTGACACAGACCATTCCAGCCATGGGGCTCTCTGTGTGGCCCCTGACCCCTCTGACATGCCCCATCAGTGTGAGTTCTCATTGTTCTGTTTGGGCACTTCCTTGCTTCCTGACACTGCAGGAGGCTCCAAACACGCTTGTCTTGCATGCTTCCTGGCCCAGTCCTGGAATCAGTCATTTCTCCAGGAAGCTTTGGTTTCTCTTTGTGGAGATAGGCATTAGAAACAAAGATCTGGGCATGAGGTGGGCTCCTTGCTCCTGAAGAGTTGTTTCTTTTAGTCCTTTAGAGCAAAGGAATATATGTGCATCTATTAACCTGTGTATATATAAATAGCTATAACTATTTCCATATGTAACCATCTGTAATTACACTGAGTTCTCACTGATGTCTCCAACTTTAATCCATTTCCATTTGGATCATTTTAGCCTCCCATCCTTGCATGTCTGTAAATTCCCTCTCCTACCATCTTCTGTCTATTTCCTTAAGTGTTCAACTCCTATGTACCTCCACAGTAGTATGAGAATTGCTATCCAGTACTCCTGTCGGAAACAACTCTATCAACTGGAATACAGTGCTTATGTGCAGTTCCCTTTGCCTTCACTTTAACAGATTTCACTCACTTCCAAAGTTATATAAGCCAGCACCTTTCCTCTACACTTCCTTCTTGAAGTTGTTTTATTTATAACCATATTAGGTTCTCTTGTCACAGTCTGCATTCCTTTCTAGAATCCCCCAACATTTTAAATTATTTTTATTTTAACTTGCATACAATAATGTTCACTTTTTGTGCTATAAAATGCTACACATGTTCACAAGTGCATGTCCTGTATCCATCATTATGACACCATAGAGATAGTTACATGACCTAAAATTCCCTGGTGCTTCACATCTTTATCTTCCTATTCTCTCCTTGGACACCTCGCAACCACTGGTACTTTTAAGGTCTGTGGTTTTGCCTTTTCCAGAATTCCATATGATTGGCATCACAGGGTGTATAACCTTTTCCTACTGGCTACTTAACAATGTTCACTTAAGATTCCTCTGAGTGTTTTTCTTTTTCTTTTTTTTTTTTTTTTTTTGCGGTACGCGGGCCTCTCACTGTTGTGGCCTCTTCCGTTGCGGAGCACAGGCTCCGGACGCACAGGCCCAGCGGCCATGGCTCACGGGCCCAGCCGCTCCGTGGCAGGTGGAATCTTCCCGGACCGGGGCACGAACCCGTGTCCCCTGCATTGGCAGGCGGACTCTCAACCACTGCGCCACCAGGGAAGCCCTGAGTGTTTTTCTTGATAGCTTATTTGATACAAATAGCTAGTTCTTTAAAGATTTTGATTCAGTTACTTGACCAAATGTGCATTTTGCAAATATTCTTTCACAGTCTATGTATTTTTTTCTTTTATTCTCTTAACTGTGCCTTTTGTAGATTAGAAGTTCTCAATTTTAATACAATCCAATTTATCAGTATTTTTCTTTCATGGATCATGCTTTTGGTGTTATAATGTAAATTTACCATCAAACCCAAGATTTTCTCTTAGCTTTATTATAGTGGTTCTATAGACTTTTACTTTTATATTCAGGTGTCTGATTGAGTTGATTTTAATAAAAGATTTAAAGCTGAATCTACATTTTTCTTTTTTTTTTTTCTTTTTTTTTGGCTTAGGGGCATCCATTTTTTCCAGCACCATTTTTTCAAAAGACAAACTTTGCTTTATTGAATTGCCTTCACACCACTGTCAAAGATCATTTGACCAAATATGTGTGGGTCTATTTATCGGCTCTGTTCTGTTCCAATAAGCAGTGATTCTGTCTCTTTTCTTTCACCAACACTGCAATGTCTTGATCACTGTACACTCACAGTAAGTCTTGAAGTCTGGTATGGACAATCCTCTAATACTTTTCTTTTTTAGTATTATGTTGCCTATTCTGTGTGTTTAGTCTTTTCATTCCAACTTTATAACCACTTTGTCAATATTTACAAAATAGCTCGCTGGGATTTTGATTGGGATTATACTGAATCTATGGATCAGTTGGAAAGAATTGACATCTTAACAATACTGAGTCTTCCAATCCATAACTATCTCTCAATTTATTTAGACCTTTTTGGATTTCTACAGTCAGAATTTTGTAGATTTCTTCATATTGATCTTGTATATATTTTATTATATTTATACCTAAGTACTTCATTTTTTGGGTGCTATTGTAAACAGTATTGTGGGTTTTTTTAAATTTCAAATTCCAGTTGTTCACTGCCAGCACAAAGGAAAGCAATTGACCTTTGTATATTATCTTGGTATCCTGTGAACTTGCTATATTTGCTTATTAGTTTTAAGGTTCTTTTGTTGATTCTTTGGGGTTTTCTAGGTAGAGAATTGTGTCATCTGCTAACAAAGACAGTTTTATTTCTTCCTTCCCAATCTGAATATCTTTTATTTCCTTTTATTGCCTGATTATACTACATAGCATCCCATGTGATGTTGAATAGGAACTGTGAGAAAGGATATCTTGCCTTGTTTTTGGTATTGAGAAGATATCCTATGTCTCACCATTTAGTGATAATGTTATCTGTAAGCATTTTTTGGAGATCTTCTTTAACAAGTTCCCCTATATTTCTAGTTTTCTGTTTTTGTCATGAATGGGTGTTTTGTTTTTCAAATGCTTGTTTTGCATCAACTAATATATATTTTTTCTTCTCTAGCTTACTGATATGATAGATTACACTGATTGCTTTCAAGTACTCCACCATCTCCCGTTGTGGAGCACAGGCTCCGGACGCGCAGGCTTAGCGGCCATGGCTCACAGGCCCAGCCGATCCGTGGCATGTGGGATCTTCCCGGACCAGAGCACGAACCCGTGTCCCCTGCATCGACAGGTGGACTCTCAACCACTGTGCCACCAGGGAAGCCGACTCCACCATTTTTAGTACTGTGTTGGCTGCTCTGTGTCTTTAGCCTTGTTAAATATCAACTTTAGAATCAGTTTGTCAGTATTTATAAAATAGCTTGCTGGGAATTTGATTGGGATTTGATTTAGATTTCTACCCTTCCCCATGCATCCATGTGCCTAGAGGGAGGCTAATCTCATCCCTGCTCCAGATTCTAAGGGTAATTTCATTCTTCTTGCAGTGGTTTGTACAGGATAGCCACATAACCCATGTCTGGCCAATGAGATTAGAGAAGTTGGCTAGTGGACTTCCAGAAAAAGTTTATTTGCTCCTATAAGGAGATACAGAATTTTTTTTAATCTTTTCTTCTTCTACACATTATCATGTTTGGATGTGCTTGAATATTGTTTCTCCTTACTAACAGTCTGAAAATGAAGCCAACACTATTATAGCATAAAGATTGAAAGAATCTGGGTCCTTGATGTAATAACTGGGTGGTAGAGTCTCTTGACACTGTCATGTACAATAATAAATTTTCAAATTACTTAAGACAATTTGAGTTGTGTTTTTCTTTCAGCCCAAAACATCCTCACCAATGAACTGCCTTTATCACCAAGCCTCTGAATCATCTTGTACGTGCCTCCTTTTCTGCTGCATTGACTGCACGGCTATCTTCCCTCCAGACACTAAGCGTCTTTGAGAGTCAAGAGGACATAGTGTATCTTATCTCTTTAGAACCAGGGCCTATACAGAGTAGGTACAGAAGGCATGTTGAATGAATGATTGTTCAAGTCTCAATCTCCCCAGAAGCTTGAAAGATTTTTATCAATACTATTATATTTATAATACTTATTAAAACTTCACTGTATGCCAGCTACATGCATCATCTTATAATCTTCCCAACAACCCTTTGGAATAGATATGATTATAGTATTGCACTCATTTTATTGTCAGAAACTGAAGGTTGGGCAAGTTCAGACATCTGACAAATTTTTATAAATGATTTTTTATTTTCACTTATCTCTAATTTTTTAAAAAATTTCTCTTGAGACTTATTTGATGAAGTGTTATTATAGAAGTGCTTTGTTCAATCTCCTAGAATTTGGGATTTTCCAGTTATCTTTCTGTTATGGATTTCTAGCTTAATTCCAAAATGTTCTTATTCCTTATGATTTCTATTCTTTTAAATGTGTTAAAGTGTGCTTTATGGCCCTGTATTGTTTTTTTTTTTTTTTTGGTGAATATTCCATGAGAGCTTGAGCAGATTGTGTATTCATCTATTCTTGGATGAAATGTTCTGTATATGTCAATTAGATCAAATTGATTAATGATACTGTTTAGTTCAACTAAATCCTTATGGATTTTCTGCCTACCGTATGTATCAGTTACAGAAAAAAGGGGACGGAAGTCTCCAAATTCCTTAGTGAATTTGTCTGTTATTTTTTTTCTTGAAGATCTCAGTTTTTGTCTCCCATATTTTGATTCTGTTTTTAGATGCATACATTCCAAGGATTGAAGTGTCTCCTTGAGAACTGACCCTTTTCTTTATCCCTGTAATCTTCCTTATTATGAAGTCTATTTTGTCTGAAACTAAGTGAGCTACTCCAAATTTATTTTGATTAGATTTTTCGGGATATATTTTTTTCTATCTCTTTCCTTTTTCCTATCTATGTCTTTATATTTAAAGCAGGTCTCTCAAAGACAACATATAGTTGGATCTAGTATTTTATCCAACTTGACAATCACTGTTTTTTTAATTGAAGTGCTTAGATCATAATTAAAGTGATAATTGATTTGGTTGGCTTAATATCTAGAATTTTGCAGTTGTTTTCTATTTGTTGCATGCTTCCACTTTGTTTCCTTCCTTTTTCCATCTTCCCCTCTTTTTCTCTCTTCTCTGGTTTTTAGTTGAACTTTTATTTGATGACTTTCTCTCTCTTCTCCCAGCATATCAACTATACTCTTCTTAAAGTTTAAAGTTTTGAAGTTATGAGTTTTTACTAGATTTATATATATACCTTCAGTTAACACTATTTCAGTTCATGTGTAATTGAAGTGTCTTACAAGTATTCTCATTTCCTCTTCTGTCCCTTACAGCATTGTTGTTATTCTTTTCACATATGCATATGCCATAAACACCAACACATTATTGCTAGTATTACTTTGAACAGTTCTTTATTAGGTCAAGTATAATAAAAATACAATACTTTATTTTTCTTCATGTATTTGCTCTCTGATGTTCTTCCTATCTTTATATAGATAAAAATTTCTGGCTTATATTATTTTTCTTCTGAATGAAGAAGTCTTTTTAACTCTTTTTTTGTGGGGCAGGGGGATAGGGTTATTCTGCTAGTGATGAGATCCCTCAGTTTTTGTTTGAGAAAGTATTTCTTTTTCACTTTTGAAGGATAATTTCATTTTATATAGAATTTTTTTTTCTTTCAACACTTTCAATATTTTACTCCACTCTCTTCTTGCTTAAGTGTTTTCTGACAGGAAGTCTCATACAATATTTATCCTTGTTTCTCTACAGATAAATTGATTTTTTTCCCCCTTTGGCTTCTTATAAGATTTTCTCTTTGTCTTTGGTTTTTTGAAATTTTAATATGATGTTTATAGACCCAAGCTTACTGGGTCTAAGGTGGTTTAATATATGTCATTAATTTAAAAACATTGTCAGCTATTACTTCAAATATTTATTAGCTCCATTTTTCCTTTCTTCTTCTTTTGATATTCCATTTCCCATATGTAATTACCTTTTGCAATTATCCCACAGTCCTTGGATATTTTGTTCTTTTTTTATTTCAGTTTATTTTCTTTACTTTTTAGTTTGGGAAGTTGCTACTGACCTGTCTTCAAGCTCACTGATCCTTGTGTCAGCCATGTCTAGTCTACCGATGAACCCCACAAAAGCATAATTAATTTCCATTACAGTATTTTTCATTTTTAGTTTTCCCTTTTGATTCTTTCTTAAAATTCCTTTTTACTTAATGTTGCCCATCTTTTATCACATATTCTCTGCTTTTTCCAATAGAGGCCTTAACGTATTAATGATAGTCATTTTTAAGTTCCCTATCTGATTACCCAGAGTTGGTCAAACTGTGAGGTCAAATCACAGTCCTCCAGCCAACTGAGTTTGAGAGCTCTGACCCCAACTGCAAGGAGTTGGGGTCCAACTTTAAAGTCAGAGGGAAGTGTCCACACAAGACCACTCTCACTTCTGATACCTACTACAAGTCCACCCTCCACTTCATCTCACCAGAAACACAGAACTCACTGAAAGCTATTATACTTATAGACATCATTAATTACAGAGTGAAGATACAAATTAGAACCAGCCAAAAGGTGCATAGGGTAGAGTCCGGGGGGGGGTTCTAACACAAAGCTTCCATTGTCTTCAGGACTTACTCCCATCCTGGCATCCACATGTACCTGCACATCACCTTGAAGTATTGCCAACCTGGTTTTCTGTCCACCCCTCCTTAGAGGTCACACTGACAGCCTGTGGTCTGAGGGACTTGGCATGATTCACCTTATTAGCATAACCAATCAGGTGTGGTCTGAGGGGCTCATCATGTGTAACAAAGACACTTCCATCACTAAGAACTTCCAAGGGCTTAGAGGTAGCTGAGGACAGAGACCAGACTTCTGATCTAGCAAATCTTTACTGCACACTGATAACCCAAAATCTGTGTTATATCTGGGTCTGTCTCCAATACTTACTTTCTCTCTTCAGACTTGTTTTTCAGTTCCTTTTTCCTTGTTTTTGCTCCCACTGTTGCTTAGTTTCCTGAGAGCTCCTTCTTAATAGAGTTTATGTCTTGCAGCAAATTCTGCTATAATTCACTGCTGTTTTATTGAAACCTTGTTGATGTGATGTTAAGGTATGAGAGTGAGGGGGTAGATGAATTCTATAATCTTATGATTACATCTAAGTCTGTTGGTGGGCTTATGTCCCTGTGCTGAGATCTTCAGAAGTTTTTCTTAACATTTTTATCCTTCCCTTTGGTGAGACAGGAAGGCTAGAGGGAGCTAGATTGGATAATTGCCCTTGCACCTAGTTGGTAAGGATCTGGTAATATCTTTTCCCTTGGAGGGTATGCCTTTGTTATTGATAATGCTCTAAGAGTATTTTAAAATATTTTCTTTTCTCCTTCCCCTGACAGAAGCAAGAGAGGATTTTTCTTAAGTCTTAACCATGAGAACCTGGTGGGGTTTCTGGAAATAAAACTCATGAAAATGTGAGTGTCCTCCTATGACTGGACTCCCAGGAGTTTTCACTCTAAAGTGAGACCACACTCAGCCTCCAGCAATTCCTCAAAATTAAAGTGAAGTGTTTCTACCAGTTCATGGCTTTAGCAATTCCTGCTCCTGATAAAATAGTCTCTGATGAGATTCTCTATATTCACATGTCTGTCCAAATTTCAAGGTAACTGTTTGCCCTGTGACCCCATTTCCCTGATAGACCTGTTGACTGAACAAAAAAAAAGCACAATGTGAGAGATGTGTGTTAAGTTTTATACGAGGCAAAATGAGGACTATAGCCCAGGAGACAGCATCTCAGATAGTTCTGAGGAATAGCTCCAAAGAGGTAATAGGGGAAGTCAGTATATATGTGATTTTGGTGAAGGTGGTGCATGCAATGAAGCACATGTCTCAGTAGAAAGTTGCTACAAGGAATAGATGTCTCCATTAATGACTTTAGTGCTTTTCTAGATATGAGAAGATGCAAGAAATTGGGCTCATAAAATCTGAAAATATCTAACTATCTGAAGACCTGTTCTGCCAGTTTTTCCCAGAGCACAGATGCCTCATTTCTGACCTCAGCCCTGAACTCCTTTCAGGGTATGTTAAAGGTCAGAGATTGCAGTGGCTAGTGACTCAACCCTTGTAGAGGCAGATGGCAAGCAACACTGTTTAGTTGCCAGGTCCAAAAATTTAATGGATTTTCATTTTTTTCAGCTTCTTTTCTTGTTGTACTGAAAAGAGTGAAGACTATCAAGCTCTATATGTGTTGGAGACAGCTCTACTTTGATTTCTTTTAAACTCTTTAAAAACTAAGCAAAATTGAGGTCATTTTGTTATATGTTACTGTAGCTTCAAAGCCCTACTTCTAGCATTCTTGAGCTGTTTATTTTTTAAATAATCAATTAGGCCATCTGCAAATGAAGAGTTTTACTTCTCTCCTTTCAATCTATATCCCTTTTCTTTTTCTTGCCTTGTTGCCCTTGCTACATACAACCTCCAGTGCAATATTGATTGGAAGTTAATTATATTCATTGATTTATGAATGATAAATCAACTGTGCATTCCTGGGATAAATCTCACTTGGTAATGATGCAGTGTCATTTTATATATTGTTGGATTTATATATTGTTGAATTTTCTAAAATTTGTTTTAGAATTATTGCATCTATGTTTGTAACATAGATGGTCCATTGTTTCATTTGGTTTTTCTTTCTTGTCCTTCTCTTTGCCACTTTGGTATTTGATTAAAGCTGGCCTTAAAAATGCATTGGGAAGCATCTTCACTTCTTCCATTTGTTAGAAATATTTGTGTAGGTTGGTATTATTTCTTCCTTAACTGTTCGGTAGAACTAACAGTGATGGCATGTGAGCATGTAGTTTTCTTCATAGGAGACTTTTTAAGTAAAAATTCAATTCAACTTCTTTATTAACTATAAAGTATTCAGGTTTTCTATTTTTCTTGAGTGAATTTTAGCAGCTCATGTTTTTAAGAAATGTGTCTATTCCTTTCAAGTTATCATATTGATTGTTAAAATTTTGTTCAGAATATCCTTTTAATTATCCTTTAATTGTCCATAAGATGTACATTGATGTCATCTCTCCACTTCCTGCTATTGATAATTTGTGTCTTCCTTCTCTTTTTTTCTGGTCAGTCTTGCTAGAGATTTTTCGGTAATATTGATCTTCTCAATGAACCAATTTTTTTCATTGAGTTTTGCTATTTTTTCTGTTTGAAAAGTTATTGATTTCTCCTGTGATCCTTATTATTTTCTTTATTCTGCTTGGTTTTGATTTGCTTTGACCTTTTTTCCTAGTTTCTTGAAGTCCAATGTATGCTTATTGGATTGATATATTTCTTATATTCTAAAATAGTCATTTAGTGTTATAAATATCTCTCTAAATATTGCTTTATCAACATGCCACAAATGTTGATGTGATATGTTTTCAATTTCATTCAATTTACAATCTTTATAATATTCTCTTTGATTTCTTTGTTGACCCGTGGAGTCATTTAACAGTGTTGTTTTCCAAATTTGGGGGATAACAAGGTATCATATTGTTACTGAATTCTGACAATCAAATGTATTCAGTGAATATACTTTTGTATGAATTAAGTTTTCTTAATTTCTTAACAGCCCAGGAAATAATCTATCTTAATAAATGTCTCACATACACATGAAAAGAATATATGCTTTGCTATTATTGAATGGAATGTTCTATAAATCAGGTCAAATTATTTGATGGAGTTGAGTCATTCATTATTCTTTATCAATTTTTTGACTAACTGTTACATCAGTAGTTAAGAGGGGTGCTGAAATCTCCTGCTATAAATTTGGAGTTGTCTATTTCTTCTTGCAGTTGCATTGGTTTTTGCTTCATGTATTTTGAAGCTCTGTAATTAAGTTCACAAATGTTTAAGGATATTATTTTCTCTTGATGAATTGACACACTTGTCATTATGAAATGACTTCTATACCTCTGAAAAATTATTTGATCTGAAATTGACAATATTAACATTGTCCCTCCAGCTTTTGTTTTGAATACTGTTAGTGTGTTATATTTTTTCCCATCCAATTTCATTTAACCTATATAATTATAATATAGTACAATTCTTGTAAGCAGCATGAAGTCAAGTCTTGCTTTATTATCCAAACTGATGATTTCTGACTTTTAATTGAAGTATTTAGTCCCATTACATTCATGTAATGGTTGTTGTAGTTAGATTTAAATTATGCTATATTCCTATTTTTTAAATTTCTATTCTTTGTTTCCTTTTTCCTCTTTTTGGATCTTTTTTACAATTTTCTTTTCTTTTGTTAGCTTTCTGTCTATATGACTTATAGTATGTTAGTGTGCACAATATAACCTCTTGTTGACAGTTTTTTGCTCTAGTATTCAGGCATAAACCTAGAGGTCAGGAATTGGAGACAGTCAGAGTGACACACAGAGAACTATGTTCAAATCCATGTGTCCTTTTTGCCCAACATCCAGTTCCTCAGAACAAATACGTGCATGTGGATGGGCTGCCCCCTGAAGGTCATGAGGTCACATGTACATATGCATTGATGGTCAGCCTACTCTTCCCACAGTTCCAGATATCCCCTGAAACTTATGAGTCATTGTTTAACAAAATTGAATTAAATTGTATAGAGCTCCTGGGAAAACACACCTTTAAGGCACAATATTTTCCTCAAATAGCCTCCTAAAAAATCATTTTACAGAATATATGCCCTGTATGTTCTGAATACAGAATCTAAAAATAGTGATAATATTTACCATTATCAGGCTCACATGACCACCAAACATTCTATTAAATGTGGAATTACATTGCTATTTAGAAAAGCGAATCACAGTTCACAGGAGTTAAGTTAGAAGCAAGCTAGTTTCATGTCATGCAAGAGGATAACAGTGGCCATTGGGATGTATCAGGAAATGCCAAAATTATCAGAAAGATCTTCCATTTCAATATTTCTGTGGACTTTGCTTGATTCTCTTTACAAATAAGAAACATTGTCTACCTTTGTAAAAGGCATCAACTACAAAGCAATCACTTTAAAATTCAATTCTATGCAGGTGTGGAACAGAAAAAAAAATTCTTCAGGAATACGTGTGCCTAAAATTTGACATGTTAATACTTCTGTGGGAATGCATTTTCAATATTTTTTTCATAAAGAAGTAATCTCTACATTATAACAACTAATATCTGAGGTGATAACTGTGGAAGAGAAAACTGGGTAATTTTTTAAATAATTCGACCCTTAAAATCCATGCTGTGGAAGCCTCAAATTATCTAGATTGGCTGTCATGGAAACCAGTAATCAATTTAGATAGCCATCTCCACTGACTAAGGAAGTCTATAGCTTCAGGACGATCATCTATGCAATTTTAGCCAACTCCAGCTCCTGCCCCACCACACGTACTACACACATCCACATTCCCAATTCCCTTCCTATTTTCTAGCAAATGACCTCGATATTTAGGGTAGGGGAGAAATAGAAGCTGGAATTCACACAGATTGACTGTTTTTGCCTGCAATCAGAGACATGGCCTGAGAATTGATTTAAAGGGTAAGGAACTGATTATCAAACTCCCACTGCAGGCCACTGAACCTGGACTTTGCTTTTTAAAATAAAAGGTGAATATGCAACATTACACAGCACATGGGAGAGTTCATTTCAGTTCAATTTTTGTAATTAGAAATTCAAATTTCTATTCAGTGAAAAATTTAAAAAGCTGTCAAACACAAATTTTGTAAATTTCCAAAGAGAGGAAAAGTAAACATAATCATATAGGGGTAGGGTAACCACTTTCTATTAGCACACCTCTTTTTGATACAATGTTTATTTAAACATTGTCCTTGTGTCAGTCTCTTGATTGTAACCAAATAATTCATCTGTGTTCTCTTTAAAACAGTATTGAAAATACGTAACACTTTATTAGGATACTGTTAAATGGCATCTGAGAGATTAAAATTCTATGCTTTTGTGTGTTGTAGTGATTCTCTATGGAACTAATTAGGGGAAACTTTGGATTTTTTATGGTTTTTCCCAAACTGTGTATATATATATATATATATATATATATATATATATATCTTCAAGTGGAATTTACAAGCAATTCAAAACTGTCTGAGTTGTAAGAACTTTACATTTCAGCTTTTAAATATATAAGTAGTCTGATAAAAAGTATAATGGATTTAGATGTTAAATATGCACAAGCGAAATTTGAGGCTGAATGAAAATATAGATAAAGTGTTGAATTGAAACTTTCATGAGAAAGGGCATCCTGGGTGAAGGTAAAGTGATGTCTGCAATTGATCGATTCCTTTTTCCTCATTGTATAGATGCCTGGAAAAATTGGACAATAGGATGCAAGTTTCTTGACAGCTTTATTTATTTATTTATTTGTTTTAACTACAATAATAAAAAACCAGGGTGTTTATTTTTTCTCCAAATTTCTGGTTTAATAAGGACTTGTTTATTTTGAGGAAAAAAGGTCCCAAACATCAGGCTATTCACAAAAATAACCCACAGTATCAACTTTAGAAAACAAATCTTAATACTATTATACTAATTATTTTTCTAGAGGATCCATTTGACATGCCAACTCTCATTCACAAAAATACATTGCTACATTTGTGTTGAACAGTCCCACACAGCACTCTTATGTGGGGTATAACCTGCATACCTCTAATTCAAAGCTGCTCTCAGGTGCTACTCAACTAATGAGACTGCCTTTGTAGTTAGGGAAGCAGCTACTGAACTCATACATACAACCTTTTTATTGTTAAGTCATAAAGAAGTATCAAAATTAAAAGCAAAAATTACAGGGTAAGACTTAACATAACTACTAGGAGCATCAAAGGAAGTGAAAATGGGACTAGGCACAGGGCAAGTGTGAATTAATGAACATGGGAAGGACAAGGATGGGGACAACAGTGAGCATGTGCTGAAGATACTAGGGAAGAGGATCTGGTGAAAATTTTGATCTTAGACAAGTGCCTAGGTAAAGAAATAATAGGACAAGGTTTCTAAACCCCACTATGTGCTTAAGAGTCATCCTCAGGCTTCCCTGGTGGCGCAGTGGTTGGGAGTCCACCTGACAATGCAGGGGACACGGGTTCATGCCCCGGTCTGGGAAGATCCCACATGTCACAGAGCGGCTAGGCCCATGAGCCATGGCCGCTGAGCTTGCACGTCCGGAGCCTGTGCTCCGCAATGGGAGAGGCCACAACAGTGAGAGGCTTGCATACCGCAAAAAAAAAAAAAGAGTCATCCTCGCCATTGGCGCTGTCTCTGTCATCCTCTCCTTCCTCAGCCTCTTTTTCATCAGCCTTGATCAACTCCAGCTGGTCATCCCCCCATCTTCATTATCATCATCATCCAGTAGGTCCCCCTCCTCAGCAGAGTCATCTGCACCCCCTCAGACTCCATCTTCACATTAGTCTCATCTTTCTTCAGGGAGCTGCTGCTCTGCTCCTCTTCTGACTTATCATTCTTCATCTCTACTCCTTGTTTGCTCTGTTCCTTTTTGATTTTTTCCAGGCTTTCCAGTAGAGAATCCACTTTTTGTTTTATCTGGGTCAATTCCTTCTTAATGGTCTGAAGGTCATCTCCTTTCAACTTTCCAGACTTAGAAGAAGATCCCCGCTGTCCACTCTTAGAATTGAAGCCACTTTTTCCCCATCGTGAGGTGCTTCTTGATACACGCTGGCCTTTTGAGGGCACTACAGCCCGAGCAATAGGAGGAGGAGGAGGAACACGTGCTGGGTAACAGTACATCCTGTAATAATAATCCCGTTGAAAGTCATAGAGTCCAAGTCAAAAGAGGAGCTGAGTAGAGGGGACGGAGAAGGGTGTTCTGGTACTCATCCATATATCTCCACTGCAGATCGTTTCACACCTGAGTTTCCTCGGTTCACTTTTGGCTCTGTGGCCAGATTAATATCTAAAACCTGGCCAGCAATCATTCTGCCATCCTCTCCTGCCACAGCAGCCCAGGCATTTCTCTCATTAACATACTGAACGAAGGCAACACCCTTATGAACAGAGCAACCCACGATTTTGCCATATTTCGAGAAGATTGCCTCCACATCAGATTTCTTGACCACAAGAGTATTGAGATTCCCAATGAATACAAGAGAGTTCATGGAGCAAGGATGGTAACATTGTTGGTAACATTGCTGGCCATTGTCTTTGATGGTAAGGTGCCTCACAAAGCTGAAAAATGTAGCTGAAGATCAAAGAAATCTCACTCAAGCAAGTTCCACTAATTTATATATTTAAAGTGATTTGTAACCGGGGGGGGGAGGGAGAAGAGATTCGATTCTGAATCTCCTACTCCTGAGACCTACGCGGAGAAGCCGACTGCTGCTTGAGGTCCGCAACGCAGCCGCAACTGCTCAGCCTTCGCCTCTTCACAAAATCGACAGCTTTATTTTTTATCTATAATTTTCTAGGTAGATTCTGTAAATTTTGTAAAAGATGTGAATATAAAATTTTAATCTATCAATATAGAAAAATGGAAATTTAATCAGACCAATTCCTATAAATGGAGGATGTAAATACTAAAATCATAGGACATATTATGTATTTTAAGTTAGTATTAACTTTGGCATCATATTTCCTGGAGACCAAGAAAAAAAATGATCATGTGCACAGTTATGCTGTTCCTACTTTATGACTGAAGGAAAAGAGTAGATTCTCTAGGAAATGGAAATGTTTACATGGAGCCAAGATCCTCAAGATGTTACTCATGTATGACTTTACATAAAGAGGTAATAAAATATCACAGTCTGAATAAATATAACAATGTGAAAATGAAAGAACTGACACTAAGTAAAAACTAAGGATATTACTTGAATGTTTCTATTAGTTACTACCTTTGTGAGCATCTAAATAAGTAGACTTATTTAATTTCCCTCTTTCCAGTGACAGAAGAATAAAACCGGTGGACTATGCCCTGTAGCATGTCAGTCTGAATAAAAACCTTCTGGTCAATGCTTTTGACTTCATAGCTACAGGAAATCTTTACAGACTAATAGCACAGTTGCTCTTCCTTGCTAGACTTGTGCTTGACCCAGGATAAACATACTTAGTATTCACTAAGTATAAAATATATCTCAGAAGTGATATTTAGAGTTCTGGTTCCGGAAAAGAAGTAGGCACATTTCACTTGGTCTTTTCCATTGAATGCACCTGTGAACTGGGAACAAATCCCTGAAACAGCTATCTGAGGACTCGATAAAGTGAACAGTAGCAAGTGACTTGAAGAAGAATGCCACACTGAGCTGGCAGTGAGTTGAAAGTTTTGCTTCTCTTTTTGCATTTTCCAGCTGGGAATCAAGGCGCCTAGAAATCCAGAAGTGGAAATTGATGGAGAAAGAGAGCATGGATGTGAGGGGTGGGAAAGTGGCTCTTTGCCTGGGACAGCTGTCCAGGGGTGGGGAGGAGGTGAGTAAGTGAAACTCAGAAGGACAGCCCTTCACCACAATGGGAGGAGATGTGGTTCAAGGGAGTGGGGTAAACTTGCTGCTTCTTTTCTGTCTCTGTGTTTCCACTGTTTGGCACCAAAAGTGGGTGCCGTTGGAAGAAGTGTGGTAGAGCAGGATAAGTAAAGTCTAAATCAATAGCTGAAGGAGCAAAGCGGGGGGGGGCAGGAAATGAGAAGGAACCAGGGAGATAGGGCAGTGACCCTATAACATCATATATGATCATGGGGGCTCATCTCTAAATGACACATGCAGGAATCTGTTCCTCATTAGCAGACCAAAGACCCTGAGGAACGAGCTATGGGTAGATATTCTTCCAGATCTCACATGAACCCTGGGAGATGCACCCATGGAAAGATCTGAATGGCACCAAAAAGGCTTTTAAAACTGAACACAACTTTGGACCCTGAAACTAAGCCAGTCAGTTGCCTACTGAATCAAAAATACCAGCACTATACAAGTCTCATAGTCTCATAATGCACAGGATGCAATCTAAAGGTACTCATCATAGAAAGAACCACAAATACCTCAACTGGTTAAAAAAAGATAAAAGAAAGACAATCAATTGACAGATCCCAATGATGAGATGACACAGATGTTGCAATGATACAGCAAGGACCTTAAACTGGCTATTATAAAAGTGCTAAAAGAGCTACTGGAACACGGTTAAAACAACATTAATTTAGAAAATATTGCCAAAAACTATTTAAGAAGATATCAGGAAGAACCAATTGAAAAATTTGGAACTATAAAACATGATAATAGGGCTTCCCTGGTGGCGCAGTGGTTGAGAGTCCGCCTGCCGATGCAGGGATGTGGGTTCATGCCCCAGTCTGGGAAGATCCTACATGCCGCAGAGCGGCTAGGCCCGTGAGCCATGGCCACTGAGCCTGTGAGTCCGGAGCCTGTGCTCCGCAACGGGAGAGGCCACAACAGTGAGAGGCCCATGTACCGCAAAAAAATAAATAAAATAAAATAAAACTAGACAAAACTGATAGAATATGTAAAAGGAAAGAAAAACTACTAGAAATATACTTTCAGAAATAATAAACAGAGTCTCAGAAACCTGTAAGATAAGAGCAAAAAAGATAACATTAACATCATCAGGGTTCCAGGAGAGGGGAAAGAGGGCAGTATAAAACAATTTTGTTGAAGAAATAATGACAGAAAATCTCCCAAATTTGGTGAAAGACAAAAACATACAGATGTTTGATGTTCATTGAATTCAAGCAGGTAAAATCAAAAGAAGTCCAATCAAATTGCTTTAAACTGAAGTTAATAAAAAAGCAAGAAAATGGATTCATTATTTGCTAGAAGGACAGTAATTTTGGTGGTTGCAGATTTCTCATCACAAACCTTGGAAGGCAAAACTGAAGTGGAACAGTATATTTAAAGTGTTGAAAGAAAAGAACTATAATTCCAAAATTCTATATCTAGCAAATATATTCTCCAGGAATTAATACGAGATAAAGACATTCTTAATAAAGAAACACTAAAAAAAATAATTGAGAGTAGATCATTCTTAAGTATTGCTAAAGGTGATTCTTGGTCAGGGAAGTGATATGGTTAGAAAGTTATGACAGCAGGAAGGAAGGAAAAACAGCAAATGTAGTAACTATCTGGGGAAATATAATGTATTATTCTTCCACTGAGTTCTTCAAAAGGTTTGGTATTTGAAAGCAAATAAAAATATTATTGTCTGATATGATTGTCAGTGTATGTAGATTAATTTACATGACACAAAAATATTTCATATGTGTTATGTAGGGTAAAGGAATCTATACGGTGGCAAGGTTTCTACACTGTATTTAAAGTGGTGGTAAAATATGGATTCTAAGTAGACTGTGAAAAGTATGTAAATTATAATCACAAGATAAAACACTAAAAAACAATACAAAGAGAAATAATGAAAAATATCACATTAGATGAATTAAAATGAAATTAATTTTAAATGCTAAAATAATGTAAAGAAGGATGGGGAAACAGAGAAATGAAAAAAGAAGAAGAAAAATAAAAATAACGATTTGAATGGTAGACCTAAATCAAATGTATCAGTCATATATTATAAGTAAGTCACACACCACAATAATTAAAAGGCAGGTTATATAAAAATATATTTTTAAAATATGATCAACTACTTTCTATCTATAAGAAGCTCACTTCAAATATATTGATAAGCAAGACTGCAAGTCAACAGATAGACAAAGATATATCATTCATAAACAAAATAAAAGAAATCTAAAGTGGTTATATTAATAATGGGCAAAGTAGACTCAAAAAATTTTAAATTATCATGGATAAATTAATACATTGCACAATGATAAAGGGTCAATTCTCCAAGAAGAAATAATAATGCAAAGTTTTATGCACCGAGCCAAAGAATAATAGAGGCCCAAACTGCATGGACACAGTGATACAATTCTTTGTTGTCTGTATATGCAGTTTTATTTAGAGACTTCAATACTCTTTTCTTCAGTAAATGAAGAAGCAGGTAGACAGAAAATCAGCAGGGCTACAGAAGAACTGAATGCCACTATCAACCAACTGGATTTAATTGACATTTTAGAACACCCTATACTCACCAGCAGCAGAGTACAAACTCTTCTCAAACTCAGTGAAACATTCATCGAGAAGGACCATATTCATCATTATAAATCAAACTAAACAAATTTCAAAGAACTGAAGCCTTACAGAGTATGTTTTGCTAATTACTATGGAATTAAAATATAAATCAACAATATTGTAGAAATGTAACCCCCCAAAAATCTCCAAATATTTAAAAATCAAACAACAGAATTCTACAAAATCAATGGGTAAAAGACAAAGCTCCAAAAACAATATTTTTCTTAAATATTTTAAACTGAGCACATGTATTTAAATGAAAATACAACAGATAATTTATGAGATGGAGCTGAGCAGTACTTAAAGGAAATTTCAAAGCATAATATGCTCATATAGGAAGAGAAGAAAGGACCCAAATCCATCATCTATTCTTCTACCTCAGAGAATTAGAAAAAAAAAAACATAAGCAAGATAAATGTAAATAATATAGAAGAAAGAAAATAATAAATATCAAAGCAGAAAACAATAAAGACAATCAAACCAAAAGCTGATTCCTTGAAAAGACCAATGAGGTTGACAAAACTAGCAAGAGTAACTAAGAAAAGAGAAAAAAATAGTAAAAGCATTACCGATATAAGAAATATTTCAAAAATCACTACAATGTATATTAAAGGTATAATACATAAAAGTATAATAAAGAAGACTACGAAAAGTTCTATGAAGGTTAATTGGACAACTTAGAAGAAATGGACCAATTCTTCAAAAAAGACAGATTACCAAAAGTTACCTAGGAATAATTAGATAATCTGGATAGTCCTCTAACTACTAGATATATTTAATTGTAGTTAAATGTACCACTTCCCTCCACTTCTAAATGCAAGCGCATGTGTGCACACACACACACACAATCTCTAGGCCCAGATGGTTTCACTGGTAAATTCTACCAGATATTTAAAGAAGAAATAATGCCAATTCTATACAATCTATTCCAAAATGTAAGAAGAGATGAAAAAACAACCTCAAACATTTTATATTCAATCATACCAGGATCACTCTCACACAAAGACCAAAGATAGTACAAGAAAGGAAAACCAATATCCCAAATGAACAAATCTTCAAAGCAATATTAGCAAAACAATTTCAGTAATATATAAAATGATTACCATGACCAGCTGTGGTTTATCCTGAGAACTCAAAGCCACTTCAGCTTTTTAATCAGTCATTGTAATCCACCATAAGAAGAATCTAAAGAAGTAAAAACACATGATCATATTAATCATGCAGAAATATTACTTGACAAAGTTCAACATTATATCATAAAGAAATACAGAGATATAGAATTGTTCTTTTTGTAACAGTGAAACTTTATAGTCTATTAGAAAAAACTCACCAAAAACAAGCACAGGAGGTCCTGAATTTGTCCTCATTCAGTAAAATAATTGGTTCCAGTTAGAGGCATCTCAGTTAGAATGATCAAGCCTTCCTCAAAACTATAATTTCCTTTCCTCCCACCCTGTCATTTGCCCAGTCTAAAATGAGTCTTCCCACTGGAATTGGATAGTAAATTAGACATTGGCTTCTGAGTTAGTAGATGTTTGCTAATTTATTCTTCTTAGTGTATATCTTATGAACACATTTGAAGAACCCAAATAAAATTTAGCCCTTTGTCTAAACTTATCCATCCCATTTATCAGGCTATGGTCCTGTCATGGTGATAAATATCTAGGGATATTAAAAATATAAAGCACATTCCATTTGCTCTCAGAATTAAGCTCCATATAATTACACACACACAGACACCAATGTGTACATATGTAAAATACTGTGGGGTTCAGAAGCAGAAGACTAATCTTTTGCTAGCAGAAATTTAAATCCCGAATCTTATTTTGTTTACGTATTCACTATTATATTTATTGACCATTTGGTGCCAGGTTTTAAAAGAGGTACTAGACAGACAAGGAGGAAGAGTTCATTTCTTCTATCGCTCAACAAATATCGATCGAGCACTTACTATTTTCCAGGCGTATAGTCTTTATTCTAAAATGGGAGTAGCGGGGAGACAGGCAGAAAGTTATAACAGAGTAAGGAGCATCAAAACAAGAGTGAATATTGTATGTGGTGGGGATAAAGGGAAACCATACAGCCCATCCTGCTGGCCTGGGGAACACTTCATGGGGAAATGTCATCTGTGTTGAGCACCACAGGTGGAGCGGTGACCAGTCAGGGGTTGCAGGGATGATTCCAGGAAGAGGTGCCATGACAAATCCTCACATTTGAGTTTAGGCGGCAAGTTTGAAGACTGAAAATATTGGAATAGCTGAAAGTTTCAGGTTCTGGGTAGAGGAGGTGGTGAAAGTTGAAGGTGGCAAAATTAGCTTGAACCAGAACGTAAAACAACCTTAGGGAGTATGATAAATCATTTGGCACAGTTATTTAGGTAGCTACTGATATATTTTAAGTAGTTGAGCAAGTGGGCGGATTTGCAAGCGAGTGGAATTGCTGCTCTTTACTCAGAGAGGAAACACAGATGGAGGGGCAGAGACCCCTCCTCAAGACACTTAACGTCTTAACTTAAAGCTATTTCTCCTTTATCTGCCACTCCTTGACTAAGTCATTTGGACTGGCAACCAATGGACACATATTTTGTTTGTATTTCTCAGTGGAATTACATTCTTAAAAATGTAGACCTCTTATAGGCATTTGTTAATTTCAGGAATTTGAGACACACACAATGACCACCTTTCCACAGGCACAGCAGAGCCGATGATTAAGCCCATTCGTTAGATATGAAGTATCACTCCCTGGAGTATTCTTCTCACTCCCGTTACCGTCTGTGCACCACACTCCAACCACCAAACACATACACCTAAACGATCCCATTGCAGCAAAGAATAAGGACAGCTACCATGTGCTGAGCAAGGCAAGGACAGCTTCTTAGAGGAGGTTACACCTAAAGGAATCTTTATGAATCCGTTCATATGGCGCGGGTGATACATCGAAGTTTCAGCTTGGAAATTTCACAGGCAAGCTCCCTTTAGAGCTTTTGTGATTATACACCAGTGGTCTTATGATTAGAAAGCCAAGGGAAGATAGAGATTCTTTTAAGTACACCATGCTTGTATTGGAACCCTTTGGTGCATTTTTGGCTTTTAAATCATTAAAATAGTGATTTCTCTGATACTACAATTCTGTCTTGGTTGGTCTCACATGATACAAGTCAATAGATATAACTTGGGGATCTCTTTTCTGTCACCTTGAGCAAGTTACTTTTTCTTTCTGTGTCCCTCTAAGTCTCAATTTCCTAATCTATACAAGACAAATGCATGACCTGGCTAATCCACAGGAATAGCATAAATATCCTAATGAATTACATATTGAAAAAAAAAACTCTGAAATTAGAATTACTGCCTAATTGGATATTGTAGGAATATAACTACTTCACAAAGAGCACTGTCCAGTTTATCCACACATTATTGTGCTTCTTTGCTATAAACAGATGTTGACTCTCAAGGAGAAACCTCATTTCCCAGTGGTACACATTTATCCTCTGACTTTTTAATTGTTAAGGAAACTGAAGCTTAAAACGATGAAGCAACTTGTCCAAGGTGACATGCCTATGAAGTGGCAGGGACTAGACTCAATCTACATGTGCCAGCTTCCCTCATAGAATGTCAATCTAAATTTTGGGCAAAGAACTAAATTAGAATCTAGAGATTCAATATTATTGTTCATATGTTCGCTATATAATTTTGAAAGAATACTGACTAAATTTAGTGATACTTTTCCTTATTTTGCCAAGTTCTACTTCTCTTGATAATTTAAGTGGAGAAAAACCCACCTTTTTTTGTGAATTATTAAAAACTGAATAAAGGGCATGAAAGATCAAGATTTAGCTTAATCCTTCATTCCTCTGTTATTTAGGTTAACTAACATTTATTGTCCACCTTCTATATACAACGAACATCATTGTAGACCAGTGGTTCTCAAAATCGCATGGAACTTTTGGAAATTATGCAGATATATTTTTTGTTATAATTAGGAGGTGGGATGCTATAGGCCTCTAGTGGGTAAAGGCTAGGGATGCTGTTAAACATGTCACAATGCACAGGATCCCCCCGCCCCCAGAAAGAGTTAACCCACCCAATAAGTCAACAGTGCCAAGGTTGAGAAACCTTGGGGTGATGTGTCATACCATTGGCTACAATGAGTGATTTGCCTTTACTCTATAAAAACTCAGCAATTCCACACACATCCACTTAGGGCATTACTCTGGCTGGAATTTTCAAGCTAATTTTCTATCCACTACTCCACTTGTTACTATTCAACATATTTTTATGACTTGGCAGCACTATGTAGAGAAAAGGGTTAAAGGATTTTCAGAAACTTTGGGTTGCATATACGTGTCCCAAACAAATAATGTTGTCCTCAGTATCAAGTGCTGTAAGCTTAAGTATCAGAGTTATTGACATTATACTGTACCTAATTCTGTATCCATGAGTACAGATCCAAAGATTGATTATATCCTAGTGAGATAAGAGAATTATCCCTGATGTACATATGGAGAGAGTTATAAAGCAGTCAATTGACTTGCCCAGGGATTTTCCAGGGATAAGATTTAAGTCCTGAAATGTAAAAACAAATGAGCCCAAACCAATGCATTACTATATACTAGTTTGCAATTGTAAATGCCCCAAGCCAATCAATTAATGTTTAGGAAAAACATGACTATGTCTAATTGATTTGCCTTCTTTTGCTATATTACCCATATAAGTCTTGGCTTCTGCGCTCAAAAGATTTTATCTGAGAAGTCAATTGTCATGTGCATTCCTCTACCCTCTCAAATATTGATATATCATATCAAGTCTGCTGGGGCAGCCGTAACAAAATACCACAGACCTGAGGGCTCAAACAACAGAGAGTTGTGTTTTCTTACAGTTTTTAAGGCTGGAAGCCCAAGATCAACGTGCTGTCTTCCTGGCTTGCAGGTGACCACCTTTTCCCTGAAAGAGAGAGCAAGACCTCTAGTGGCTGTTTCTATAAGGGCACTAATCTCACCATGGGTGCCCCACCGTTATGATATCATCTAAACCTAATTACCTCCCAAAGGCTCCACCTCCAACTACCATCACATTTGTGGGTTAGGGCTTCAATGTATGAATTGGGGAAATGCAATTTAATCCGTAGCATGTTTCATTTGATGCTGAAAAATTAAACAGCCTCTTCTTAATAAGCAGGTGAGTAAAATAAAAAGCAGACATAACAATGACAACAAAAGGACTAAATGTTTAGTTAATAGGCATAAATATCTCAACCTCAAAATACATAATTTCCAGTTTTGAAGATAATGGAAATGTTCTTCCAGCTAATGTGATTAAGCATGCTGTGCTTTTAAATAATTTTAAAAAGCAGTTAGTAAGTTGACATATGATGACATTTATTTGGGCAATACACTACTCCCTAAAGAAAAAAAAATAGTAATATTTCCATGTGAGACCCAAACTGATCTTCACAGGTGTGGGTTAGTTTTGTGTGTGTGTGTGTGTGTGTGTGTGTGTGTCAAATAGTATTGTTAGATCAGAAAGATGATCAAAGGACCATAAAATGGTATTGTTTATTTTGCGTGTCCTCAGATCCTGCTCGTGACCCATGCCTCTGTCTGTTTAAAGCAGACTGATTCACCTGCCCCTCCTCTTGGCTCATGCAGAGAAGCTCTGAGCAAACCTGGCTGTTTCTGAACCTCTGTCTGCCTTCCCAGCCTCCCTGCTTGGAAAGGGCCTTGCCTGACCTGCCCTGCACTGAAGTGGTCCCATCTATCTCTGAAAGTTTGGTTCTACAACCTTCTTTTGGCCTTTTGAACCTGGCTATGTTCTCTCTCCCTTTCTCATCTCATATTTTAACAATGGCTTCCCTGAGGGTTGTTGACAGATCCTGAGATGCTCTCCTGACACAGAGATGAACCCTGTCTCTAGCTCACAGCTATGAGGAACACAAATCATCCTCTTGACCTATTATCCAAGTCAACCTCATTCTTCCATAAGAGTAGAGGATTTGGATAGATCCTTGCAGCAAACAATATCTGTCTATGAAGATATATGAGGAATTATTGTCCAGAAAGTATTTTTACAAAACCTTACAAGATCTTTAAAGAGAAGTCATATTTCACTTAAAATGTTTACAAGTACACATCACCCAAAATGGTTAAAATGAATCATACTGACCACATAAATGTCAGAGAAGATGAGGAACACTTGGACCTTCATACCCTGCTGATACAACTATTTTAGAAAACAATTTGAAGTTACCTGATAAAGTGTAAACTATCTTTCACTCGTGACCGAACACTTTCAGTACCAGGTATATACATAAATGCATGCACACAGATCAGCAATGTTAATAATAATCCCAAACTGTAAACAAATCAATTGCGTGGATAGATAAATTGGAATAGGTTCATGTAATAGAATACTGTACAGCAATGAAAAGAGCAAGCTAAAATTACAAACTGTAATGCAGATGGATCTTACAAACATTGTGTTGAATAAAAGAACTCAGACACAGAAAGGAACTTAGTGATTGTTTATTTTATATAAAGCTATAAAGGCACCAGGAAAACAAACCTAACATATTTAAGATATATGTTTAGTTCATAAAATTATAAACAAAAGCAAGGGAGGTAATTTCCATAACAGTCAGGTTAGTTGTTTCCTTGGGGGCAAGGGAAGGAAGTGATTGGATGACAATCTGAGCATGTCTGGAATGCTGTCCATATTTCACTTCCTCTCCAGGTTGTGGGGACTTTGGTATCATATTGTCAAGTTCACTGAGCTATTGCACAGTCTTTTGTGCTCTTCTGTGGGCGGTGTTATAATTTAAAGTTTATTTATTAAAGAATGGTTTATTTCAAAGAGGTTTTTGGAGAAAGGCAGGGTTTTTTTTCTCCCTGATTTATAGAGGTTTCTTTAAGCAGAATCATTGATTTTACTAGTAAAAATAATGGCCTGTACATTTAAGGATGCCTCCACCTTTTGGAACACTGAACCCTCTTTGCTTTGAGTTGCAAACACATCGGAATGTGTAGGTTTCTGTTTCACCAGCTCTCTGGCCCCCACCTGGATAAGTCACAGGCCTTCAAGGAAGTGGCAGAGGGTTCAAAACAGAAAGGACGTGTCCTATTACCAAGACTGACCCTGTTCCTTATGGCCCTTCATTAATTAAAAAATTGGTTGAAAATAGGTCTGGAATTCAGTTCATAGTAATGTGCCAACGTCAGTTTCTTAGTTTTGACTAATACACCATGGTAACATAAGATGTTAGCAATGGAAGATGCTGAGTGAGGAACATATGGGACGTCTCTGTACTCTTTCCAACTTTTCTGTAAATTTAAATTTTTTCCAATATGCAAAGTTTATCATTTTAATAAAAAGGTAGAACTATCACTGATGATACATCACACCTTATCTCTCCTCCCCGAGAGCTCTCAACAAAGAAGATGGAGAGCACTGGGGAGATAATTTAACCAATACTTCTTAAGTTCCCATAAAAGAGGAGAAACTCCAAGTCTCCTGGAGATAAAAACATGGGTCATTTACTTCTGACGTGTTTCTCCAATTGCCCTCCCTCGTTCAGTTCCCCAGAGGCAGGAAGGATTGAATTGTCCTTCAATTCAGCTTAAAAAATAAAGTTAATATTTTTATCTCCATCTGTTTCATTTCTATATTTACTTTTCCTTTGATTATGCACTTGGAAGTGAGTTCTGTTTTACTGGGAAGGATTTGGTCTCAGTGCAGTAATCATGTAAGATTGTTAATCGACCTTACTAATCTGATTCCCTAGACTAATTCCAGTCAAGCAAACCCAGACTGCATATACTCTCATCCAGATTCAAATATAAAACAAATAGGAATAAAAAAAGATGTCCCGATATTTATATGACTTTGATAATATAATTTGAATTATGTTGTCGTCCAGCTTTGATGGACAGTTTTTTTGTTGTTTTTTTGTTTTGTTTTTCGTGGTACGCGGGCCTCTCACTGTTGTGGCCTCTCCCGTTGCCGAGCACAGGCTCTGGACGCACAGGCTCAGCGACCATGGCTCACGGGCCCAGCCGCTCTGTGGCATGTGGGATCCTCCCAAACCGGGGCACGAACCCACGTCCCCTGCATCGGCAGGCGGACTCTCAACCACTGCGCCACTAGGGAAGCCCTGATGGACAGTTCTCTTGATTGGCTTTCATGATTAGTTGATAGATAGGTAGACAGATTGAGTGATAGATTATATACAGCATTTCTCTTGCAAACACAGTATTTAAGAGAGTTCACAATTAAGGAAAATAAGATAGTTTTATGATGAACTTTTGAAAGACTGTATGTGTGTTTGCTTGCAGCATTTACAGTAATGCTAGCACACTAAATAATGCTTTATAAAAGATATTCTATACATCTTATATAGCTATTAGTATGTGCTATGCTATTAATGTCCATGAAGCATTTTCTCCTTAAATTTCTTTTAGCCAATCCATTCCCTGAAATTTCAATGGAATGATTGTAAATTCATGTTGGTTTGTTGAAATTGAAACAGCAAATTAGAGACATTTCTCTTTGCTTGGCTGGCCATCTAAATGGTCGATGGATTTTTATTTTACTTCTGAATGTTCCATTTGCTCCTCCCATCCATGCGTCCTGCACTTACCTGTAACTTCATTTGCCCTTTTGCTGTTTCTCCAAGTCCTGCTGGGGAACTTGTGTCTGAGTTGCTCTACCTACAGAGATGTCATTTCTTGCTTCCCACAGAATTTAGAATTCAGGACTAAGTTTATTTTTATCAAGGCTTAGAGATAGAATAGATTGGTAAACAGACAGACAGATAAATAAATGGATGAATAGATGGATAAATAGATTTAAAACCTCCGGGCTTTCTCTGCATCCTTGGTGATTACTAACTTCTATTTCATTCATTTTTTTTGTCTGATTAACAACAACAAAAATGACTAAACATTTATATATAATGGAACAGAAGTGACACATTTGACAAACAGTGATTCATACAGAAAAAAATTCATGTGTATTCACAGGCCATACAAGGAAAACTGTGGAATGTCAGGGATGGTTGCCTTGATTTTTCAGACTTAGCTTTTCATGAGTTTGTGGTCCAGGTAATACTAAAGTAAATTAGGCAAACACACCACCCTGAAACCAAGCACAAGGAACACGTGTTTCCCTAACTGGGAAAGTATGGTTGCCAAGACCCAGCAAATATAGCCACCAATGTGATCCTAAACAATGTATCTACTTTCCTAAAGGAGAAATCGTCTCAATAATTACGAGATTTTTTAAGTCCATGACACTGATTTTCAAAGATTTATTCCTTCCTTTACTTTTGTTCATTTTATTTCAATTTTGCTACACACTAATAGAATTCCTCAAGGAAAGGGACTAGTTCTTTGGAAGCCCGCTGTGACCTTAGGAATCCAGGCATGGGAGTCCTCCATCCCAGCCTGGTGGAATCCAGCTTACTCTCACTGTTAAAACAGATGCCTGGATTGCTGAAATGTAGTCCGGAGGAGAAAAGGTTGTCAGACCCTGTCACGTAGCAGGCACGTAACGACTGTCCACGTCCCATGTGAAAGCCAGGGTTCAAGGTGACGGACAACGGTGCCCTTATCTCACCATCTGCCCCGCCCCCCTTACCAGGATATATCATCATGCACTTCTCTGTTTTTACTTTCACGACCCCAAGTGTGATCCCTTCTCCTGCTCCCTAAAGAGGCTTATTTCTCACTCTATCCCTCTAGTGTCTGAGCCTTGCACTTACCAACTACGTTTTGAATTGTCTTCCCCGTTCAAATCTTGGCAAAGCACAATACCCTGGATGGGAATTTCTCCTCCAGGTTGGCTGTGTTGAAAATAACCTCAGATCCCCATCACTGGAAAAACACCAAATCTGGCCAGCCCACCCTGCATCCCCACAAAGTGTGCAGGGAATGGGGTAAGATGGAAAGGTAGGCTGAATTCATGTATTTGGCAAAACATTTATCCCTTAGAGTGTTCTTTGAGGAACTGCGGAAGACATGCCTTTTCATAGCATCCTCATTTTATTTCACTGTTTCCGCCTAATTGCCAACAATATTGGTAATTTCATAGGCACATTATTAAATACTTTGAACTTAGTGGGATACAAAAAGAAGTGCATTTATTTACTTCCAACCACTGCCTTCAACATGCTCTCTTCTACCTCCTTTTCTACCACCCTATGACTTCTTGGGCATAATAATATCACATCAGCAATTTCATCCCTTTCACATATGAATGAGTCCTGTCAAGTCTAAATCACACATCATTCTCACCTCCAGTTCAAAGTCTCCCTCCCCTCCTTACACAACCCCCTACACTGCCCCCCAGGTCTAACCAGTGGCTCACAGATCTACGTGGGCAGGAACACAGGTAGCTTGTCCTTTTCTTCACCCACCTCTTTGTTTCTTTCTCTTATGGCTCATTCAAGGTTGAGGAGGAAAAGAAACATTGGCTGAAAAGGGTTAAATATTTGTTAAGTTTGTCTGTTATCTTAATTGCTTCTGCTGTTGCAGCTGTCTCCTGGCTAACACTGGTTTGCCATTGACTCTCACTGTGGCAGGTGTTAGGTGCTGACAACTTCAGCGCATGCAGCTTCCTGACATCTTAAGCTGGTCCTCACAGTTCCTGCCTGAGGAACAGCCCACAGACTGACTCTCAGTGGGTCGGCTGCCCTCTTGGTGGGGCGCCTTGAAGACAGCTCTAGTTTACCAACTTCCATGGCATCTACTCAGCCAAAAGGTGGGATACAGATTGATGAACCCCTTATCCCAGGCTGTTCCCAGCCTCTTGCCTTCAAAATTTTCATAGAGAAGAAGCTGGTTCAATTACCTACTCAAATTCTAGGAGACGTATGTCCTACTTTTCTAAGAATTTTCTCAATGTGCTCTAGTTCAGGGACAGGGACAGCTCACAAGTGTCAAAGCTCAGCAAGTATCCAACCGTGGAGACAGAAAATGCTCTTCCTCATACCCACCACAAGGTGCACCCACCATGCTGCTGAATCTTTGTCCAGAGTCTCCCTCAACTAACCTGGCTGGGATGGGCAAGCCCCCTTCTTACCAGGGTGATAATTCACTTTTTTGTGAATTCTCCACTTCAGAGAACTGCTCTAGAGACCTGGTAGTCTCTGTTATTGTGTGGGAGAAAGATGCAGGTCACAGTGGGTGAGGGTTGCAGGCTGGGCTAGACTGCTATCTCTTCAGTTCTCTGGAGGGGATTTCTCCATGTTCAATGCTGTTGTCTCCACATGGTGCAGACACATCACAGCTGCAGGTTTCAGCTTGGGGATTTCAGACAAAATTCTGAGACAAGAAAGGTAGCATTTGGGGTCCTGAACCCCTGCCTATTGTAAAGCATTTATGGAACTTGGTTAGCAATTGCTTGACCCATTCTACAGACATTGAACATGAGATCTGAAGATCATGAAAGACTTGATCAAATGACTAAGACAGGCATTGTAGATTATGAAATCATTTTTTAAAGTTAGGTGCAACATTTAAACCATTTGTTCCCTTAGCCAAGAAGTTTGTGCAAATGCAATTCACTTGACCTCCCTGTATGTGTATATATACATGGTTGAAAGCAAAAAATAGCACATAAGATGGTAGGTGCTTTGCAGAACACATAATTAAATACCATTCCTGTGTAAGTTTTTTTTAATCCAGAAGATTAATCACAAATAAGGACAATTAATGATTTTTTAAAAAATATTTCAGGTTTATTTTCAGAGTTCTTCCTTATAAAATTTCAATAAACTTAACTTCAATGATATTGTAGTATTTCAATATTAATAAAAATAAAATTCCTAAGAATAATACTGAAAGAATCAACATAAAACTTTCAAAGCTGCTATGAGCTCATTGAGATCATAGTTTGATAACAACTTTCATTGATGGTTTCAAAGTAAGAAAAAATTATCCCATAATTCCTTAAAGATGACATCTGAAGCTTTAGTTGTGTTTGCTTTCCATCACCCGTTTGAGGAATTCAGCTCACCAGAGTCCTGCAGAAGCCAGCAAAGAGCAGAAGTACACTATATTTATGGTCACTGTTGTTAAAGCTGGAAGGTTAATAGTTGAATGGTGTCCATAAGAAAAAACAAGCAGGAGTGTCTGAGAAAAAAGGGCCAGAGGTGAGTGCTGGTAGCCCTCATAGGAGTCAGACATGGGCAAAGTGAGGACCAGCCACTTACAGCAAGCGGGAGTATGGAGGGCTTACTTCCTTACATCGTAAGGCATCAGTATTTGAATCTGTGATCTACATTCCTCTAGTTAGTATTTGCATGAGGAGAGCTGGGAGAGGACAGACAGGTGCAGAAATTATAATATGCTTATCTCCTATTCTCCTTTTCATCTATTTAAGTATTTCCTGTTGTTTTTGTCCATATACTTGTTGAAAGACATTTATTAGTGGATTTCCTCAGTTATATTTCTGTCTATTTGTCTAATCAAGCTCTATCTTAGAGATCTACAATGTGAAGACAATGTGATGTGCACAGCAATGAATGCAACCTCCTTTTCTGAGCAAGTTCTTACTTCTTCTGGTGATATTTTCTTCCTTTCAACACTGCCTTGCCCTTTGGCACTTGGAACCAGTGTATAATTGAGAATCCCCAGAAAATTCTCATGATGCAGGACGACCAGCATACGGGGTTATTTTTTTTTTCTACTCCTACATGCAGGTGGTGGTCACGGGAGCTTCCATCTCTAGCAATGTACAGAGCAAATGCCACTCCAGCTTGCTTTTATTATCCCTTGTTTTCCATCCTATCCAGTCTTCATTGATCTATGAAAGATGAGAAGGAAGTCTTCAGAAGAGTACCATTCCATTCTCTGAATGTGGAGACAAAAGCCGTGCTCAGCTTTTGAGGTTAACAGACCCTACATCTCTGAATTTGGGGAGTGATGTGAGAAAACACACAATATCTTCCTACATTTTCCTCCAAAGGTCTGTACCAAGAAGCAAAGACAGAGTTCACCCTGAGCAGAAGGATGGGCAGGGAGAGAGCTTCGCAATACTCATCCCTTTTTCTCCTAATTAATATCATTTTTGTTTGATTCTAGCTTTAGAGCTTTAGGGATTTTGTCATTTTATATTTTCAGTGTGAAAAATTCTTGCCTTTCTTTTTAACTCTATGATATTTTCTCAAGAATATTGGTGTAGGTATGTTGCAAGCTGCCAGTGAAATATCATGACTCTAATGCCCAAATGTGAGGGTATGAGTGATCTTCTTTTCATTACAAATTAATAACGAGACATTATTTTATAAAGTTAGAAAATGTGCTGAAATTTCATAAAAAATATTTCAAATATTGATACACAATGAATGATCTTTCCTTCAAAAACTGTCATGACACCTCTAGGGAACTAATAAAAATTTCTGCATGCCTTCTGGACCCATAATCTCTTAATCAATACTAATTTGAAGCTAATGTGATGAATTCAGGACTAATTGGAAAGATACATATTATTAATGCCAGACATTCACCCTAGCCTCACAGTCCAACAGGGTTCATTTTTGAGATGAGCAAATTAAAGATTAATTTCTATGGCAGAGGAATGCCCAGTGAGAAGGCATAATCTATTTATATAGTGCACTATTCCCTGTAGTCTAAAAGGCATATAGATTAGTAGCTAATGCATTCAAGCTTAGACCAAAAAGACAAGTAACTAATTGCACCTTTTTCAATAACTCAGTGGTATTCCATTATTTCTCCTGGGCTAAATTCCGCCAGTGGTAAAACACAGACCTGTTAGTTCACTTCTTAGCCAAGGAAATTACAGAGATTAGTGATTTTGGAAATTCCTATCTAAATGATATAGAAAATTTATTGCTACTTCCTTTGGTCCAGCCCTTTGACTGGTGGGATGAACAGAATCTTTATGTTCAATGGTACAGGATTGACATGAGCACTCAATGGGCCTTTTAAGATAATTCATAAAGTACTTAAGAGGTGAACTAAATTTATTCTAATGAGGCGGAATAATTGGATAAATAGTGTATTAGGGTTCTCCAGATAAACAGACCCAATAGAACATATATCTTCATATATATGAGGAGATTTATTATAGGAACTGGGTCACACGATTCTGGAAGCCAAGAAGTCCCACAGTCTGCCATCTGCAAGCTGAAGAACCAGAAAAGCTGGTGGTGTCATTCAGTCAAGTCCAAAGACTAGTGAACTGGGCAGCCAATGATGTAAGTAAGTCCCAGTTTAAGTCCAAAGGCCCAAGAACCAGGATCACCTGTGTCTAAGGGCAGAAGAAGATGGATGTCCCAACTCAAGCAGAGAGCACATTCTCCCTTCCTTTGCTTTTTTGTCCTACTCAGCTCAGAGCATTAGCTGATGCCCACTTGCGTTAATGAGGGCAATCTTTTTTACTTAGTCTCCCAACACAAATGCTAATCTCCAGAAACAACCTCAGACACGTCCAGAAATAATGTTTTACCCACTGTCTGGACATCAATTAGCCCAGTCAGGTTGACACATAAAATTAACCATCACAAATAGTAATTCTCCTTTTCTAGTAAATATAAAATTAAATTGAGGCTTCAAAATGACTTTGAAATGCTTGAGATGGGAAACTGGAGGAGGCCACGCTGACAACCACTCTTTATCTCACTTAAACCTCACTATTTTGGACTTTTGAAGGAAGGAAATAAAAATATTCTTGGTTGACGCAATAATTTATCGAAAGTCAAAACAGAATGGATGCCTATCAAAGAAAGAATTATTAATCCTTTTATTCACTCCTAAATCACTTATTCATTCACCCAGCTAGTATTATCTGCTAAGTATTGGGGATAAAAGATTATAAAATATATTTTACCCTTAATTGTCATTTTTTCTAAATAACAGATGCAATATCATCTTTGCGAATAAGTATTGTATGTACTTAGAGACAATAATAGTACTTAGTTTAGAACAGAATTCTGAGATCTGAAATCCTGGTTACTTTGTACATTTGCACATTATGAGTTCTGTTGTCTTATCTATGCTTCAGGTCACAGGTATGAATGTCATAGACAATTGAGTGAATTTCTGTCCATTAAACTTTTCCCAGAAGTTACTTGGAAAAGTCTAGCCATTTCATGAATTCCATATCTCCCTGTTAAAAAACATTGCTTATTTCAAGAAGGAAATATAGTCATGTAATATCCCTCCACTCTGGCAAAAATAAAGAAATAAACAAAAGACAAACTAGTTTGATAAAGAAGATGTGGTACCTATATACAATGGAATATTACTCAGCCATAAAAAGGAATGAAGTTGGGTCATTTGTAGAGACGTGGATGGACCTAGAGACTGTCATACAGAGTGAAGTAAGTCAGAAAGAGAAAAACAATTATCATATATTAACGCATATATGTGGAATCTAGAAAAATGGTACAGATGAACTGGCTTGCAAGGCAGAAATAGAAACACAGATGTAGAGAACAAATATATGGACACCAAGGGGGGAAAGCAGGGGGTGGGGGGGATGAATTGGGAGATTGGGATTGACATGTAGACACTAATATGTATAAAATAGATAACTAATAAGAACCTGCTGTATAAAAAAATAAAATAAAATTCAAAAAGAAAAATAAAACTAGTTTAACAGCTTCTCATTCCCATATTCATTTCACCTTCCAAATGCCAGGCAGGCTCAGATGCTGCCAGTGCAGGGGCTGAGGAGGTGAGTTGTCCAGGCTGGACATGGGCTCTTCTATTCCAATGGTGTGACCTGGGACAAGTTCCTTGGCCTTTATGTGCCTCCATTACATCACATATGAGATGGTGATAATGTTTGCCACACAGGGTTGCTGTGAGTCAGATCGGCTAATTCTCATAGGGTGTTTAGAATAGTGCTTGGGATATAGAGAGAGCTAGTCAAGTATTATCTCCTAGTAGTAGAACCAGGGCCAAAACTATACCAGATAATCAAACAAAGCCTGGATAGAAATTAAGACGAGAGACATATAAAACAAATAAATAAGCATGTTGTGTGTGAGTCAGTGCTATAGGCAAGGGAAGGGGCTGGAGAAAGAACAGCTATCAGATTATACATTTGGTGTGGCTGTGCCTCTTCCAGTTTCTCCAGCCCCATCTTTTCCTCGTAGTCTACACTGTATTCCCACTGATCTCCTTTCAGTGTCTGGCAGACAGCCATGTTCCTATGCAAAATACAGCCTTTGTACCTCTGTCCCTTGTTTGGAATAGCTGCTCCCTCACTCCCCGGATGAGTTGATCAGGCACGATCTTCTGGTCTCTGCTCAAGCTCACTCATCTTGGTGGCCTTCCTGACCTCATGTGTTACATCAGAGTCCCCAGTTCTGCTTTCTCACATCACTGTGTACTTGTCCATCACTGTATTAATCAAATTTGGAATCATAAATTGATTTGTGATGTTAAATTAATATCATCCTCCACATGATATTATTAATATATTTAGGCAGAGATTCTCTGAGATTCCTCACAGTAAGTGCTCATGAAATATTTGTAAGAGTGACTGACACTGCCTTCAAAGTCAGGATCAAAATCCAGCTTCAGAAATGTCTTCCTGACCTTCCAGTGAGGTTTGATCCTTTCTAACACTGAAACCCAATAGCACTGCCTATGACTTCTGTAATAAGTATCTGTGGAAAGGGATTTTCTGCCATGCAAGGCCATAAGCAACCCAAGAAGGGGGTCCATTTATTTTCTTTATTTTTTTGGTTTGTTTTCAGCCAACCCAATTAGCTGCTTACTCATGGCTTTCTGACTAGATAGCACTATGGGAGCATCATGTGACAGACAAAAATAGTGCTTATGTGAATCCCCGACTCCCTTACAGTTAAAAAGAAAGTAGTGTGCAGGTATACTGCAATGATTTTATTAAAATCTTGTTTAAGGGAGTTTGTAATTTAGAAATTGTCTTGAACATCCTGGAAGTTCTCTAAAAAGGGCTTGTGTTCAGGATACCTCAGTAACATAATTACTGTTGCATGAAACCAAAATTCATAACTTCTATGACCCCAGCACCAGCAACCTACTGGGTGGCATGGAGGTACCAACCTTAGCTTACTCCTCCACAGAATGCCTGGTCCTGCCCAAGGTCAGCACACTTACCAAACCCTCCCCCCGTTTACAAATAAATCTCTTAGCTTTTTTTTTTTTTTACTTACTACTTATACCTAAGTTCTCTTTCCTTTCCTTTTCACATGAATAAGGCACAGACGAGCACTAAGGTGAAAGGAAATTAACTTGTCACTCATAGAATAGCAATACAATCTAGTTTCTTCCAAGAAGCTCAGAGCTTTGTATGAAATCAATTACCAACAGTATTGATTTCGTGGATGTGTTAGCGCAGTGTTAGGAAAAATTAAAAAAAATATTCTGTGGGTTTACTGTTAAGGCAAACAGAGAAAGTCACAATTTATTGATGGTTCTCTGAATCTAACTTGAGGTTTGGGGGTGAAGCAAAGAAAATGATTCCATGGGGGCTTTAAGTTATTTTCATGTAATTTACCACGTACGACTCTTACTTAGAGTCATTACCTCCAGTCCTACTCTTGCTCTGACACAATGGAAACTACCAACTACTTTTCTGATGTTTGAAATAAGCACCATTTCTGAAGGTGCTGGAAGGACAGAGAATTGCCCTACTCTGTACAGTGCGAACTCCCATCCTTCCTGGAGTACTGGGGCTCCAGGGTTACTACTGGTCTCAAGTTAATGTTGATGGTGGCCTTGACAGAAAAGAACAACATTTATTACAATCTTCATAGATGTCAGGTCCTTCCAACTCCAGCACAACATCTAACTTTTACAAAACTCTTGTGAGATGACGGATATCAACAAGAAGTTACAAAATCCATCTAAGGTCACACTTGTAGTTGAGTAATCAGGTCTGGAATCAAATCTTTACTTACATCCCACTACGAAATACTTGCTCATTCTGCCCTATAGCATTGTCTTTGTTTGTCTGAGTAGGCAATCCACCTGCATGACACAAAATCCAAGAAGTATAATAAGGTATAGGAAAAAAAATCTGTCTTCTTCTATGGCCCTGTTCACTCAGTTCCCTCCCCAGAGTTAAACACTATTAACCAGTAGATTTTATACCTTACAGATACAAATCATGCAGGTATATTTACAAACATATTGACATACGTAGTTTTTTCTCCCCCCAAAATGTGGTAAATCCAAAACATGGCTCTTTTCCAAAATATCTTAGAGTTCAAGTCCATATATCAACATGTACGAACTTTTCTCATTGTTAATGTCAGGAAAGCATTTCATTATAAAGATAGACCATGATTTTTTTAGCTAGTCTCTACGAATTTCCATGTGTTTCCAACTTTCCTTCCCCTCCTTTGGGTAAAAACACAAAGAATTGCCTTTAAAACTTACTATTATGATGTGGTTGGAGGATAGAAGAGAAGGGGGACATAGAATAAGAGAGTTGTTATTACCACTCATGACCTCCTAAACTGATACAAATAGAAGCCTTTGGAAAAGGCATTGTAATTATTTTTTTTTATTGGAGTATAATTGCTTTACAATGTTGTGTTAGTTTCTGCTGTATGATGAAGATAATCAGTTTTATGTATACCTAAATCCCCTCCCTCTTGGACCCCCCTCCCACCCTTCTCATCACACCCACCTAGGTCGTCACAGAGCACCCAGCTGAGCTTCCTGTGCTTTATAGCGTGTTCCCACTAGCTATCTATTTTAGGCACGGTAGTGCATATATGTCAATCCTAATCTCCCAATTCATCCCACCCTCCCCTCCCCTCTCCATGTCCACATGTCCACTCTCTACGTCTATGTCCCTATTCCTGCCCTGCAAATAGGTCCAGCCACACAATTTTTCTAGATTCCACATATATGTGTTAATATATGATATTTTTTTTCTCTTTCTGGCTTACTTCACTCTGTATGACAGACTCTAGGTCCATTCACATCTCTACAAATGACGCCATTTCATTCCTTTTTATGGCTGAGTAATGTTCCATTGCATATATGTACCACATCTTTATCCATTCATCTGTCATTGGACATTTAGGTTGCTTCCATGTCCTGGCTGTTGTAAATAGTGCTGCATGAACACTGGGGTACATGTGTCCTTTTGAATTATGGTTTTCTCAGGGTATGTGCCCAGTAGTGGGATTACTGGGTCATATGGTAGTTCTATTTTTAGTTTTTTAAGGAACATCCATACTGTTCCCCACAGTAGCTGTATCAATTTACATTCCCACCAATAGTGCAAAAGGGTTCCCTTTTCTCCACACCCTCTCCAGAATTTATTGTTTGTAGATTTTTTGATGATGGCCATTCTGACCGGTGTGAGGTGATACCTCACTATAGTTTTGATTTAAATTTCTCTAGTAATTAGTGACATTAAGCATCTTTTCATATGCATCTTGGTCATCTGTATGTCTTCTTGGTGAAATGTCTATTTGGGTCTTCTGCCCATTTTTTAATTGGGTTGTTTGTTTTTTGATATTGAGTTCCATGAGCTGTTTGTATATTTTAGAGATTAATCCTTCGTCTGTGGCTTCATTTGCAAATATTTTCTCCCACTCTGAGGGTTGTCTTTTTGTCTTGTTTATGGTTTCCTTTGCTGTGCACAAGCTTTTAAGTTTCATTAGGTCTCATTTGTTTATTTTTGTTTTTATTTCTATTACTCTAGGAGGCAGGACAAAAAAGATATTGCTGTGGTTTATGTCAAAGAGTGTTTTCCCTAAGTTTTCCTCTAAGAGTTTTATATTGTCTGGTCTTATATTTAGGTCTTCAATCCATTTTGAATTTTTTTTGTGTGTATGGTGTTAGGGAGTCTTCTAATTTCATTATTTTACAGGTAGCTGTCCACTTTTCCCAGCACCACTTATTGAAGAGACTGTCTTTTCTCCATTGTATGTTCTTGCCTGCCTCCTTTGTCATAAATTAGGTGACCATATGTGCATGCGTTTATCTCTGGACTTTCTATCCTGTACCACTGATCTATATTTCTGTTTTTGTGCCAGTACCAAACTGTTTTGATTACTGTAGATTTGTAGTATAGTTTGAAGTCAGGGAGCCTGATTCCTCCAGTTCTGTTTTTAGTTCTCAAGATTGCTCTGGCTATTCAGGCTCTTTTGTGTTTCCATACAAATTGTAAAAAATTTTTGTTTTAATTCTGTAGAGAATGCCGTTGGTAATTTGATAGGGATTGCATTGAATCTGTAGCTTGTTTTGTGTAGTATAGTCATTTTCACAATATTGATTCTTCCAATCCAAGAACATGATATATTTCTCCATCTGTTTATGTCATCTTTGATTTATTTCATTAGTGTTCTATAGTTTTCTGAGTACAGGTCTTTTACCTCCTTAAGTAGGTTTATTCCTAGGTATTTTATTCTTTTTGTTGTGATGGTAAATGGGATTGTTTTCTTAATTTTTCTTTCTGATTTTTCATTGTTAGTGTATAGGAATGCAAGAGATTTCTGTGCATTAATTTTGTACCTTGCTACTTTAACAAATTCATTGATTAGCTCTAGCAGTTTTCTAATAGCATCTTTAGGATTCTCTATGTATAGTACCATGTCATCTGCAAACAGTGACAGTTTTACTTCTTCTTTTCCAATTTTTATTTCTTTTATTTCTTTTTCTTCTCTAATTTCTGTGGTTAAAACTTCCAAAACTATGCTGAATAATAGCAGTGAGAGTGGGCAACCTCGTCTTGTTCCTGATCTTGGAGGAAATGGTTTCAGTTTTCCACCATTGAGGACGATGTTGGCTGTGGGTTTGTCATATATGGCCTTTATTATGTTGAGGTAGGTTCCCTCTATGCCCACTTTCTGGAGAGTTTTTGTCATAAATGGGTGTGAATTTTGTCAAAACATTTTTCTGAATCTCTTGAGATGATCACATGGTTTGTATTCCTTAATTTGTTAATATGGTTATCACATTGATTGATTTGCATATATTAAAGAATCCTTGCATTCCTGGGTTAAATCCCACTTGATCACGGTGTATGATCCTTTTAATGTGTTGTTGGATTCTGTTTGCTAATATTTTTCTGAGGATTTTTCATCTATGTTCACAGTTATATTGATCTGTAATTTTCTTTTTTTGTAATATCTTTGTCTGGTTTTGATATCAGGGTGATGGTGGCCTCATAGAATGAATTTGGGAATGTTCCTCCCTCTATCCTTCTCAAACTCTTCCCAAAAAAATGGCATTGTAATCAAATAATTATTTTCTCACATGCAGGATTAATATCTCACATGCACATGTTAAAATGAGAACTGATATCAAGAATAAACAGTCAACAGGTCTATAGCATCTCAAAACTCAGGCAGCTCACCCACAGCAGAGATGCCTACTATTCTTCAGTGTTTCAAGCAAACAACATCCAATTCCCAAAACTCCATTCATACAGAAAATGTGAGCTTTTCCCCTAAGTATCATCTTCTCTTGAGATTAAAATAAAACACCACATCTCCATCAGGGTTAAAATTGTCACCATGGAAGCATGGCTTTATCAGCTATAAGGTCACTACATTTATCCCAGTTGCATTCAACTCTTCCTTGCTTTAAAACACATGTTCCACAAAAGTTCAAAACATATTTTCATAATTATTTAGTAGTACTCCAACTTAGAGATTTTTCCCATACATAACTTTTCTGTTGATAAAAGTGGTCTTTCAAATTTTTATTATTCATTTCAGTTTTATCATTTTTAAAAATATTTGCATATAGTGGACATAAAATCATCAATGATATCCAGATGAGCATTATTTTAAAAACTGATTAATCGGAAGAAGCATCTGCATTCTGAGAAATGTGATATGGTGAAGGGGAATAAATGGTGTTAATAAAGTAAGTTTGAAAAGAAAGAGGCAGAATAATTTAGGTGGCACCTGCCTAAAGTTTGTTCTTTTATTCAAGACACAGCCTGTTTTTTGTTTTTTTTTAATCTATCTGAGTCAGTCATGATTAATTTGCAAGAAACTTTTACACAACATGTTTGCTTTTAAAGAAAATTATACCATCCAAATTTCAGGATTTCACCCACTAAGACAGTACCAGTCAAGAAAGGAAATAGACATATTACAGCATTGTTAGGGGTATCTGTGTAATTAAGATGGAAAGTCTGTGTGGTTTAAACTCTCAGGAGGTGAGGGCTAGAGAGAGAAAGAAATGGAGATGGAGATGGGGATGGGATAGGGATGGAGATGGGGATGGAGATGGGATGGAGATGGAGATGGGGATGGAGATGGAGATCGATAGAGAGGGGAGATGGGGAGAGGAAAAGACCAAGTAAGGAAATCATTCCATTAATTTGGTTATCCACTTACTACTTGTGTTTATTTTGTAATTGATGGGTAGCACTCAACTAGTTAGACTTATCCTAGTCTTTAAAAGACAGTCACTCTGGTGAGTTCTGTGTTTTTCCTTGGATATACCCACCATCATACAGTAAATTATGGCATATGGCTCTCAAATGACTGTTCTTGCTTAGCATAATTTCTGTGCATAAATACTGCCTGACGTTGCTGACCAGTAGGACAAGTTAATCCTAGTAGCAGACTTTAGTGTATTCAGCTGTAGCCACAGCACTATAATTATTTACTGTACAGAAGTTAATTAGAAGATCAGCTGAGAAAGTAAAGGTATAGGAAAATATCAAGCACATTTCACCAACGAACAAGAAAATAATCTTTTTGTTTCTGGATTGCTGGTGGTTATTGTGTTTTGTATACATATCATTTCTTCAAAGACAGCAAAAGAACACTGCCCTGAAGATATAACATTGCAGAGATGTAGCTAACATAAATTTTGTGGCACCGAATTTAACTCAAAAGGATGAGGTAAGTATATTCATAGAGTTTAAACCAATCAAATCACAAAGCCAATTTCTGCATTCATTTTCCAGCTAACTTAATTATACAGCCCCAATCTCTGACTTCTCATCAATTACCCAAGCTGTAAAAATCTGAGCCCAATTCTGCAATGTATTAATCAACACATCTGATGTACAGAGGCAGACTTTATTGTGGTCTCTGGGCTGAAAATCAAACCAGTAACCACTGTTGATTTAACCATACTCGGCTTAAAGAAACATTAATACATGAATTACATAATTTTCAAAAGTTGCACTGGTTGACCAGATGGGACAGCAAAATAGTTAAGAAGCGAGGAAAATAAAATGTGCTAATGAGACAATGAGCTAATGTGCTAAGTAAGACAATTTTTAAAAACAAAAGAAAAAAGTCAAATAGGAGAGGTTTCAAGCAGAAGTAAAGAGCTGTTTGAATGTGGTAAAGAAGATGCAAAACCACAGTGGGCAATTAGGAACCTTCTCAAGAAAGACTGCCTGAGGCCGGCTCCCCTGCCCCTGCCCCAGGTGGTTTCCGTGTATTTGGTGGTAACACGTAGTCAGACTAAAGGTCACAAGCTGATCCAATGCCAAATTTCCATGTCATCTCATTGGGGGACTTTCCCCCCAAATAATTCAACAACAACATGTTAGGCTTGGATGACAACTCTATTTCAGGCAAGTTAAAAAAAATGCAGAGAGGATGAGGGGAAGATGGCGCAAGAGTAAGATGCGGAGATCACCTTCCTCCCCACAGATACATCAGAAATACATCTACACGTGGAACAACTCCTACAGAACACTTTCTGAACGCTGGCAGAAGACCTCAGACCTCCCAAAATGCAAGAAACCCCCCACATACCTGGGTACGGCAAAAGAAAAAAGAATAAACAGAGACAAAAGAATAGGGATGGGACCCGCACCAGTGGGAGGGAGCTGTGAAGGAGGAAAGGTTTCCACACACTAGAAGCCCCTTCACGGGCGGAGACTGCGGGTGGCTGAGGGGGAAAGCTTCGGAGCTGCGGAGGAGAGCGCAGCCACAGGGGTGCGGAGGGCAAAGTGGGGAGATTCCCACACAGAGGATCAGTGCCAACCGGAACTCACCAGCCCGAGAGGCTTGTCTGCTCATCCGCTGGAGCAGGCGGGGCTGGGAGCTGAGGCTCAGGCTTTGGTCAGAGCACAGGGAGAGGATTGGGGTTGGCTGCGTGAACACAGCCTGCAGGGGTTAGCGCACCACGGCTAGCCGGGAGGGAGTCTGGGTAAAAGTCTGGACCTGCCGAAGAGGCAAGAGACTTTTTCTTCCCTCTTTGTTTCCTGGTGCGCGAGGAGAGGGGATTAAGAGCGCTGCCTAAAGGAGCCGCAGCTAAAAGCGCAGACCGCAGAGACGGGCATGAGACGCTAAGGCTGCTGCTGCCGCCACCAAGAAGCCTGTGTGCGAGCACAGGTCACTATCCACACTCCCTTTCCGGGGAGCCTGTTGCAGCCCACCACTGCCAGGGTCCCGGGATTCAGGGACAACTTCCCCAGGAGAACGCATGGCGCACCTCAGGCTGGTGCAACGTCACGCCAGCCTCTGCCGCCACAGCCGCCCCACACTCCGTACCCCTCCCTCCCTGCGGCCTGAGTGAGCCAGAGCCCCCAAATCAGCTGCTCCTTTAACCCTGTGTGTCGGAGCAAAGAACAGTCGCCCTCCGGCAACCTACACGCAGAGGCGGGGCCAAATCCAAAGCTGAATCCCAGGAGCTGTGCGAACAAAGAAAAGAGAAAGGGAAATCTCTCCCAGCAGGCTCAGAAGCAGCGGATTAAAGCTCCACAATCAACTTGATGTACCCTGCAACTGTGGAATCCCTGAATACACAACGAATCATCACAAATTGAGGAGGTGGACTTTGAGAGCAAGATTTATTATTTTTTCCCCTTTTCCTCTTTTTGTGAGTGTATATGTATGTTTCTGTGTGAGATTTTGTCTGTATAGCTTTGCTTCCACAATTTGTCCTAGGGTTCCATCCGTCCGTTTTTTGTTTGTTTGTTTGTTTCTTTTTAAAAAAATTTTTTTTCTTAATAATTATTTTTTATTTTATTTTATCTTATTTTATTTTATCTTCTTTCTTTCTTTCTTTCCTTCCTTCCCTCCTTCCTTCCTTCCTTCCTTCCTCCCTCCCTCCCTCCTTCCCTCCTTTCTTTCTTTCTTTCTTTCTTTCTTTCTACTTTTTCTCCCTTTTATTCTGAGCCGTGTGGAGGAAACACTATTGGTGCTGCAGCCATGAGTCAGTGCTCTGCCTCTGAGGTGGGAGAGCCAACTTCAGGACACTGGTCCACAAGAGACCTCCCAGCTCCCCATAATATCAAATGGCAAAAATCTCCCAGAGATCTCCATCTCAACACCAGCACCCAGCTTCACTCAACGACCAGCAAGCTACAATGCTGGACACCTTATGCCAAACAACTAGCAAGACAAGAACACAACCCCACCCATTAGCAGAGAGGCTGCTTAAAATCATAATAAGGCCACAGACACCTCAAAACACACTACCAGATGTGGGCCTGCCCAACAGAGAGACAAGGTCCAGCCTCATCCACCAGAACACAGGCACTAGTCCTCTCCACCAGGAAGCCTACACAACCCACTGAACCAACCTTAGCCACTGGGGACAAACACCAAAAACAACGGGAACTACGAACCTGCAGCCTGCAAAAAGGAGACCCCAAACACAGTAAGATAAGCAAAATGAGAAGACAGAAAAACACACAGCAGATGAAGGAGCAAGATAAAAACCCACCAGACCTAACAAATGAAGAGGAAATAGGCAGTCTACCTGCAAAAGAATTCAGAATAATGATAGTAAAGATGATCCAAAATCTTGGAAATAGAATAGACAAAATGCAAGAAACATTTAACAAGGACCTAGAAGAACTAAAGATGAAACAAGCAACGATGAACAACACAATAAATGAAATTAAAAATACTCTAGATGGGATCAATAGCAGAATAACTGAGGCAGAAGAACGGATAAGTGACCTGGAAGATAAAATAGTGGAAATAACTACTGCAGAGCAGAATAAAGAAAAAAGAATGAAAAGAACTGAGGACAGTCTCAGAGACCTCTGGGACAACATTAAATGCACCAACATTCAAATTATAGGGGTTCCAGAAGAAGAAGAGAAAAAGAAAGGGACTGAGAGAATATTTGAAAAGATTATAGTTAAAACTTCCCTAATATGGGAAAGGAAATAGTTAATCAAGTCCAGAAAGCACAGAGAGTCCCATACAGGATAAATCCAAGGAGAAATATGCCAAGACACATATTAATCAAACTGTCAAAAATTAAATACAAAGAAAACATATTAAAAGCAGCAAGGGAAAAACAACAAATAACACACAAGGGAATCCCCATAAGGTTAACAGCTGATCTTTCAGCAGAAACTCTGCAAGCCGGAAGGGACTGGCAGGACATATTTAAAGTGATGAAGGAGAAAAACCTGCAACCAAGATTACTCTACCCAGCAAGGATCTCATTCAGATTTGATGGAGAAATTAAAACCTTTACAGAAAAGCAAAAGCTGAGAGTTCAGCACCACCAAACCAGCTTTACAACAAATGCTAAAGGAACTTCTCTAAGCAAGAAACACAAGAGAAGGAAAAGACCTATAATAACGAACCCAAAACAATTAAGAAAATGGGAATAGGAACATACATATCGATAATTACCTTAAATGTAAATGGACTAAATGCTTCCACCAAAAGACACAGATTGGTGGAACGGATACAAAAACAGGACCCATACATATGCTGTCTACAAGAGGCCTACTTCAGACCTAGAGACACATACAGACTGAAAGTAAGGGGATGGAAAAAGATATTCCATGCAAATGGAAAACAAAAGAAAGCTGGAGTAGCAATTCTCATATCAGACAAAATAGATTTTAAAATAAAGACTATTAGAAGAGACAAAGTGGGACACTACATAATGATCAAGGGATCGATCCAAGAAGAAGATATAACAATTGTAAATATTTATGCACCCAACATAGGAGAACCTCAATACATAAGGCAAATACTAACAGCCATAAAAGGGGAAATGGACAGTAACACATTCATAGTAAGGAACTTTAACACCCCACTTTCACCAATGGACTGATCATCCAAAATGAAAATAAATAAGGAAACACAAGCCTTAAATGATACATTAAACAAGATGGACTTAATTGATATTTATAGGACATTCCATCCAAAAGCAACAGAATACACATTTTTCTCAAATGCTCATGAAACATTCTCCAGGATAGATCATATCTTGGGTCACAAATCAAGCCTTGGTAAATTTAAGAAAATTGAAATTGTATCAAGTATCTTTTCTGACCACAATGCTATGAGACTAGATATCAATTACAGGAAAAGACCTGTAAAAAATAAAAACACATGGAGGCTAAACAATACACTACATAATAACGAAGTGACCACTGAAGAAATCAAAGAGCAATCAAATGACAATGGAGACACGACAACCCAAAACCTATAGGATGCAGAAAAAGCAGTTCTAAGAGGGAAGTTTATAGCAATACAATCCTACCTTAAGAAACAGGAAATATCTCGAATAAAAACCTAACCTTGCACCTAAAGCAATTAGAGAAAGAAGAACAAAAAAACCCCAAAGTTAGCAGAAGGAAAGAAATCATAAAGATCAGATCAGAAATAAATGAAAAAGAAATGAAGGAAATGATAGCAAAGATCAATAAAACTAAAAGCTGGTTCTTTGAGAAGATAAACAAAATTGATAAACCATTAGCCAGACTCATCAAGAAAAAAAGGGAGAAGACTCAAATCAATAGAATTAGAAATGAAAAAGGAGAAGTATTGACACTGCAGAAATACAAAAGATCATGAGAGATTACTACAAGCAACTCTATGCCAATAAAATGGACAACCTGGAAGAAATGGACAAATTCTTAGAAATGCACAACCTGCCAAGACTGAATCAGGAAGAAATAGAAAATATGAACAGACCAAGCACTGAAATTGGAACTGTGATTAAAAATCTTCCAACAAACAAAAGCTCAGGACCAGATGGCTTCACAGGCGAATTCTATTAAACATTTAGAGAAGAGCTAACAGCTACCCTTCTCAAACTCTTCCAAAATATAACAGAGGGAGGAACACTCCCAAACTCATTCTACGAGGCCACATCACACTGATACCAAAAACAGACAAGGATGTCACAAAGAAAGAAAACTACAGGCCAATATCACTGATAAACATAGATGCAAAAATCCTCATCAAAATACTAGCAAACAGAATCCAACAGCGCATTAAATGGATCATACACCATGATCAAGTTGGGTTTATTCCAGGAATGCAAGGATTCTTCAATATATGGAAATCAATCAATGTGATACACCATATTAACAAATTGAAGGAGAAAAACCATATGATCATCCCAATAGATGCAGAGAAAGCTTTCGACAAAATTCAACACCCATTATGATAAAAACCCTGCACAAAGTAGGCATAGAGGGAACTTTCCTCAACATAATAAAAGCCATATATGACAAACCCACGGCCAACATTGTCCTCAATGGTGAAAAACTGGAAGCATTTCCACTAAGATCAGGAACAAGACAAGGTTGCCCACTTTCAGCACTATTATTCAACATAGTTTTGGAAGTTTTAGCAACAGCGATCAGAGAAAAAAAGGAAATAAAAGTAATCCAAATTGGAAAAGAAGAAGTAAAGCTGTCACTGTTTGCAGATGACGTGATACTATACATAGAGAATCCTAAAGATGCTACCAGAAAACTACTAGAGCTAATCAATGAATTTGGTAAAATAGCAGGATACAAAATTAATGCGCAGAAATCTCTGGCATTCCTATACACTAATGATGACAAATCTGAAAGTGAAATCAAGAAAACACTCCCATTTACCATTACAACAAAAAGAATAAAATATCTAGGAATAAACCTACCTAAGGAGACAAAAGTCCTGTATGCAGAAAATTATAAGACATTGATGAAAGAAATTAAAGATGATACAAATAGATGGAGAGATATACCATGTTCTTGGATTGGAAGAATCATCATTGTGAAAATGACTCTACTACCCAAAGCAATCTACAGATTCAATGCAATCCCTATCAAACTACCACTGGCATTTTTCACAGAACTAGAACAAAAAATTTCACAATTTGTATGGAAGCACAAAAGACCCCGAATAGCCAAAGCAATCTTGAGAACTAAAAACGGAGCTGGAGGAATCAGGCTCCCTGACTTCAGACTATACAACAAAGCTACAGTAATCAAGACAGTATGGCACTGGCACAAAAACAGAAAGATAGATCAATGGAAAAGGATAGAAAGCCCAGAGATAAACACACATACATATAGTCACCTTAACTTTGATAAAGGAGGCAGGAATGTACAGTGGAGAAAAGACAGCCTCTTCAGTAAGTGGTGGGAAAACTGGACAGGAACATATAAAAGTATGAGATTAGATCACTCCCTAACACTGTACACAAAAATAAGCTCAAAATGGATTAAAGACCTAAATGTAAGACCAGAAACTAGAGGAAAACATAGGCAGAACACTCTATGACATAAATCACAGCAAGATCCTTCTTGACCCACCTCCTAGAGGAATGGAAATAAAAACAAAAATAAACACATGGGACCTAATGAAACTTCAAAGCTTTTGCACAGCAAAGGAAACCATAAATAAGACCAAAAGACAACCCTCAGAATGGGAGAAAATATTTGCAAATGAAGCAACTGACAGAGGATTAATCTCTAAAATTTATAAGCAGCACATGCAGCTCAATAACAAAAAAACAAACAACCCAATCCAAAAATGGGCAGAAGACCTAAATAGATATTTCTCCAAAGAAGATATACAGACTGCCAACAAACACATGAAAGAATGCTCAACATCATTAATCATTAGAGAAATGAAAATCAAAACTACAATGAGATATCATCTCACACCAGTCAGAATAGCCATCATCAAAAAATCTAGAAACAATAAATGCTGGAGCGGTTGTGGAGAAAAGGGAACACTCTTGCACTGCTGGTGGGAATGTGAATTGGTACAGTCACTCTGGAGAACAGTATGGAGGTTCCTTAAAAAACTACAAATAGAACTACCATATGACCCAGCAATCCCACTACTGGGCATATACCCTGAGAACACCATAATTCAAAAAGTGTCATGTACCAAAATGTTCATTGCAGCTCTATTTACAATAGCCCGGAGATGTAAACAACCTAAGTGTCAATCATCAGATGAATGGATAAAGAAGATGTGGCACATATATACAATGGAATATTACTCAGCCATAAAAAGAAACAAAACTGAGCTATTTGTAATGAGATGGATGGACCTAGAGTCTGTCATACAGAGTGAAGTAAGTCAGAAAGAGAAAGACAAATACCGTATGCTAACACATATATATATGGAATTTAAGAAAAAAAAAATGTCATGAAGAACCTAGGGGTAAGACAGGAATAAAGACACAGACCTACTAGAGAATGGACTTGAGGATATGGGGAGGGGGAAGGGTGATCTGTGACAAAACGAGAGAGTGGCATGGACATATATACACTACCAAACGTAAAATAGATAGCTAGTGGGAAGCAGCCGCATAGCACAGGGAGATCAGCTCGGTGGTTTGTGGCCACCTAGAGGGGTGGGATAGGGAGGGTGGGAGGGAGGGAGACTCAAGAGAGAAGAGATATGGGAACATATGTATATGTATAACCGATTCACTTTGTTATAAAGCAGAAACTAACACACCATTGTAAAGCAATTATACTCCAATAAAGATGTAAAAAAAAATGTAAAATGGAGTTAGAGTCCAGTCGTTTGTTTTATTTTTTTTTTATAAGAGGCAAGACAAAAGTGCATGACTCAATGGATTATATATATTTAGGTACAAAATTGGTAGACATCAGAGATTTGTGGTCTACAGTTTGAAGAATAGAAGAAAAACAATTTCAGAAAGGAATGTGAATTAATTTCAATGAAAAACAACTAACCGTATATGCCAATATTTTCCAGAGCCACATGACATTCAGGTCAATCTTAAATTTATAATGAAATAAGGTTTATACAGTTAAAAGTTACATATAGCCTAGAGATGAGTTCTAAAGAACTTTCAAGATGCTATCGAATGTCACCTTTATATCACCTTTATATGCCAAATAGAGAAGTCTTAAATACTGTACAGCAGAGAGAACTATATTCAATATCTTATAATATCCTATAAGAGTGGAATGTGGGAAAGAATATATATATGTATAAAGAATATGGAAAAGAATACATATATATGTATATACATATATATAACTGAATCACTTTGTTGTACATCTGAAACATTGAACTATAATAATAATAAAAATAATAAACTTGACCCAAAACATCCACTTTAAAAACCTCTCTCCTCTTTCATTTCTCTTCACTTTTGTTGAAAATCTAGTGACCACAGAATGAGTAAACAATAAAATAATATATTTTATACTTACTTTCTAAAGTAGAAAGGCAGACAACTTTTTGTTTTTAATTTAGCATCAAAAGTAAGCATTTAGTCCTTGCCAGGAAGTAAACTAGGTTGGCTACGTGCTAACACCCTCACCAGTTAAAAGATGAAATCTTGCCTCCTACGATGCAAGGAGGGATTCAGCAGCATGCTCTCCTCCAGCAAAGCTTCCAAGCTCTTCCTCTTCTCACTCGCTCAATATGCCTGGTCACTTATCATCAGAAAACAAATATCACCCCCATCTCAAAGGATCTCAAAGCTTAAGGGATATGAAAAATTGGTCTTCCTCACACAAAGGATACATCTACATTGAGAAATTCCCATAATGGTTCCATAGGTACAGAGACCAGGGTGCCAACTGCACAAACTCATCCAGGTGCCTCTAAACCGACATTTTAGGTTCAATTAGATGGCTGTTATCTACTTCCACATCCCCAAGTTCCTTGCTTCTTTATTTACTGCTTTTTGTTTCTCCTATACGCTCTGCTTGCAGTAGTCATGATAAGAATATGTCTGGTTTGATGAAAGCAAGATTATTGGATATAAAGTGTTTCTATATAAATTTTATACCCACATTACCATCCCACGAGTAAGAGGAAGAGATGGATTATTCATATGTGATAAAAGGTAGGAACTATACTAGGCACTTACATTTCATTCTAGAAAGGAGGAAACTCACCCTCAATGTGATGTGCATGTCCCAGCTGGAATCCAATCCCAGGTGAATTTTTCTCTAAACTCTGAATGCTAATATAATGTGACGTGTTTTGTATTTCTTCATTGTCTTTCAATCCATATTGTATGCACCTCCCATTGATTTATATTTGGGTTATTTCCTTTTATTATTATCTGAATGGTGATTTAGGGAAGGTAAAATTTTGTTAATACTAGAAAAATAATTAAAAATGTAAACATTTGTATATAACTATAAATCATTTTGGATTTTAAATGATACATTATTAAATAAAGGTTATCTGATTATATAGGTGATGGCTTATGGAGGATTCAGTTTACCTTTCTTGTATTTTATAACTCTTTTGTAAAAGTCCTTTTACTAAGGACTAAGAAAACATTATTTTTAAAAAGATAACTAGATTGAAGGGCAAATTTGTTACTTTCTTGGTAGGTTCAAACTAAGTAAAAGCCTTAGAACTCTGTTTTTAACTGAAAAATGATTGAACTTTAATCTTATATATGAATACATATATGTCTATTAAATTCAAAGAGATTTGAATGTTTATTATCTAGAATTTACATAATGAATAATATGAAGAATTCTAAGGATCTACAGATACGAATCTTTCACTTAATGTCAGTTATATTTACTCCCTGTTAGTTCTCTTACCCATAAAAAGGAAATAATAAATCTTCATAAGGTTATTTTGATAATTCAGTGACTTTAAAATTGATGATATGAGTGAAAAGATTAGCCAAGTATTTGGCATATTATAAGCACTCAGTATATGGAAGCTACTATATAAAATAGGAAAAACCATTAGAGAGGTTTCTTCATTCATGAATATTATGGACAAGCTATTAATTATGACCAAGTGATCAAATGATGTTCATGTAGGTTTCAGAGAAGTGAGTTAATTTTGGAGTCATATAATTTCAGGGCTGGAAAGAATACTGGAGAGAAAATCCAGTAATTTCCATTATATACGTGTAGGCAGAAGGATGGGAGGAGGGGCGAACATGCCCTCGCACCAGGGAATCAGAACCTTTGGAGGATGTATACTTGCAATTTGAGAAGTATCTTCAAGTTACTTACAGTTTATATGATATAATCTACTTAAGAACCCCACGTCATTTCCCATTCTTGTAGGTATATACAAATGAGAATAAGCAAACACATATGGGCATTACGACCCAGGAATGGTAAGTAATATATCTGCAGCCCCATAACATGTAACAGCAATGTAAGAAGTGCCCACAAGGACTTCTGACTTCTAATCTCGTGCGTCCTTCCTTTTTTTTTAAAAGGACCATTGCACGACAGAATGGAATTGCTTCCTTTTACTATCTACTTACACTAAAGTTGTACTATTCTCAGCCAAAGAATTATAAATAGCTTTGGGAAAGATTGTTTTTAAAACAAAACCTGGCTTAAATGAGCCCACAGTACACACCCTATGCTCTGCTTTCCCAGGAGTCATGGCTGCACCCTGACAACCAGGGCAAAGGCCCTGATTCAACAGAGAAGGACCATCTTTGATCTCGGTGGGAAACATCCTTTTTAAGCACCACTGGAAGTGATTTCAAAGAGCAGGTACTTTTAGCTTTATCTCAAAGTTAGAAGAGGTGTGTGTGCACAGGCCTGTGTGTAGGTGGGGTATGCGTGTGTTTATGTGCGAAAGAGAGAGAGAGACCCGGATATCCATGTGTGTTTAATCCTCTTGGTTTATTTTTATGAATCTGTATCATGTATTCTGTAATACATGTAATCTGTATCAGATTACACAACAAATAGCTCATGAGGTAAACAGCAAATAAAACTAAAATAGCATTTTTATTAATTAAGGTAATTTTTTCAAGGTATACTTGAAGGTATTAACACCAGATAATATGAAAAAACAAACAGGAAAAAAATTCACCCACTGAAGCCAAGCTCTCTGTCTATACTGGGAAAAGACTGCCCTTTCAAAATCAGATTAACTACCGGTAAATACCCAGCACTTTTCATTTAAATAAAGCTTGAGTACTTTTCTGTTTCCTTGTTTCCTGAAAAATAGATTTAAAGAAAGCATTAGGCTCCTTTCCAACAACAGGAACTCATAAGAAGAGAAACAGTTCCAATAATAAACTGGTTGGAAAAAGTGACCTCTCTGCAAGGTGCTGTATTCATCCTGGTACCATAGCTCCCATCCCTGTAAGCCTTTCTGTCCACAGTTCAGCAGAATACTGGAACTGGAGCAGGCTCTGCACCCGGGCAGAGGAACAGAATCCTATTACCTGTGCACCGACGCCCACCTTCCAGGGCTAACCGACTCTTCCCACTGTGCAATTAGTATTTTACCTAGATTTCTAAGAAGGGTTGTAACTACCTTGTCCATAAGATTGCATGATTTTGTTGATGGGGAGAAACAACCTTTAAGGAAAATAAAACAAAGCAAGCAAACCGAAAACACACACATTTTACCCGCTAGGTGAGAGAGGCAGCTCCTCTTGTTCGGTCTTTCTTAATAGTATGCTGATAAAATTATACATAAGTAGAAAAATAAGCTTCTCGCTGCAGTTATAACAGTTTAATCATCCCCAAAGCTGTTTAAATGCTTTAGAATCAGATAGTCCATGTTTCCATCCCCAGCAATGCTACTTTCTAATATGTGACCTCAGGAGAGTTGCCAGATGTTTCCAGCTTCAGTTTCCCCACCTGTGAAATGGGGCGATTAGCAGTAATGACTTTCCAGGCAGTGTTTTGCTGGAGTCCAGGTTCCAGATGGCCCAGGAGCCACTATGCGCATCTCTTCCAGACTCTGCCTTCTGTGACCTCACACTGGGAGATGGAATTCTGCCATCTTGGGGATTTTGCACCACAGAAATTGGCAAATACTTTTTTTTTTTTTCTAAAGAGCTGTAGTTAAACATCTGCCAGTACAAAACTGCTCTGAAGGTTGTGATAAATTGTAAATGACGCAGAAGCTTTAGCACAGGTAAATGTTTAGTGGTTTATAGCTGCCACTTTTTACCCTGGTGAAGTTAGCACTTGTTCTCTTCCAATACTTCCCAAAACAACCTACAGGTTTTAGCCTGACAGCTGTATAGCTATCACTAAAGAGAAACAAAAGGAATTTGAGAGCCAGTAGGAGAAAAGGAAAGAAAAATATCTCAGCCACACCCATACCTGTACATGAAGTACATGGCCACAAAAAACATCTGCCCTGATGAATCTATGTTTTGTCATCTGAGAAATAAATAGGTAAATACTTCCTTGCAGAGTCTGTATAGAGGAAACTGAAAAAGTAAAATTAAAAGACCTAGCTTGTAAAACATTTAGGGGAAGCAATTTAATTTCCTACCATTTTGATCTGGAGATTCCAGAAGCTTCAAATAACTATAATGACAAAAGACAATGTATTTCCCACTTCACTCAATCCCAGAGATGCCTCTTAGGATGGTATAGTAGCCAACAAACATCACACCTCTCAGGTGATTCTTCCTCAGCTAAGGGCTTTGCTCACCTGAGCACTCAACAAATACAAGGAAGTGCTGAGCAGGCAAAACCTCAAATAAAACTTCCCTGAAGGGGAGGAAGTGCTTGCAGAAAAAAATTAACAACTACTAACCTGCCAAAAAGCCACTTCACACACAGTAGTAAAGAAAAAAAAGACAATAATCAAATATTAGCTATTACGACTATTAACTACAATACAAAGAAATTTAAATTTGCTTGTCAATGACGCATAAGAAAGTGTTGTAGTCTTAGGTAAATAAAACGTTGTACTTCAGAAGAGCATGCTAAGTACTGAAGGGAAACTAGTCAGTGATTTCTGGGGTACATGTTGCTTTGATTAAATATTTTTCATAATAGTAATTTGAGCTTGGAATTTTTTTGCCCCAACTTGCAAAACATGTTTTCCTGTTTGCAAATTAAGTCCTAGATGTGCATATAGCAGTCATCTTAGGTAAAATCACTGAGGTGTTTTAAATTTTAGTTTGGGTCTTATGTAATCTTACCCAGCCCACCCACTGCTTATTCATCAAGGACTATTCACAGAAAAATAAGGGGCGACAGAGAATATACACCCTGTTGGAAATTTGTAATAAGACAATCTAATTTACAAAGCCCTTTTCTCTTATAAAGGCATTGGGGAGCAACATAATGAAAAGACTGCCATAAAATTAAGAGAATCTATTTTCTAATCTCATTTGAAAAGTTGGCTGAGATCTTAATGTAATAGCTATGTTATTTTAATAGTTTTTCTCTTCCTGTTTTTCTTCGTACATCCTATAGACTCCTTAACGACTTCTGGCCATTTCTTTTAAAGTGTACTTTGTATCATTAAATGCAAATTGTTTCTATAGGTCTGCATAAAGGACTCTTTATGCAGACCTATAGAAATGGTCTATAGAATGACCTATAGAATGGTCAGGGCATGCAGTAACTGACCATTCATATGTTGAGGAAGGAGTGAAATGCCCTCCTGCATAACTTGAAAAACCATCAAAAGAGGTGTTTTTTGTTTGTTTGTTTGCCAAAGTTGAAAAAAAGAAAATAAACCAAATTGACTTATGTTGATCCTAAAATAGTCACTCAGCTATTTTCCATCATATTTTCCAGTAACCCAGCCCCACCCCCACTCCCAATTCCCAATGTACAGCATCCCAGGAGGTGAATGACCGCTTTCTGAGTTCCAGGAACCCTGGAATTCAGTCTACGCACCTCACATCACAGTAATTTTCTGAGAGTAACTCTCTCTCTCTCTCTCTCTCTTCTCAAGTGTTCCTGTTTATCTGGGAAGAATTGTGCTTCTTTTCACTCCAATCACAGTGGGAGAATGTTTTTGTGCCATGACAGGAGAAGGTCCTCCTTTTGTTTTCTCACCTACTCCACTAAAGACCCTCACCAGGCTCAGCCCCCTCTTATCACATTGTCACATTCTGTCTCCTTCCTTCTCCCATGGCCCCCAACCACTCGTGGGCCATGTAGACACCTGCAATCACTCACAGACAGACTTGGACTTTTCTTGGTAAGTTTCATGTGTTCTCACCCTCCACACTGGGCCTCCACCCCCAGCTACAAGGTAATTCCCTTGAAGTCAAGGAAAACTACAGAGAAATATCATTTAAAGACAAATTGGGGGTCACTTAGGACCTGTACAGGAAATAGAAAGCACCATGGAGATTTAAATAGAAAATAAATTCTTAGAAGAAATTCACTGCTTCAAAAAATGTTTTGGAAAAAATTTAGTGGGTCTCCAGGAATGTATCACAGAATGGAAAACAAGGGACACATCAGTGATCTGATTCCTATAAGACCATTACCAAAACCATCAAGTTCAAAGATCAGAGCTGTGATCTAGGAAACAGGGCAGCTAGAAACCAGAGGTGTGCACCATGGGAGTCACGGAGCAACTGTCTCTCATCACTGGGAAGCTTGAGCATGACCATTGTATGCCCTGCAGAAAGACTTCTCACCTTGACAGTGCTGCTAAAATCTCAGACGAAGGTCAAGGTGACAAGTAGACACCTCCATTTTATTTCACTGTTCCACATTGCAAGGGTGACCAGAACTCAGTTGCAAACAGACCAAAGAGTCCAGTTTTCGCTTTCTAATCTTTGCAGTACCCAGCAGGATGGGGGGTGGAAGGGCTGAGAATTGAGCAGCTGGTGCACAGCATACATACACTATTTCCCTGGTACAGCACAAGGGCATTGACATGAATCACATCTAATCCTCACAAACCTCCCTGTACTTGAAAATATTCCCCACATATTGGTGACAAGGAAATTGAGATCCAGGAAAAAGGTGTTGGTAAATTATGTTTATTGAACACCTACTTGTGCCAGACACAGTTCTAGATCATTTATATACATGATTTCCCTTAATCCTTCTATCTTATAATAGCATGATTATACAGACGATATTGAGGCTCAGAGAGGTGAAATATTTTCACCTGTGTAATACAGAAGCAGAAAAGTTGCCATTCAAATCCTTGTTGTCTGACAACAAAGCCCATAATCTTTTCATCAATACATTTTTTTAAAGATACTTTGCTATTTTGTTTCCTTTGTTGTTAAGCATACTGTGAAGTGATCATAGTAACATATTGATTCATTGACACTAAGTTCCTGAATAACTGCTCTTGAGTAAGAACGCCTCACATTGCTTTCTTCATGGATAGAATTAATTCCCTATTCTATCCTCTATATAATTCCTCTATAGTCTAGAAAACAAATTGTCTAAATAAATTGTGATATTATAAAGACTTTGTGACACAATATAAATTGGCTCTTTACATTTCCACATACAGAGATGCACTGTTTTGCTAAATGAGGGCCTACTAACCTAGGGGATCCTAATTTTTATACAAATGCACACACATTACAGTATGTGTTCTCCTGCCATTTTATCTTATATACCGAGAATGGTAACTTTTAAAAGATTTCCTTTCTCTTACCAATAATTCTCAATTTTTTATAGTAACTAAATAGAGTTAGATTGTTGAAGGCCAGGAAAATATATGCCAGACTTTATGTAGCCGGAGAATAATTTTATTTCAACAGCATCACTCTTGCAGTGAGAAATGGCTCTCCCAACACTGAGGCTGGATGAGTAAGACTGATGAAACATGACTCTGTTATCTCAAAGGCACATGACTGACTTATGGGGTGAGCAGCCTAGGTGTGCTGAGTGCCTCTGGCTCTGAGAAAGTATCAACATCTTTTCCTTTTTGACCCTTGTAGGCTCAGCACACAGGTTTGTGGTCAAAAGAGTATGGATGAGATTAATGGATTGAGGGCATTTGGCCTCCATAAAAATTTTAAACAAACAAATAAACCAAAAGCAAATTTTGATAGCTGACTTGGGATTTTATCTGGAAGGCCACGACTTATGAACACGATATTCTGACAAGACAGTACTTTTATGAATGAGTGAAGGTGAACGACCTATGAAGTATGCAGTCTGGGCTGGCAGGAGCCCAGAGACGTGGCCGAGGAGATATTGGCATGCCTTTCCCAGGCAAGCTGCCAACTAGCTCTTAGAAGGGAAACTTTTTTTTCAGTTTCATCATAGAGCAGAACTATTAACAACACTGACAACTGAAAACAGTCTGTTTTACTGAAAACTAGACTGGGTGGTAAATTAGAGATGTCTAATCATAAAAACAGGTAGCTGTATCATGGGAGAAAGATTGGCAAGACCTTCAGCTGAATAAGAAGTGGTATCAGAACACCCCAGATTATAAGGAACAAAAGCAACTTGAGATTTAATTCCAAGCACTTTTCCTTCAGTAAAGATAAGGAGATCTGTTTTTCCTTGAGACGAAGCTTTGTTTTATTCTTATGCTCTTCTACTCCCCACCGCCACCCCCCTCAGCGCCTCAGCACCCTCCAGAAGAATTATGTTTGCCTTAAGACATTCAGTGTTCTTATCACGCGCACAGTTTTGGAAGTAATTAAGTCATGCTGTATTAGTCAGGATTCTCCAGAGAAATGAAAGCAACGAATACATGTATATACGTGGAAAGAGAGAGACTGATTTTAAGGAATTGGCTCCTGTGATTATGGAGACTGGCGAGTCCAAATTCTGCAGAGTGGTCCAGCAGACTGGAAACCCAGGAGAGCAATGTTGCTTTGAAGTCTGCATATTATCCGCAGGCAGAATCCCCCCTTGCTGGTGGGTAGCCAGGTCAGCCTTTGTTCTGTTTAGGTCTTGACGGATTGGCTGGATCCCACCCATACTATGGAGTGCAATCTGCTTTACACAAAGCTCACCAATTTAAATGTTAATCATGTCCAAAAACATCCTCACAGAAACGTACAGAATAATGTTTCACCAAATGTCTGGGCACCATGGCCCAGCCGAGCTGACACATAAAATTACCTACCACACATGCTACCAATGAGAATATTTTTGATAGTAAAACTAGGTTAGATTAATATTTGTACAAAAAAAAGCAACTACTCTAGGGTAAAATGAAAATACATGAAGAAGGAATTAGCACATTCTTTAGATTATTGAACCCAGTGAGAAATAGAGCAATTGTTGGTAGCTGGGTCATTACACTGGCAAGCAAAATTGGTGCCATGTTCATCACACTGTTGACTAGCAGAAATGAAGAAAAAATCATGAAATACCATATAAAATAGAGTTTATCTAATTTTTAAAAGAGCACATTAGGCAAGAATGCTTTATTTAAATAGAAAAGATTAAAAGCAGGTTTCTTTAAAACCTTTTCAAACTGCCCTGGACATTTTTGGACCTTCTGTAAACTGAAGTTATTTTTATACATTCATTCTACTTACTCAGCATAAAAGAAATATAGTTATATAAATATAGAGTCACGGAAGTGCAGAATTGTTGAATGTGAACGTTAGAACAGCCTTACATAATACATAATCTGACCCCCTTCTTTTTATAAATGAAGAGGCAGAAGCCCAGAGAGGTGAAATGACTTATTTTAGGTGACATAACCAGATTAAAATGAACTCTGCTGCTTCCTAGTTCATACTTTCCTCATTAAACCTGTGTTTTTACAAAAAAGCCTCCAACTGAAGAGAATATTTTTTAAATAATAATTCAGATATTATTCTAGGTGAATTGGTCAAAGGAATTGACTCTCATGCCCTGACAAAATAAGCAAAAATCAAACCAATAAAACCCAGTAAAATACTATAAGCAAAAGGGGGGAAAAATCAACAATCTTTAGAAAACTCTTCCAAAGAAACAAACCAATTTTGACATGGCTCAGTATGATTTCTTCCTTCCCCCATTCTTAAAAAGCTATTCTGCTGGGAAGATTAAATGTAAAAAACCTTGAACTTTTGTACAACTACCCTCAATGGGGAACAGCATACAGTAGAGTAAATAGTTAGGCTGGAGAAGAGAAGAAGGAGGAAGTGGAGAAGGAGGAGGAGAGCAGGAGAAGAAGAAGATGGAGAAGAAGAAGAAGAAGAAGGAGAAGAAGAGGAAGAAGAAGAAAAAGAAGAAGAAGAAGAAGAAGAAGAACAAGAAGAAGAAGAAGAAGAAGGAGGAGAAGAAGATGAAGATTTCAAGCATTGAACTTTTACCTTCAGAAGTTCAGACAAAGCAGGAACTACCTGAGAGTCTCATTCTTCGCCAAGTTGTCTACCTGCAATGGGAAATAATAAAAACTCAGAAGGTATTCTCTCGTGGGCATAGGTTACACTCATAACTCTGAAAATTGAATTTTGACAAAAGGTATTGAAAAACTATGAGGCAAAAATGAACAGAGCTATAGTATTAAGAGTTGCTGCTCAGAGCTCCAGCCTCAACCCCTTACCTTCAAGTGTGTATTGAAAGAGAACCAAAAAGTTATGAAGAAAGTGAGAACCATGCCATATCAAAGGAATGGCCTGAGAATGTTAGAAGAGTCATATGACCATTATGCCCACTGGCCAGAGAAGAAACAGAGGGAGGGAGAAACATCTCAAGCTGCAGATAAAAGTACTCAGATGGGTATGGGATGGGGTAGGGGAGGAAGAAAAAAATAACCTAAGTGGAGCAGGGAAACCCTTTTAAGTTCTCCTTATAGAAAACTTAATAAGACCATCAATTCACTTGAGTGAATTTAGCGAAAAGATGTTGTCAGGCAAAAAAAGATGTTACAAAAACAAAGAAAAATAGCAATTAAAAACAAAGACAGCATAACTAATGCACCATTCTGGTGGAGCATAATGATCATGAAGGAGGTTATGCATGTGTGGGAACAAGAAGTATATGGAAATTTCTGCACCTCACTCTCAATTTTGCTTTGAAAGTAAACCTTCTATTAAAATACCTTTAAAATTAAATATTAAAAATGACAACAAAATGAGGATGGGGTAACATCAAAACAGGACAGATAGATATGGTAGAAATGTCTAAACAAGGCTAGAATTTGAATTACTGACATAGAGGTTCAGCTGGAGGTAGACTGAATGCTAGGAAAGAGCCCAGAGATTAGAGCCTTCAACACAAAGATAATTCATCAGGAGCACGAAGGAACCTTTGAATAAGCCATGTCCCTCAATTTGAGAACTCAGCCAATGGAAGAGGGAAAAAAAGGAATTTAAATATATAACAGAAGTGTATTTTCTCTAAATAAAGACCTGAGTCTGCAAGGATAAAGGCCAAAATATTTTCCCAGGGGGAATAAAAACTGATACAGAGCAATTAACACTGACTTATCTTGGATAAGTTATTGAACTTCAAGGATAATGGAAGGACTATTCAAACATTAAGTAAGTAAAGCAAGTCACTTTCAAAGATCAAAGTGGTGAACCAAACAAATAGTTTCTGTCTGCATAGACCTCACATTTCAGTGGGGAAGAAAGACAATGGAAATATCATACAATGACTGGCAGTTTTAAAGATTCCTGCAAGGAAAAACAAAGCCATATAAGGAGATAGAGAATGACAAGGAGTGATCTCAATGGAAATCTTAGTTCATAAAATGATTCCATCTTGGAAAAACTGTACATTTGTTAAGATGTGTTTCTCCTCTGGACACTGTACAGTAAATAGGACCCTTATCTATGGAGCTGGTTGATAATAAGCTATAGTCAACTGACCAAACTACTGACCAAATAATTCTCTGTTTGATGGAGACCAAGAAAGGTAATTCCATCACCAAGGAAGTTCCTGTCTGGATCAACTTTCAGTGGTTAAAGGGGCTGACTTATTACAGAGCAATTGAGCATTGGCTGTTATTTTTCTTTTTTTGACAGAAGTTAAAATATTTCATCAGATATGATAGAGATAATACCCAAACATCCTGCCTTGATTCCCCACCCCCTTACGATGAAATATCACACAGTAATTATGTTATATTTTATGGAAATTGGAATTTTACAGATGTAATTTCAGCTACTAATCAATTGACTGTGATTTAATCAAAAAGGAGATTATCGAAGATAATAAATGCAAATTGTCCAAACTGATAGGTTTGTGATGATTTACTATATAGAAAGAAAAAACTAGCATAGTAATTTTATTGTGCATTCCACGTAAAGGCAATGATAAAAATGCAAGTGGTGCAAATAGTGTAAATAGCCCATAAGGCAGAAACTCAGATTTGTTCCTTATTTGCTGTTAACTGGATTTGTGATGTGGATGAGAAATGTTTTCTCACTGACTCAGTTTCAGAATTTGTAGAACAATGAGGTTAGACTAGCTGCTGTCTAAAATACCTCTCACCTCCTACATTCTGTGACACACTGGGTGATTACACCTGTCAGGTGTAAACTTTCAATCACATCACCTAACGTGACATTCACTACAGCCACCTTTCTCAGTGAAGGCATCTCCTCATTGTCCAGAGTGGTCACTCCATGGATTTTGTTGGCTCAATTTGAGGCAAGCACCCAATTCTTCAGATTCCTAATATATACCCACATTATCTCCATGATTCATTTTGGGAGACATGATAATTTATTTATCTTATTTTGAGAAGTATCATTAATTTGGGGAATTTGGGTAGAAGTGTGAAGTTATATTTTCAAAATACTCTTCCCCCACGTTGCCCCATTCAACCTTGCCCTGGTTACACTTCCATAAGCACCCTTTTAGCTATTAAAGAAGACATTTATTTTGGTACTTGGTCATCTGGCCCAGAGCTTTCATAATTAATAAATTATAGAGGAAGTAAAACAATAGGCAAATAAATGACAATTATCTTAACTAATTTTGTTTTTACACTCTACAAGTAACTTCCTCAGTCTACCTACACACTCCAAGACCTCAGATTCCTAACTCCAAATTTGGATTGAGAATCCTCAACTATGTACTGGGAAGGAGTAAACCTACTCTTGTTGAGGTAAAGGGTAAACCTCTATAGGAAGAGTGAGATTCTTCAGTGATAAGCAGTTATAACACACAGTGGTACTAATAAATACTTGTGATTGATGTGTGGAAAATTATCCTGCTTAAAGAAAATTATCTTTAGCATACTGCTAGCATTAGATGGATTAGGAAATAACTGAAGATATAATCAAAGCTTTAAACAAAAATGTTTAGCATTACACTACCCAAGATAGCCACAGTATGTAAATGGGCAATGATTATCAGTAGGTAATTGGTTAATTAAATTATGCCACATTTACTTAGTAGAATAATATAGTCATTTAAAAGATGGTTATTATGTGTTAATATAGAAAACTATATATGCAAAGGAATAAAACCAAATTCTTCTGTAGTTATATTTGGATGAAAGGATCATGAGTAGATTTTATTCTGTTTGCTTAACTACACTTTTAGGCTGTATTATATGACTGTTTAGTTCATATGTAAGTTTTAAAAATTTTTAAACCATGCTAAAACTATACAATTTCTAGATTCATTACTAAGCATCATGCATGTTGTAACTCGGTGTGCAGTGGTATATGTGTGTAGTGTGTGTGTGCATGTATGTTGTACTCTGTGTGTGTGCATGTACTTGCCATTTCTCCTGTGGCCTTGGTTGGCACCATCACTGAGGTCAGCGAGGTATGACTTGACCCAGGCATCCGTAGACACCTGGCAGATCTGCCCTGTGAGTCAGTCCTCAGAGTTGCATGCAGGCGGATGTACTGGACACCTTCCCAACTCACCACGTGAGTCAACACCCTTTACCTTACCCAGCAATGCCAGCTCCGTGTCAATGGAGAAAGCATGGTGGTCAGCAAGGGAGCGCTAATGACATCAGATCATGAAGGAGGCTAAGTGGAGATAGGAGACTGGTAATGGATTTCTCTGTGGAATAACCTGGAAGGATTCCTTCTTTGTGGAATAACCTAGGAATGTTATTGTAGAAAGTGCAGTGGCCACTTAACTCCTACTCCTGCCATGAGGGAATTTGGGGTTCGGGAGAGGAAAGGGTGTCTAAGACCTAGTGGGAAGAAGCAGAAATAGAGAGGAAGGAGCCCATGATTCAGAATCTCATGTCCTGGGTCCATATCTTGAGTGTGCCCCTAAGTGGTGTTTCCCTTGAGCAAATTGCAGTCCTCCTGAACCAGTGGTTATGGTCACTAATCTCATGTTTACTAAGTCAACGTTCCCAAATGGTCCAGCCCTCTCTTTTATCTGATCACAGTGTTGCCCTTTCAGAATTTATGGTCCACTTTTGGCAGAATTGGGTAGTTAGACTTTGCTCTCCTGAATCTTTATATGATAATCCATGATTCTTTTCCACTTCTTTGCCCTTCCCTTCAAAAAAGTCAAATTAACCTCATTTTGGAATGTATAGCCTGTCTGTTTCCTGCCACTTCAACCTCTTACCTAAGAAAGGTAACTGAGGGCTGTGGTAAAATCAAAGACCGAATGTCAAGGCACCTTTTCCTCACTGTCACTCTCTAGAGCAGATGAACTTTACCTTGACAAGAGATTCTGTAATGCACATATTGTTATATTTTGGTTTCTACTCATTTACTTAACCAACATTTATTTGGTGCCAGTTCTGTGCCAACCTCCATCCTAGGTATGGGATTAAATAGACATGGTCTCTACTCTCATGAATGAAGGTTCACGTGAGAGATGCTCTCTGGAGAAAACAGGCAGAGTGCTCTGAGGACCTATTAAGAGCTGAATTGTGCCCCTCCCGCAAATTCGTATGTTGAAGCCCAAAGCCCCAGTGCCCCCAAATGTGACCTTACTGGGAAATGGGGTCTTTAAAGAGGTAACTAAGGTTAAATGAGGACATTATTGTTGGCCCTAATCCAATATGACTGATGTCCTTATAAAAAGAGATTAGGACACAGACACACACAGAGGAAAGACCACTGTGAGGACACAGTGAGATGGGGGTCATCCACAAGCCAAGGGGAGAGGTCTCAGCAGAAACTAACCCAGCTGACACCTTGACCTCAGGTTTCTACCTCCAGAGCTGTGAGAGAATAAATTTCTGTTGCTTAAGCCACATAGTTTATGCTACTTGACTATGGCCTAGTGCTGAGGATTTCCTGTAAGAAAGACTCACTCTTCTTAAGTTTTGTCTCCTCAATCACTTTCTTATTTAAGGGATATGAAAAGATGCTTGTTCAAACTCTTTTGGGAGCTTGTTTCCTCCAGAATCTCTTTCTTTGGTCCTTTCTGTTAGGAGATTGGCAGTGTATGTCCAGATGTAAAGTCCTGCATGAATTCAAATAAATCTTCAAGGCTCTCTGTGAACTTCCTGTCACTTTTCACTCTTTAATTTCTCCTGGTGCACTTAATCCCATTGTTTCAAGCACTGTGCCTTCCCCCCTTCTTTTCTTTCTCCTGGAACATGGAAGTCGGCACCCTCCCTCTCACCTCTCCCCACCTCCTCAGCTGGCTTGGACCCCTTGCTTTCCTTCTTACTTCTTCCACTTCAGAAATAGCTACTTCTTTTGAAATCTCTCTGTCCAAGGTTTCCCTGCTGCTTTATTGCTACGTTTTTCAACACTGGTGACTTTCCCTGTTTCTTATCACCTTAAATAGTTTTTACCCCAACGTGAAATGCACATTTTCCTCCTATCAGACCTTCCATTCCAGATCCCTTTCTTGACTGCTATTCTGTTTTTATGGCTTTTCATTTTGAGCCTCTATAATGGTGGGGTTTTTTATGATAAACTTATTGGCATTTTGAGTTGATAATTCTAGTCAAGAAATTTCAGAAAGTCTACCAGGCAGAAACATTCTCTATCCATCTGTCAACTAGCCTTTATATTCCACATTTGAGGAGAGGGAGATCTCAGAAATCAAGGAAGATCAGTGAATAGTTTAGGGGCAGATGCACAAATGATGGATAGAAGGGGAAACACCTCCTTTCCACACTCTCGGCATGTGCCACTCACTGAGAACTAAATGGATTTTATCCTCTTAGTACTTTGTAAAGTAGATAAGAGAGAACAGGTATATTGTCATGAGAAAGGTGTAGACAAGCAAAGAAAGAAAGAAAAACGGTCAGTGTGAGTAAGGCACACAGGAAGTTCTCATCAGATCTGGAGCTCAGTTTTCCCAGTCTCACCGGAATTTGCTTTCCATGAAACCATCAGATTCTGACTCAGTACACATATATATGGAGCATCTGCTGATAAATTATGCATTGCCACAAGCACATAACAAAACCTCTGCTTTCTCCTTTGTCTCCATAGTGACATCTAAAGACGTGGCTGGACCAGCTAAAGCCTGGTGTTGGAGGGTCACTCCTGTGAGCAGACCTCCTTAGGGTAACACATCAGGCTCTGGGATTCTGCAGTAGGCGCATCCTCCATGGGACTCAGACTCCCCAGGCCTCAAGTCCACCCAGAGCCTTCACACAGCTGCACAGAGGCAAGATTACCCCAGGGTCTTTTACCAGGCAAATTTTGGAGAACACCTATTTCCCCCTTTCTTTCTTCAATCTCTCCATTTGGTCTTGTTTTCTTTTAGAACATGTTTTCTTAATTTTCTTAGCTTCTATGGTTTTCTCTTTTAATACCATACAGAATTTTGTCACCTTTTCTAATGTAAACCATTCACCCTCAAATAAAGATTTCTTCCACAAAGAATTGTACTGTCAGTTTGGTATTGTACGAAGTTATAAAAGAGCTCTTAAGATGTACTCTGAAAGAGAAATGGTGAGAAACACTACATCAGAAAGCACTTTGAGGAGATCCACAACACCATTTTCAATCAGTGACATTCTGATTGGAATCCAAAAAGGACAATTAAAATTATCTGTTGTGCTTTGGATTAAAGGGATGGAAAGATGAACAGAGTCAACCTGAGTCAAACCAAGTCAACTCTAGTGAAAGCAGGGAGGAGACAACGGTACAAATCCGAGTGATCGAGGGTAAAATTTGTTTTCTCAAAATTTGTTAATAGAATATCACAAATTATTAACTGCAGTAACTTGCCCAAATGCGAGTGCCTTTGGGTCAATTCTGACATAATATCTGAACAAGTCATTTAGACTCTTCATTTTATATAATCCCTATAATTTTATAGGAATTATATAAAATCCCAGTGAAAATGTAATATCTAAAATGAACTTTGTCTGTACCCAAATAATTTTTACTAAAGAATTGTGAGTTCAGAGACCTTTGCAACCATAGCAGCAACACACAAAATTTACCAGATTTATTTTCTTTTAGTTCGTGTTTTTCTATGTAATTTGATAGTGGATTTGACATCCTAAATTCTTTATTTAAATAGGATTTTGGTGAAAGATTCATTAAATCTCGAAACTATCTTAGCTCTAAGGGCATTTAAGACATAAGATCTGACTTACTTCTGGTAATAATGTTCCATAGTTAAATGTTTAAATAAGCTACTACATACGTGTTTTGTATAGATGCATTTCTAAGAATCAATGGCACTCTGTTTATAGCTAGTACACATAGTATACATTATTGTTGAGTTTGACGTGTCTTTTGTATGTCCTGGATACATGTTCTTCATCTAATTTGCAGTTTGCAAATGTTTTCTCCTGGTCTGTGGCTTTTTAAAAAATTAAGTATCGGGCTTCCCTGGTGGCGCAGTGGTTGAGAGTCCGCCTGCCGATGGAGGGGACACGGGTTCGTGCCCCGGTCCGGGAGGATCCCACATGCCGCAGAGCGGCTGGGCCCATGAGCCTGCACGTCTGGAGCCTGTGCTCTGCAACGGGAGAGGCCACAACAGTGAGTGAGAGGCCCGCATACTGGAAAAAAAAAAAAAAGTAAGTGTCACTGGCATGCAGTATGTTACTTTCAGGTGTACCATATAGTGATTTTACAATCAACTACATTACAAAATCACAGTAAGTCTAGCAACCATCTGTCACTATGCAAAATTATTACAGTATTATTGACTATATTCCTAATTCTGTATATTGAATCCCCATGATTGGAAATTTATACCTCTTAATCCCTTTCATCTATTTTTCCCAATCCCCCATCTCCCTCCCCTCTGGCAACCACCAGTTTGCTCTCTGTATCTATAAGTCTGTTTCTGTATTGTTTTGTTTGACCTTTTGTTTTGTTTTTTAGATTCTGCATATAAGTGAAATCATACTATGTTTTTCTTTTTCTGTCTGACTTATTTCACTTAGTATAATACCATTTAGGTCCACTCATGTTGTTGCAAATTACAATATTTCATTCTTTCTTATTGCTGAGAGATATTCCATTGCATGTATATACCACATCTTTATCCATTCAGCTATGGATGGGCATTTAGGTTTCTCCCATACATTGACTACCGTAAATAATGCTGCAATGAGCATAAGAGTGCATATATCTTTCCAAATTCCAAGTGTATTTGTTTTCTTCAGTTAAATGCCCAGAAGTGGAATTGCTGGGTAGTAGGTGGTTGTTTTGTTTTTTTCTTTTGTTTTTTTAATTTTTTGAGGAATCTTTATAGTTTTTCCGTGTGACTGCACCAATTTACATGTTACATCATGTAATAATACATGATGGTTCCCTTTTCTCCACATCTTTGCCAACACTTTGCTATTTCTTGTCTTTTTGATGAAAGACGTTTGGACAGGTGAGAGTTGATATCTTGTTGTGGTTTTGATTTGCATTTCTCTGATGATCAGTGATGCTGAGCACTTTTTCATGTGTCTTTTGGCCTTCTGTATGTCTTTTATGGAGGAATGTTTATTCAGGTCTTTTGCCCACTTGTTAATCATTTTTATTTTTTAAATTGAGTTGCATTATTTGTTTATATAATTTGGATATTAACCCCTTATTGGATATACCATTTGGAAATACCTTCTCCCATTCAGTAAGTAGGTTGTCTTTTCATTTTGTTGATAGTTTCCTTTGCTGTGCAAAACATTTTTAGTGGTAGTTGCATTTGTTGATTTTGCTTTTGTTGCCCTTGCCCTAGGAGAAAGTTCCATTCTTCTCTTGAATTTGCTGAGTATCATTATGACTATTACTTTCAACTCCTTATCTGGACAGTTACATATCTCCTTTTTACTTAGTTCTTTTTCTGAGATTTTGTATTCTTCTTTTGCTTGTAACATATTCCATTGTCTCCTCATTTTGCCTAACTCTCTGTTTCTATGTTTAGGTAGATCAGCTACATTTCCTGATCTTGAAAAAGTGGCTTTGTGTGGAAGACATCCTGTGAGGCCCACTAGTGCACTCCTCCCTGTTCTCCAGTGCCAGGAGCTCCAAGAGTGTCCACTGTGTGGGTTGTGGGTGTCCTTCTGTTGTGGCTGAACCATGTTTGCTGCTGGTGCACGAATGTGTGGGGTTGGCCCTGGTGAGGCTGGTAGTAAGGTCTGGTCACAATTATATTCAGTGCTATGCTGTGCAGGGCCTGCCCTCAGGGTGGGATCCACTTTAGGGGGACTCATGCAGATTAAGGGCACCCAGGAGTCTGGCAGTGCAGAGGGCTGATTTGGAGGGGCTCATGTGTGTAGTTTTTGAAAAATATTTTTCAGTGTGTTTTACAGACCAAAATTTTTGAGTTTTAATAAAATCCAACCTGTACATTATTTTTATTTCATGGATCATACTTTTGGTGTATTATCTAAAAACCTATTGTCAATCCAAGGCCGTGCACGTTTCTCCTGTTTTCTTTTAGAAGTTTTATAGTTTCATGTTACACATTTAGGACTGTGATCAACTTGTAGTTAGCTTCTGTTATAAGATATGAGGTAAGTGTTGAGGTTGCTTTATGTATGTAACTGCATATGGATATCTGATTGATCTAGACTTATTTGTTGAAATGACTAACCTTACTCTATTGAATTACCTTTATCACCTTTTGCAAAACTCAGTTAACTTATTTATATGCATCTATTTCTGGTATTATGATCAAGTAGAAAAAAATTATATTCTTTCTTTTTGTACTTTTCATCTCTAGAATGACAATTTATATAGTTGATCCTTCCTGTCTGTACCTTTATTGGTACCATGTTTTCCTTTAATTAACTGAGCATATTTTCTTTAATTTTGTGAATGTTATATTTAATATCTTATTTGAAGTATTTGTCTGCTAAATACTACCTCTTCTTTTTTTTTTTTTTTTTAATTTTTGGTCCTTTTATTTTATACCATGTTAGTTCATGCTGGTAGTTGTACACAAGGAGAGCTACATCAAATGAGTCCCTTCAAGAGAATAAGACTGGGCCTCAAACCAATAATTTTATTTCTAAGGCTAAATATTTTTATTATCTTAAAATATCTCTTTTGCTTTTTATTTATAGATTGCCATTGGTTTTCAAACTTAAGGACAGTGTTTTCACTGATGGTGAGCGAGAAGATTCTGAGAGATCTTTTATTCTTTACTATGTGGATGTTCCACAGGAAGAAGTGCCATTCAGGTAAAAATCCCTCATCAGCTTAGCAACACTTTAGCAAGTATTGAGGCAAACTAAGAACTATTGCTTTAGAGCAAAATCTAATAATTTGTTGTTGGACTCTCTTAGACAACTTTGGTGATAGGTTAAAAAATAAAGGAAGAAACACAAAAAGCAAACCTGCTTTATCTCATTTTCCACAGTGTATTTCTTCTTGCCTTGCACTTGTATTAAGAATGGTTGGGTAAGTACCTATTTGACTACTTCTAGTCGTTCCCACTCCATGTTCCTTATCATCAATTCCTTTTTGATCCTCGTCTCCAGGAGCACATTTTCACCCACCCCCAAAACTGGTTTCTTCTTTTCACATTGCATCTGCTTTTAAGATATACTATGTTCTGCAGTTTGGAAGATTTGGCAAACGTGCATGAAGTTTAGAGAATATGAGAAAGGGAGTAGAAAATAGACTCCTGAGGAAATATTAAAGGAGTTAGGATGGTTGAGTAGGAAGCGAAATGCTGAAGCCTAAATTAGTACCTTTAAGTATATGAAAAGTAAATATATATTGTTTGGTGAGAAACTACCTTTAATATTCTGTAAATGTAAAAGGAAATGTAGCAAGTATGATATACGTAAATATAAAGGAAAAAAAGACACCCCCAAACAGGTTTCTGGGTGTTGGAAACTAGAATAATTTACCCCCAAATTTGTACTCTTTTCTTAATGACTTTAAGAATAATACAAAATCCCATTCGACAGGAGGAGTTTCAAACCAACATGATGCAAGTTAGGACTAAATGTGAGTCAAATCACATTCTGGTTACAAATTTCTTTTGCCCTTCTGGTTACAAATTTCTGTGATTCTAATTCATTCTTACTGAACATTATTTTTTCCCAAAGTTCTCTATTATTTACAGACCTTAAGAGGGTCGCCATTCTGTAAGGCTCAACCAGTGCTGTGTAAAAATATGTGCTATTACCAGTAGAATTTTAAAGCTTAAGCATTTAAAATATATCAGACAAATTAAGTAAGGATTTTGAAGCTAACCTTTTAAAATTAGCTAAGAACAGCTAGGTAGGGAGAGATGTGACTGCCTTTTAACACAATCCAGAAATGCTAGGTTAAACCACATGAAAATTTTTTTATGTTAAAAAAAATGGTCTGATAACTATAGTTTTCATTTGATTCAATCTAACATATTAATAGAAGAAGTAAATATTCTGGCTTTGAGCATCTGTCATTATAGTTTACTTACCTTCCAGTCTGCTACTGGAAGTAGTATATACATAGGCAGTAAATTGTTTTTGTCCTTGATGGCATAATTATCCTAAAGTGCATTTATGTCTCTGTAGTAGTCAGTGTGCTTGAATGCATGTCATAGAAATCATCTTTAATCAGTGGAGGACTTTACTGGAAGGATGTTGAGAAACTAAAAGAATTGCTAGGTGGGCTAGAGACCCTGGTTTAGGCAGTAACCAAGGGAGGCAAGGATAGCCAAGGTTTCAACTTACAGACTTCTTTATATATTTCTGTTGGCACTACAACACTTGACTTAACCACTGAACACTTGCAGCCATGTCATGGATTTTTGATTTCCCCATAAGTGCTGAAAATAATCTCTTGCTGACTTTGCTTCATTCCCTAAGGGTCAAAACTATGCATCTGATCAACTGATTGGGTATGTTTAAGGCATGTGCCCACACTCTGTCTCCCAAGAGATAGGGAAGACAGATTATCTTCTCCACTTTGGCTTCTGCAGTGAGAGGTAGAATCTTGCTTCCGCTGATCTTGGGACTTCCCCCCAAATAGGAACAACTCAGCAAAAAGAATGTCTACTATAGTCCGACACTTTGACTTCTTTGATTTTCCCCATAGTTATATATTAAAAATTATTCTTACCTATCCTAATAAATTCTTTGTATAAATGAAAACACATTTCTCTCTCCCTGAAATGATATAACCTATTCTAATCCTATATAGACTGTGATCAATTAGCTACTGCCAAAGATTTATACTGTCAAGGTATTTTACTTACCACTCTGGCCTTGCTGCCTATTTATGTAATTATGCCTCCTTTCTCACTCACTAGTAGTTAGAGGCCACTGCTTGGTCTCTTTCCTCCTTCTTTTTTTAAAATTTCTATTCTTATTAGTCATCCATTTTATACACATCAGTGTATACATGTCAATCCCAATCACCCAATTCATCACAACACCACCCACACCCCCCGCCACTTTCCCCATTTGGTGTCCATACGTTTGCTCTCTACATCTGTGTCTCAATTTCTGCCCTGCAAACTGGTTCATCTGTACCATTTTTCTAGGTTCCACATATATGCGTTAATATATGATATTTGTTTTTTTCTTTCTGACTTACCTCACTCTGTATGACAGTCTCTAGATCCATCTATGTCTCTACAAATGACTCAATTTTATTCCTTTTTATGGCTGAGTAATATTCCATTGTATACATGTACCACATCTCCTTTATCCATTTTTCTGTGGATGGACATTTAGGTTGCTTCCATGACCTGGCTATTGAAAATAGTGCTGCAGTGAACATTGGGGTGCATGTGTCTTTTTGAATTATGGTTTTCTCTGGGTATATGCCAGTAGTGGCATTGCTGGGTCACATGGTCATTCTATTTTGAGTTTTTTAAGGAACCTCTGTACTATTCTCCATAGTGGCTGTATCAATTTACATTCCCACCAACAGTGCAAGAGGGTTCCCTTTTCTCCACACTCTCTGTAGCATTTGTTGTTTGTAGATTTTCTGATGATGCCCATTCTAACTGGTGTGAAGTGATACCTCATTGTAGTTTTGATTTGCATTTCTCTAATAATTAGTGATGTTGAGCAGCTTTTCATATGCCTCTTGGCCATCTGTATGTCTTCTTTGGAGAAATGTCTATTTAGGTCTTCTGTCCATTTTTGGATTGGATTGTTTGTTTTTGATATTGAGCTACATGAGCTGCTTGTAAATTTTGGAGATTAATCCTTTGTTAGTTGATTCATTTGCAAATATTTTCTCCCATTCTGAGGGGTGTCTTTTCATCTCGTTTATGGCTTCCTTTGCTGTGCAAAAGCTTTGAAGTTTCATTAGGTCCCATTTGTTTATTTTTGTTTTTATTTCCATTACTCTAGGAGGTAGATCAAAAAAAGATCTTGCTGTGATTTATGTCAAAGAGTGTTCTGCCTATGTTTTACTCTAAGAGTTTTATAGTGTCTGGTCTTACATTTAGGTCTCTAATCCATTTTGAGTTTATTTTTGTGTATGGTGTTAGGGAGTGTTCTAATTTCATTCTTTTATATGTAGCTGTCCAGCTTTCCCAGCACTACTTATTGAAGACACTGTCTCTTCCCCATTGTATATCCTTGCCTCCTTTGTCATAGATTACTTGACCATAGGTGTGTGGGTTTATCTCTGGGATTTCTATCTTTTTCCATTGATCTGTAATTCTGTTTTTGTGCCAGTACCATATTGTCCTGATTACTGTAGCTTTGTAGTATAGTCTGAAGTCAGGGAGTCTGATTCCTTCAGCTCCACTTTTTCCCTCAAGACTGCTTTGGCTATTCGGGGTCTTTTGTGCTTCCATACAAATTTTAAGACTTTTTTTTTAGTTCTGTAAAAAATGCCATTGATAATTTGATAGGGATTGCATTGAATCTGTAGATTATTTTGTGTAGTATAGACATTTTCACAATGTTGATTCTTCCAGTACAAGAACATGGTATATCTCTCCATCTGTTGGTATCATCTTTAATTTCTTTCATCAGTGTCTTACAATTTTCTGCATACAGGTCTTTGTTCTCCCTAGGTAGGTTTATTCCTAATTATTTTATTCTTTTTTGTTGCAATGGTAATTGGGAGTGTTTCCTTAATTTCTCTTTCAGATTTTTCATCATTAGTGTATAGGAATGCCAGAGATTTCTGTGCATTAATTTTGTATCCTGCTACTTTACCAAATTCATTGATTAGCTCTAGTAGTTTTCTGGTGGCATCTTTAGGATTTTCTATGTATAGTATGTCATCTGCAAACAGTGAGAGTTTTACTTATTCTTTTCCAATCTGGATTCCTTTTGTTTCTTTTTCTTCTCTGATTGCCATGGCTAGGACTTCCAAAACCATGTTGAATAATAGTGATGAGAGTGGATATCCTTGTCTTGTTCCTGATCTTAGAGGAAATGCTTTCAGTTACTCACCATTGAGAATGATGTTTGCTGTGGTTTTGTCATATATGGCCTTTATTATGTTGAGGGAGGCTCCCTCTATGCCCAGTTTCTGGAGAGTTTTTGTCATAAATGGGTGTTGAATTTGTCAAAAGCTTTTTCTGCATCCTTTGAGATGATTATATGGTTTTTTTCCTTCAATTTTGTTAATATGGTGTATCACATTGATTGATTTGTGTATATTGAAGAATCCTTGCATCCCTGGGATAAATCCCACTTGATCATGGTGTATGATCCTTTTAATATGTTGTTGGATTCTCTTTGCTAGTATTTTGTTGATGACTTTTGCATCTATATTCATCAGTGATATTGGTCTGTAATGTTCTTCTTTTTTGTAGTATCTCTATCTGGTTTTGGTATCAGGGTGATGGTGGCCTCGTAGAATGAGTTTGGGTGTGTTCATTCCTCTAATATTTTTTGGAAGAGTTTGAGAAGGACGGGTGTTAGTTCTTCTTTAAATGTTTGATAGAATTCACCTGTGAAGCTATCTGGTCCTGGACTTTTGTTTGTTGGAAGATTTTTAATCACAGTTTCAATTTCATTACTTGTGATTGATCTGTTCATATTTTCTATTTCTCCCTGGTTCAATCTTGGAAGGTTATCCCTTTCTAAGAATTTGTCCATTTCTTCCAGGTTGTCCATTTTATTGACATAGGGTTGCTTGTAGTGCTCTCCTAGGATGCTTTGTATTTTTGTAGTGTCTGTTGTAACTTCTCCTTTTTCATTTCTAATTTTATTGATTTGAGTCCTCTCCCTCTTTTTCTTGATGAGTCTGGCTAATGGTTTATCAATTTTGTTTATCTTCTGAAAGAACCAGCTTTTAGTTTTATTGATCTTTGCTATTGTTTTCTTTGTTTCTATTTCATTTATTTCTGCTCTGATCTTTATGATTTCTTTCCTTCTGCTAACTTTGGGTTTTGTTTGTTCTTCTTTCTCTAGTTCCTTTAGGTGTAAGATTAGATAGTTCATTTGAGACTTTTCTTGCTTCTTGAGGTAGGCTTGTATAGCTATAAACTTCCCTCTTAGAACTGATTTTGCTACATCCCATAGGTTTTGTATTGTCGTGTTTTCATTGCCTTTTGTCTCCAGGTATTTTGTGATTTTCTCTTTGATTTCTTCAGTGATCTCTTGGCTATTGAGTAACATATTGTTTAGTCTCCATGAGTCTGTGTTTTTTATGTTTTTTCCCCTGTAATTGATTTCTAATCTCATAACGTTGTGGTCAGAAAAGATGCTTGGTATGATTTCAATTTTCTTAAATAGTGACACTTGATTTGTGATCAAAGATGTGATCTATCCTGGAGAATGTTCCATGCTCACTTGAGAAGATAGTGTAATCTGCTGTTTTTGGATGGAATATCTTATAATATCAATTAAATCTATCTGGTCTATGGTGTCATTTAAAGCTTGTGTTTCCTTATTAATTTTCTGTCTGGATGATCTGTCCATTGGTGTAAGTGAGGTGTTAAAGTCCCCCACTATTATTGTGTTACTGTCGATTTCCTCTATTATAGCTGTTAGCAGTTGCCTTATATATTGAGGTGCTCCTATGTTGGGTGCATATATATTTATAATTGTTATATCTTTTTCTTAGATTGATCCCTTGATCATTATGTGTTGTCCTTCCTTGTCTCTTGTAACATTCTTTATTTTAAAGTCTATTTTATCGGATATGAGTATTGTTACTCCAGCTTTCTTTTGATTTCCATTTGCATGGAATATCTTTTTCCATCCCCTCACTTTCAGTCTCTATGTGTCCCTGGGTCTGAAGTGGGTCTCTTGTAGACAACAAATATATGGGTCTTGTTTTTGTATCCATTCAGTGAGCCTGTGTCTTTTGTTTGGAGCATTTAATCCATTCACATTTAAGGTAATTATCGATATGTATGTTCCTATGACCATTTTCTTAATTGTTTTGGGTTTCTTTTTGTAGGTCCTTTTCTTCTCTTGTGTTTCCCACTTAGAGAAGTTATTTTAGCATTTGTTTTAGAGCCGGTTTGGTGGTGCTGAATTCTCTTAGCTTTTGCTTGTCTCTAAGGTTTTGATTTCTCAATTGTATCTGAATGAGATCCTTGCTGGGTAGAGTAATCTTGGTTGTAGGTTCTTCCCTTTCATCACTTTCAGTATATCATGCCACTCCCTTCTGGCTTGTAGAGTTTCTGCTGAGAAATCAGCTGTTAACCTTATGGGAGTTCCCATGTATGTTATTTGTCATTTTTCCCTTGCTGCTTTCAATAATTTTTCTTTGTTCTTAATTTTTGCCAATTTGATTACTATGTGTCTCAGCATGTTTCTCCTTGGGTTTATCCTCCCTGGGACTCTCTGTGCTTCCTGGACTTGGGTGGCTATTTCCTTTCCCATGTTAAGGAAGTTTTTGACTATAATCTCTTCAAATGTTTTCTTGGGTCCTTTCTCTCTCTCTTCTCCTTCTGTTACCCCTATAATGTGAATGTTGTTGTGTTTAATGTTGTTCCAGAGGTCTCTTAGGCTGTCTTCACTTCTCTTCATTCTTTTCTCTTTATTCTGTTCAGCAGCAGTGAATTCCACCATTCTGTTTTCCAGGTCACTTATCCTAAATATTACTTCTTGGCCAAATCAATTTTAGTTTCTATTGATTTACTTTCTTTTTTTTTTTTTTTTTTTTGGTGGTACACAGGCCTCTCACTGTTGTGGCCTCTCCCATTGTGGAGCACAGGCTCCGGACACGCAGGCTCAGTGGCCATGGCTCACAGGCCCAGCCACTCTGCAGCATGTGGGATCTTCCCAGACCGGGGCACGAACCTGTGTCCCCTGCATCGGCAGACGGATTCTCAACAACTGTGCCACCAGGGATGCCCTGATTTACTTCTTTTTATGTTTCTTTACATGTCAATAATTTTCTTTGAAAAGTGGACATTGAATATGATACACTGTGTTGCTTCTGAACTTTGTTGTATTATTCTGAAAATTAGTAGTTTTTTATTCTAATATTTAACTTTGTCACTCTAAAATTTGCAGCTTCTGCTATCTGTGCTCTGCTCTTGTTGGTTCCCCTGTTGTTTTGTTCTTAGCTCAACCCCCTGTGAATCTTCTCTGTGACTGTGAAATTGGTCCGTCACCCAAGAACTTGGGTGGAGATGGGGATCACCTCCTCTGGGATTCCTTTGTTTTTTTGGATTTTCCCCTAATTTCCAACATTTTAACCTGTACCCTGACACTGCATGTTCTCTGTTACCTAATTGTGCACAGCTGAGGAGATAGGTTCTATTAAGAAAAACATGGAATCACAGTTCTGTCTCTGAGTAACCTTAAATTTTCAGAGTCAATTTCTCTCAACTCTGCCTGCTTATTTGTTTTGCTTCCTGGGGTCTCCCCCAATGAACATATTATATCATTGAACTGTCATTCAGACATTTGGGGAGTTGCTGCTTTAAATTTTGTTCCCAGTCCTGTAGTTCTTGTACTGCCAGCCTTTCTCCTCTAAATGTTTAATTTACCAGGTGCTTTACTATCCCAGAACTATGATCTTACATATATTTTTCTGGTAAATGTTTAAGCCCCCACCCCTTACACACACACACACACACACACACACACACACACACACTCATACACACTCTCACTCCCACCATAGCCATATGGATTTGGCAATTCCCTCAGGCCAGGAAACCACAGCCTCATAATTGTTACCTCTTCTACTTGATGATTTTTGAAATTATGCCTTCCTCTATCTTTGTTATGCTTTTGGAATTTTACCAGTTACTGTAAATCAGCAGGTTGCTGTTTTTTTAATACACTTGGAAAATTCCACTGAAGATTCTTTCAATCATTTTTCTGCCTCATTTCTCTAGGATAGCAATTTGAATCTTTTAGACAGATTCCAAATCTCTCCTGAATTTCCCATTTCTTCACTCATTTTACCTGTCTCTTTAACATCCAGGTTATTTGGGGGGTCTGACTTGCTTATTTGCTGATTTTTCTCTTAACTATGAGCTACATTTTATTTCTTCTTTATAGTTCTCATAATTCTTGATAGTATGCTAGACCTTATCTCTGAAAAGTACAATGGAATTAAGTTAGTAAATAAGCGTTGAAATCATTGGAAATATCCATATTTGTAATGATCTTTATCACTTATTCAATGGACATTTATTTAAACCTCATGATGTGAAATTCACTTTATAACACTCTAGGAGATGAATATCCATTGTCAGAAATGAGAGTCTACAGTGCAGGTGGCTGAGGAGCTGCAAATGCCTTAGGAGAGACTTCAACGGGCTTCAGAGGAAATTGTATGGCAATTGTTTCAGGGCATCAAAATTCCCTCGCAATAGCATTACCAACCTACTTTTTATATTTCAAACATCTGGCTATCTTAAATCAGGGAACACCTCGACATAAAACTATGTTTAAGTATATAGTTCCCAAAATGTGAGAAAGACACATCTAGTACTACATCTGCACTGAATTCTTAAGGGGGAGGGAACTCTTTAAGGAAGGAATCATTGATATCAACAATATTTTGTTAAAAGTTAGATATGCCCCCAAATACCATCAATTTGTGTAAAAAGTAAAATTCAATTTCCTAAAAAAATGACCTAAACATTTCCATGAATTTATATTTTTTGTCTATAGTATTAAGAGTTGGGGTATGTTTTGCTACTAAGACCAAGAACTAAAAAGGAAAAAAAAAAAAAACCTCAAAATCCAAAATCTGCTCTGTAATTTGACACTTTTGCTTTCTCGGATTTCAAGGGATCTTTAATCCAGAGAAGAGAATCCAAGAGGGAACAAACTACCATTTTATGAGGAATACATAAAAAGAATTCTCTAGTATGAGGGGTCACTGGGCTTTTCCTTAAACTCCAAAATGATATGTTAGGTTTTATGATACTGTTCAACGTCAGGAGAAAAGAAAACCAAAAAGAAGGAAAGAAAGCTGGAGACAGCTCTCAGCAGAAATCAGTTCCATAATTTACCAGTTGCTATTAAAGTAACACTGCCTTTTATTTGCCCTAAATTTCTCTTTTATACATTTAGTCTATTCTACCTTTTATAAATAATCTGAACTGTAGATTACTTTTCCCTGATAATCTGTTTACTCAATAATTTTACAATCAAAACTAAACTAACTACTTATTTAGAAACTAAGGGATGAGTATACTTTAGTGATTTTTACTTTTATCTAAAAGTATTAGAAGATAGTTCAAAATATGTTAAAATCAAAAGTTCTATGAATTTTAATTTGTACAACGATAGTAAACATAATGACTGCTTCGTGCAAATACTTGATGTATAATAGATATAAAACTGCCTTTCCAAAATATTTTTTACTCAGACCTGACAATGTTTGGCTATTTATATGATAGTTACAGAGAAAGTTTTAACTTATATATTAATATGGAATTAGGTTGACACGTGTGAAACACATTTTTAACACACATCTTAATTTCAGAGAGACTAGAGGAATCATTACTTCCTGGGCAAACCCAGGATTTCCCATTATTTTAAACAAGGAGAGATTCAGCCAAACTTAAGGAATATTTCTCAAAGCATAGATAGACATGGAAGATGCCATTCATGTTCAAGGAAGGTATGAGTTTAAAAAATTACCAAAATAGCATTCCGTTTGAATATGTTATGGGTGTAAATACCTAGCCAATGATGATAATGTCTGAAGAATTTTATCAACAGTCTGAGTTTAAGCAAATGCTTCACATCTTGTTATCTCAAGAAAACAGAAGCAAACCTTTCTGAAATTAAATTCCCTTTACGAAAATTGAACAGTATGTTTATTCAAGAATGAAGATGACTTGTCTATTTTTTTCTTTCTGTATTAGTGGGGTCTCCTCACTTGGCAATGCATTCATGCCAAAGATGTCTGTAGTTCAAGCTCAGAGTGAAACAGAAATTGCAGTTGCACACTTTGTACTCAGAAATTATCGGTGTGGTGCCAGCTCCTGAAAGAAACAGACTTGCTTCTTGGCATATTCCAAAGAGGACAATTGTTCAAAGAAAAAATGTAATGCAAAGCATGTAGGGTAATGTTATGTAAATAAGCAGTAAGACTTACTGTAGCTATGGCTTTTTTTATTCGTTCCCTTAGCTCTGTGATTTTTGCCTTGAAAGTTCTTACTTCGAGTTTCATGCAACCTCATTATTTCTTCTTGGCATTTTCTTTGAGACACAACAGCTGCACAATACTGATAAACTCTAAGAAAGTTAGAATATACCACATAGCCATGGCTTCAATTTAAATGGACCATATATAGAAACTCTTGAGTTTGCACCATTTGTGTTGCAAAATCTTCACCTCTATTTTATATTAAAAATTCAACATCTAAAAACTATACACAGTAAGTCTCTCAAAGCATCTTTATTCTAACATAATAATCTTCACTTTTACTATATTATAGTTGAATTTGATAATAAAATTTAAGCCTCAAAAATGATGAACAATTAGTCAAGATGGATCTAAAAAATGTCTTCCTCAATAATGTCATTCTTTCCTAAAGTTCTTCTTTCTCCTTTCAATACAAACTCAAATCATCTGTTGAGGTCTTATTAAGAAAATCATATCAGGAAAAGGACAGAATCACTAAGCATAAAATTATGGGTGAAGTCACAAAGGAAAAGGAAATGATATATAGATTTCTATATATATATAGTTTAGTTCTAAAACTAAAAGCAAAAATAACAACCATTTGATAGAAACAACTAAACAAATAAGGAAGACCTGGGAAATATTTGCAACAAGGGTTCAAAGGGAAAAAATATTTTAAATAAATAGCTCTTAAAAGGAAACACACAAAAATGCTAACAGAAAAATGGACAAATAGGATGTACAGCTAATTTACAGTAAAATAGGAAGTACAAATAGGAAGTGTATAAAATCCTACTTAACTCATCAATAATCAAAGCCATCTATAACAAAACACTATTAGCCAATAGTAGTGAAGGTGCAGAAGGACAGACACCATCAACCCTGGTGGTGAGACTATCAAAATGATTTGCATACCATTCTGGAAGGAAAGTTGCTAATGAATATTAAAAGCTTACTAGGATCATTTTAAATACTCATGGCTTTACATAATCCATAAAGCAACCCTGTGAGTTACTGATAGTCTTGTCTCTGTTTTACTTAGGATGAAACTGACACAGATGAGGTTAAGCTGTTGTTCATGTCACAGGAGAAGGAGATCGACAGCAAGGCCAAAGCTGGGATTTTAATCCAAGTCCTCTGATTCCACAGCTCATGCTCTTAATACCATGCTCAAACACCTCTGAGAAGAAACAGGAATTTGGGAGTGGGCTGGTGGCAGTATGGCAGTATACTGGAATCAGATGGAAGGGCTTTTTGGAGTTGCGCAGGTCTAATTAGAAAAATCATACAAGACAGAAGGTATTAGCCGGGGTTTATGAGACAATCAGTGGCAGCAAATGTCCAAGCCAATCCACTTTTACTGACATGCATTATAATTTTCAGCTTTAAGTGTTTGCATTTGTTCTTCAAGCTAATGTATTGCCCTAATAGCCACATTCTTTATGTCAACAATGCTGTACAGAATGAAGGAATAGGAGATATGTTTCCTTACTACATAAATTTCATCAAGGCTGTAGGCAAGTGGAGCCCTTATTCATCTGAGTGGCAATGTTGAAGTTACACTGAGATTGTCATATCTAATAGAACACAAGCCTAATGAGGACAAAGACCCTCTTTGCTTGCTAATGGGTACGGCTGTATACTAAGCACCCAGCACAGTGCTTGAGCATATGGTGAGGGCTTTGAAAACACTTGTTAAGTGCCTGAGTGAATAAGATGCTTGAAATTGCTGTTTAATCTATCCATATCCCCGTTTTCATGAAATCCTTGTCTGTAATGTAATTTCATGGCCTCTCTGGACTGTGAGTGAGTAAGTGAGGTCACATCAGGAAGCAAGACAATGCTGATATTTTCCCGGACAGAATCCCACATCCTCAAAGTGAGCTGGGCAGTGTCATCACAGCAGAAGAGCTCTACGCTTCTCAGGTGCACCTGGAGTTCTAAAAGATGATGTTCTACTGTGGGCTCAGAAAAATGAGAGCTTCAGAAAGGACAGTGGTTTATTTATCCATGCTCTGTGAATAACAAGTGAGTTTTGGTCACTTTAAAAACAGTATAAAGAAACTATTAAAGGCATAATTCTTTAAGAGAAAAATGATATAGTCTGAAGGTAATAGTAGTCTGGAATCTTGGATTTCAATTCACCTCTGCCTGTACCCAGAGTTGAAAATCACTCTGAGTTTATTTTCCTTTATCTGGCAAATAAATAGGTTTAACTACCTAATTTTTAAAATGCTTTCCAGTCCCATTGCCTTATGACTTTTTGTTAGGGTACCACATTATTGTATGCAAATCAGACAGCTTTCCTAATTATGTTTTCACCTTCTCATGTGAAGTAAATGATGACAAAATTATAACATAGAATTGTCATTGTCTCCTCATGAGTATTGGGCTATGGCATTAAGGGAAAAGACAAGTTCTTCTTATGGCCAAATCCCTTCCATAAATTTATATTTAGATAGTTAACCCATAAGGTGAAAGTCTGCATCATTACATGAAGCATGATATAAAAATACCAGTGGTATTTTGTTCACTGACCAGAGTACAAAGTGGGAGAAAACCTCATTACATAGGCACTAGAGTCAGAAAGCTTCAGCCCAGAAACACAGTTCCAACACTTTTAGCTCTCTGAATTGGGCAAATAACTTAAACCTCATTTCCTTACTTATACAAAAATGGGGTGACCATATTTATCTCAAAGATTACTGGGAGTTTGTTGTGACAATTGACACACAGTAATTTTTATCATTTAAAATAATGAGGGAAAGTTTTATTGATAATAACCAAACTGGAAAAATCTAACTGTTCAACAGGGAAATGAGTAAAAATATATGGCATTTTCATACAATGGAATATCACTTAGCAATAAAAGAATTAAAAACAATACACAGAGCCTCATGGATGAATCTCAAACACATTATGTTGAGCCAAAAAAGCCAAGCAGAAAAGGGCACTTATAATATAAGTCAGTTTATATGAAGTCTGTTATGGGCTGAATTGTATGCCCCCCAAATTTAATACTGAATCCCTGACCCCCAGTGCCTCAGAATGTGACTGTATTTGGAGATAAGGTATTTAAAAATGTGATGAAGTTAAAATGAGGTAATTAGGGTGAGCCTTTATCCAATCTGGCTGTTGTCCTTACAATAAAAGGAAATTTACACAGAGAAACATCAAGAAATTTCATGCACAGAGGGAAGACCACATGAGGACACAGTGAAGAGATGACCATGTACATGCCAAGTAAAGAGGCCTCATGAGAAACCAACCCTGCCCACACCTTGACCTTAGACTTCCAGCCTCCAGAATGTGAGAGAATAAAGTTCTGTTATGTGAGCACCCCAGTCTGTGGCACTTGGTTATGGCAGCCTGAGCAAAGTAACACAAAGTCTAAGAATGAAAGTTGGAACAGTGTGGCTTCTAGGAAGAAAGATTGACTGAAACAGAAAACTAATGAACTTTATGGATGAAAGTATGTTCTACATAGGTATTGCATCAAAAGTCATTAAATGGCACACTAAAGTATGTGTATTTTGCTGAATATACATCTTATCTTAAGAAAACTAATCTCTACATGGAGGTTGCAGTGGACCAAATGATTGTGTCTCCTCAAAATTCGTATGTAAAACCCTAACCTCCAAGATGATGGTATTAGGGCCCTATGGGAGATATTGATACTTCAGTCCTGAGGGTGGGGTCCCCATGATAAGGTTAGTGCCCTGGTAAAAGAGACCCCAGAGAGCTCCCTCACCCCTTCCTCCATGGGAGGACACAGGAGAAGACACCATCTATAAGCCAGGGAGAGGGCTGTCACCAGACACTGAATGTGTCAGGGCCTTGATCTTGCACTTCCCAGCTTCCAGACTGTGAGAAATAAGTGTTGTTCAAACCACCAAGTCTTTGATATTTTTGTTAACGATAAAACAGACTGAACAGGCTAAGATAGACGTATAAAGATTTTCCCAGCTGTGTCTAGCTTTGTATTTGTTTGCATACATCTACTCCGAAATAATCGATTATTCTCAGAAGACATTATGAGTAAAATTTTAAATATATATATATTTAAAATTTTATATATAAATATAAATATATATATTTTATTTATATATAAATATATATATTTAAATTTATATATATATATTTCCATGGTTTTTATATATTTAAATATATATATTTAAAATTTTATATATAAATATGTATTTTTTATTTATATATAAATATATATATATATACATAAAATTTTATATATATATATTTCCGTGGTTTGAAAACATTTTTGAGGTGGGATAGCATAAGTTTCATTGGTGATTTTTTTTTTACTATTTTTATTCATTGATTTATCTGTTCATTTTTTAATCAAATAACTAGTGACTCTACATGCATTATGAGTGGATACAGAAATCAGTAAGACTTTCTCCCCAAGTCCTCTTTCCAGAGCTCATTTTTAATAAAGGAGATAATATAAACAATCTTAATACAAGGCAGAAAGTGGCTAATGACATTGACTAACAAGGAATAAATCTGTGGGTATCAAGTGGTAAAGAAGATCTGAAACTGCGAGGCCTTCATGACCATTGAAATTGAGCATGTGCATCACAGTAGAGCCCCAGTTGTGCTCGTTGTGTGAGCGAGTGACTTCACAGCAGGGTGTTTTGAAAGGCAGAATGAAATAAAGTACATTAAAGCAGTCAGGCACAGCACACAGTAGCTGTTTAAGAAATGTGTCTCCGTACAATTTCATGATATACATACTTTAAAACATGCTCTTAAATGTAATGATAAATTTAATCCTTTTCACTCATCAAAGAAAAATACTTCTGATTTGTGAAAACGGGTGTTCATTTCCTTGCACTGCGATGAGAAAACAACTCTAATGAGGCAATTTAATTTGCACTTACAATGTACTTGGTGTATTGGCATTTATAGACATTAGTACAGCTCATAAGGAATTCATTAATGATCATGGTTGTAATGATAGCCCCTAAATAAAACAAGTGAATATTTGGTTTTCTTTTCTTTTCTTTTTAATTGAAGAGCAGTTGATTTACAATGTTGTGTTAGTTTCTGGTGCACAGCAAAGTGATTCAATTAGATATATAGATATATAGATATATATACCTATATAGATATAGATATAGATTCTCTTTCATATTCTTTTCCATTATGGTTTATTACAGGATATTGAATATAGTTCCCTGTGCTCTACAGCAGGACCTTGTTGTTTATCTATTTTATATATAATACAAATCTTAAAAGTTTAGTCTTAAATGAAATCTCTTCATTGGCTCCCTGAATAAATTCAGGCTGATGACCAAGGTATACAGAACTCCTTGGGAGTGGGCACCCTAAGTTCCAGCCATTTAGAACCTTCTGACATTCTTCAAATGTGTCAGGTGACCACAGAGTGCTTTGTTCCCACTCAGGAGATTCCTTTGTTCTTTCTCCCCACAACCCTCCCTCTCAGAGTCTCCTAGTCAACACCCATCTGTCTTTGATGCTCAGATAGAAAACTGCTTCATTCATGAAGACCTCTACTCTAGACGTTTGATATCTGTAAAAATTTCCATCAAAGGACATGCATCACTTCATTAAAATTTGGGGTTTAGAGCTCTCTTTTTCTCTCCCCTTGAAGGAGAGTTTATTTTGTGCTTCTTGTTTGTAGCCCCATTGCCTGTCATGGGACCTGTGCACATGATAATGTGCTCTCATGTGATAATTGTGAGATGAGTGTATATGGATAAATGAGTGAATTGATGGATGAATCAAAGAATGAGTGCTTTTCGTGGCATGTATGGAGTGAAGATGGTGTTGGGGTAGGAGTGGGGGAAAAACATAATCTTTAAGGTTCCACAGTAACAAACTTTTCCAAATATGTTTTCAAAAAATAACACAACACAAGATTTTAGGGCTAAATGTTGTGCATTTTGTGTAAAGGATACATTTATCCCAAGGGAAAGAGGAGATGACTTACTATTACTAATCCTGACCACAGGTATATTTCATAGAAGAATGCATTTTTATCAGATAATATTGCTATATCTTACTAAAGCAAAATTTACATATACTTTTTTATTTTTGAATTTTGTTTATTTTTTATACAGCAGGTTCTTATTAATAATTTTATACATATTAGTGTATATATGTCAATCCCAATCTCCCAATTCATCCCACCACTACGAACCCCTCTGCCACTTTACCCACGTTGGTGTCCATATGTTTGTTCTCTACAGCTGTGTCTCTCTTTCTGCCCTGCAAACCGGTTCATCTGAACCATTTTTCTAGGTTCCACATATATGCGTTAATATACGATATTTGTTTTCCTCTTTCTGACTTACTTCAAGTAGTAAAGAGATTTTGAATGAGTTAGCTCACGTGGTTCCTAATAAAAATGGGAAACCGTTATTAGGGTGTTGTCGTTAAAAAAGACAGGATTTATAAAAGAGCCAGAAAAGAGGAGAGGAAACACACACACACACACACACACACACACACACACACACACACACACA